>NC_064630.1:328536217-328850041 GCF_023864275.1 Schistocerca cancellata | reverse complement strand
CCTTCTTTCTTCGGTCAAGTGAAGTATGTCTTGTGTTACCCATGGTTTCTTGCAGTTACCATTTTTGTATCTATGTTCTTCTTTCCAACTTCTATAATTGCTGTTTTATGTACATCCACTACTCTTCAACTGAACTGGCTACTGGGCTATTCGTTATCGCGGTATCTATAGCCTCAGAAAACTTCAAACGCATCTCCTCATTCCTTAGTATTTCCGTATCGCTCTTCTTTGAGCATTGATTTTCCCTGACTAATGTCTTAAACTTCAACCTACTCTCCATCACTAATCAATTGCGATCTGAGTTTATGTTTGCTGCTGTGTACGCCTTACAATCCAGTATCTGATTTCGGAATCTCTGTCTGACCAAGATGTAATATAACTAAAATCTTCCCGTAACTCCAGGCCTGTTCCAAGTGTACCTCCTCCTCCTCCTCCTGTCTCCTCTTGTGATTCTCGAAAAGAGTATCCTCTATGAAATTTATTGCAGAAGTAAGTTAGTCTTTATCCTCTGTCATTACTAGTATCAAGCTCATATTCTCCCGTAATCTTTTCTTTTACTCCTTCCCCTACAACCGCATTCCAATCACCAATGACTATTAGATTTTCATCTCACTTTTCGTATTGAATTACCCGTTCAATACACTCACGTACTTTCTCTATCTCGTCATCTTTGGCTTGCGACCTCGGCTGTACATCCAGAACTATTGTTATCAGTTTTGGTCTGCTGTCGATTCTGATGAGAACAACCCTGTCATTGAACTGTTCACAGTAATCAGTCTCTGTACTACATTCCTATTCATAACAAATCCTGCCCCGTTATACCATTTTCTGCTGCTGCTGATATTACCTTATACCCATGTAACAAACCTGTTGATATTACCCTATATTCACCTGACCAAAAATCCTTGTCTTCTTACCATTTCACTTCACTGACCCCCACTACATGTAGATTGAGCCTTAGCATTTCCATTTCGAGATTTTCTAGTTCTCCTACCACGTTAAAACTACTGACATCCCAAGCCTCGACTCGTACAACAATATCCTTTCATTGGTTATTCAATCTTTTTCTCATGGTCATGTCCCTCTTGTCAGTCCCCTGTCAGAGATCGGAATGGGGGCGTCTTCCGGATTCTTTTAGCAATAAAGAGATCATTAAGACACTTTTTCAGTTACAGGCCACATGACATGTGGATACACATTATGTGTTTTTAATGTAGTGCGTACCTTTGCCTTCTGCATCCTCATGCCGTTGATCCTTTCTGATTGTTCCTCCCTTGGGTGCAGTTTCCCGCCTCAAGGGTAGGAGAGGCCCTGAACCTCTGTCCGTTCCTCCGCCCTCTCTGTCAAGGCCGAAAGTCTTCGGCCACCATTGCTGATGATATTTATTCAAAATTTAAGCGGTGGCGGGTTCGAACACGGGACCGAGGACGTTTTGATTAGCAATCAAAGACGCTACTGCAAGAACACGGGTCTAGAGAAAAAATGGTACAAAACACATTCTGAAGCAAATTAAAACAGCAACTATCCGAATAGACTTAAGTGTAATGCTGGTATCTTCAGCACAGAGAGCTATTTCTGTGTCTTGGATATGTGACTGAAGATTACGAGGTGCATTCAAGTTCTAAGGCCTCCGTTTTTTTTCCTAATTAATTACTCACCCGAAATCGATGAGACTGGCGTTACTTCTCGACGTAATCGCCCTGCAGACGTACACATTTTTCACAACGCTGACGCCATGATTCCATGGCAGCGGCGAAGGCTTCTTTAGGAGTCTGTTTTGACCACTGGAAAATCGCTGAGGCAATAGCAGCACGGCTGGTGAATGTGCGGCCACGGAGAGTGTCTTTCATTGTTGGAAAAAGCCAAAAGTCACTAGGAGCCAGGTCAGGTGAGTAGGGAGCATGAGGAATCACTTCAAAGTTGTTATCACGAAGAAACTGTTGCGTAACGTTAGCTCGATGTGCGGGTGCGTTGTCTTGGTGAAACAGCACACGCGCAGCCCTTCCCGGACGTTTTTGTTGCAGTGCAGGAAGGAATTTGTTTTTCAAAACATTTTCGTAGGATGTACCTGTTACCGTAGTGCCCTTTGGAACGCAATGGGTAAGGATTACGCCCTCGATGTCCCAGAACATGGAGACCATCATTTTTTCAGCACTGGCAGTTACCCGAAATTTTTTTGGTGGTGGTGAATCTGTGTACTTCCATTGAGCTGACTGGCGCTTTGTTTCTGGATTGAAAAATGGCATCCACGTCTCATCCATTGTCACAACCGATGAAAAGAAAGTCCCAATTATGCTGTCGTTGCGCGTCAACATTGCTTGGTAACATGCCACACGGGCAGCCATGTGGTCATCCGTCAGCATTCGTGGCACCCACCTGGATGACACTTTTCGCATTTTCAGATAGTAATGCAGGATTGTGTGCACAGAACCCACAGAAATGCCAACTCTGGAGGCGATCTGTTCAACAGTCATTCGGCGACCCCACAAAACAATTCTCTCCACTTTCTCGATCATGTCGTCAGACCGGCTTGTGCGAGCCCGAGGTTGTTTTGGTTTTTTGTCACACGATGTTCTGCCTTCATTAAACTGTCGCACCCACGAACGCACTTTCGACACATCCATAACTCCATCACCACATGTCTCCTTCAACTGTCGATGAATTTCAATTGGTTTCACACCACGCAAATTCAGAAAACGAATGATTGCACGCTGTTCAAGTAAGGAAAACGTCGCCATTTTAAGTATTTAAAACAGTTCTCATTCTCGCCGCTGGCGGTAAAATTCCATCTGCCGTATGGTGCTGCCATCTCTGGGACGTATTGACAATGAACGCGGCCTCATTTTAAAACAATGCGCATGTTTCTATCTCTTTCCAGTCCGGAGAAAAAAAATCGGAGGCCTTAGAACTTGAATGCACCTCGTATTTTCCCATAAGTAAGACAAGTGCGCACGCATTGTCAATTCCTGTGGTACACCTGTATTCTTAAAATGTTGAAGGATCACTCACAGAGTTACGTGCTGATGGTACCTCGAACTGCGGGGCTCGTTCACATGTACAAGTTTTCGCTGCCGCAGCGCTTCCCGGCATCTACAACGGGAGGTCACATTACCGGGCGTCCCTCGCAACAGATAGGGAGGAAACCTCTCTAGGGACGGTGCGGTCGCGACTCCCAAGGCGGAGTGCGGCGGCGAGATCAATGGAAGGACCGTTGTAAAGGGGGGCAGGACGCAGTCTGCACGTCGCCAAGCGGTTGTGCCCGCCCTCGCCCACAGGCATTCCCCCCCCCTCCCCCCCAACCCGCGTTATCGCTTGTAGCCCCCTCCACTTCGTCTGCCTACTGCCTCCTGCATTGGACGCTGTTGCGGCGGAGATTCCCATTTCTCGGAAGAATTACGGCAGGCGGGGAGAGCAAAACAACGCAACGTGCCGTGCCACGACAGGAAAGCGGAAAAAGGAAAAAGCGAACGGCTGCGCGAGGGAAAGACGCCAGGCGATATCTCTCGCAGATTGCTTTCCACTCAGCTGGCGGCGGCGTGCTGTCACGGCAGACATGGGTGGTTTTCTCTGCGGCTCCAACATTCGTTAACAGCGGTTTCTAGAGTGAAGAAACACTTTTCCAACGCACAGATTGCGGTGCTATCTAATGACGTGCTCGCCATCACTGTTTCAACATCTACATCTGCACCTGCACGATTGCTTAAAGGCCTCTGTGCAAAGTGTAATTAGTCCAGTCCATCTTCGTTCTGCGTACAGTAAAGGTATATATTACCAGATTTCTCACATCTTGTTAATTTCTAAGTATGCTTTCGCAGGACAGTTTGCGTTACTTCAAGCGTCTGGCTGTTTACTTTTACACCTGTTAGTCAAGCAGACCTGTCAGCACTCGGGTTGCCCGGCTTTGTATAGCTTTAATATCGCCTACTAGTTACACAGGGTGCCCCTTTCAAATGTCCCATAAAAAAATAAGCTACAGTAGATACGAAAGTCAAACTGCATCTCAAAGAATTTTTACTCCCGCGTCAGACGTGTCAACTATTCTCGCCAACGTGCAGCATTTTAGAGTGAAACGAAAATGGCGACATCACCGCACCGCGCGCAAGCAGTAGTGCGGTTTGCAGAAACAAAATAGCCGATTTTCGCAGGTCCTATGGATGTTATTCACCCGATGTGAAAACAATTATAAAGTGGTATCGCAAGTTTCTCGAAACTGGTAATGTTCTAAAACAATACGACGGAGCAAATCGTTTCGGAAAAGACAGTGGAACCATGGACGTAGCCAAAGTGGTTCCGGACCCCTCCCATCACCTCAATGAAATTACACGCCAAGTAGTTGCCGTGTAATGCAACTAGCACAAATGGCAAAATATCTGTCAGTCTAGTCATCTGGGAAGTACTCAGCTAAGAAACTAGTTCCGATACAGAACGCTGGTGAGGCGTATGTGGAGAGGAGAAATGGTATGTGATGACAGCACATTCTACAGTTCTTTACTTTTTCAGGGGACTGCTCAAATTTGTTCGAGCCTGCTGTGCCCTGCACCCCTCCCCCATTTCGTCCAAAATTTATTAACTCTCTTACAATACTACAATAACTGAAGCCAACAATTCAACGCACAGTTCAATCTTAAAATATGCATGCATCCATTCACTATCAGATACTACACATGCAAAATTAAAGGAAAAACATGCAATCTCAGAAGTTCGTCCTTTGTTGTGATGTATTTTCTTTTATTTTAGAACACTGTACAACAACCAGCTTTTCCCAATTCTCTACCGGCTGGGATACCTCTGCGCTTTGAGGCGTTCAGCTAGCAATCCCTAGATTCAGCAGGCGAGATGGCTTGAATCCAGCCGCCAACCACCTTGAAATTGTAGTAGTAACTGTAGTTTTCCGTTTTAGATTTAGACAAATTTAGAGGTTGGTTCCTTACTATAGGCCACAGGCAATTCCTTCCAAATAATTTTCTTTCCTGACAGATTGAAATTTCATTGAAAAGAGCTGCATCGAAGGAAAGCCATACATCTCTTTAGAGACTCCCGGCACTAAAAGCCATATTTACAATGGAAGGCGGCTAGCGATCGTCATTTTATACTATATATCTGCGCAGAAAGGTGGCTAAAGTTTTACTATGAAAACGATGATCTGCTGTGAAGTATCTTATTCATAATGTCCTTGTTATACTGGGTCCAACAGTCACAATTATAACGTACTTGTAAATAAAATTCATATAAATGTCAAAGTATGTTGTGCATCATAGAGGAATTTGTTAACACCAAAGACTGTATAATCATACTACCATGCAGAAATACAAACTCATTTATGAGGCTATACACATTACAATTCAAGGTGATATCAAGGCGTGAATCAGTGTTTAGATGCCAGAACTGTAGCAATAGTATTTGTATATTCCTCTTCGTTTTATAAATAAATTCGGTTGCTATAGTTTCAATTTGACTGTTGAAATAATAACTGAGCCGTGGTAAAAATTGCTGTTTTGAAGAGCGCGCCGCAGCGCGTAGTGTGGAGCAGTCGCCCTCCGTTTCTGGCGGTGGCGCCGCTGTGGCAATCGCAGCTTTGGTGTCTCCCTCTGGTGGGAAAGGGGAAAGATTGCCTGTTCACGTCCATTTAAGGGGCGCTATGAGCTCGGCAGAGGTCAGTCTGGGTCAGTCTCTCGTTCCCAGCTTGCTAGTCTGTCTCTCGTCCGCATTTGTGAGGCACTTAGTGTCTGTCTGACGTTCGGAGCGCTAGTATGTCTGTCGTTCGGATCAACCTTTAAGGCCGGCAAATGAGAGTCTTTCCACTCCGCCAGTAAGAGAACTCAGCGAGTGCTCGCCCGGTCGGGGCTTAGTTCCTGCATCTGAGTCTGCGCGTTAGGCCGCCAACATGCTCGGGTTTGCTCAGGCAATGGTCATTGGCGGTTGGATCGATCGGTTAGTCGGTCGCGCACTGAGACACAAGATGACTTGTCCGTCTTGAGCGTCGGCGCAAGTGAGGTCGCCACGTGAGTCCAGTGGGCCGCGGCGTATAGCGAGGGGTAATGATTTCGCGGTCGACACGAGAACAACAGGAGTCAACCTACGACATCAGCCTCGCCGGTGCGAGCTGCGACGCCGTGAGACGGGAGATCGGCGCGCCTTCCTGCGTCCGTTGAAGCGACTGGCAGCGGGCGGTTCGGGAGAGCGATTTGGGGGTGCTGCGCAAGGTCTTCCCGGGAAATTGCAGTTTATTAGAAGTTAAGTGATTGGTGATATGTTGTGTGATTTACTCTAGTTAAATTCTGCTTATTTTCTTCGTCAGTCTCTTGTCCCCAGCTTGCTCGTCTGTCTCTCGTCCGCATTTGTTAGGCAGTCTATCTGTCGTTCGGAGTTGCCTCTGTCATGTTTGTCGGATTTGGTATGTTAACGAATTTATTGCTTGGAGTGTAACGGCATAATTCCTGAAGTATATTTTGATCTTGCCTATCATCTTAAGAGGCGGTATCTGTGTACTGTAGACCATCTTAACTTGTTTGGCCAACCTTGTAGAATTTTAATATAAGATTGCATTTTATGGGCTTTTATTGAAATGACCATTTTAGTGTATAAAGTTGCCACTCTTTCACCGTAAGACTTTTCTTAGAAGTTAAAATCAAGTTGCACCTTCGGTGGCAAAGTTAATATTTTAATTTTTAGTGTTTTGTACCATTTCGATCCCTCCTATGGGGGTGCATTGTTTGTGTGCTTGTGTAAATTGTTAAAACTTTTAGTTTACGGTGATCTGGTGTGTTGTAAATTTGCACCAGTGTAGTCTTACAGAGGCTGTTGTGAGCGGTCGTAACTACGGCCGTGTCAAAAGGGAGCGGCAAGATTCTCTGCCCGAAAGCTCATACAGTCAAAACTTGTTTCTTTCTGCCTCTGAATAAATTGTAACTTGATATTTAGGGGGCGCTATCTGATTATAATTTTAAATCTGTTTCTTTTAAAAAATGCTTTTAGGCACTATTAAAGTGAATAAAATTCCCATTTGTTAAAAGGAATTTGGTTATGATTTCATCAATTACTCCCTGGCAACTACTTCCTCGCTTACATAGTGTGATTAAATGTGTTAATGTTCTTGATGAATCGCTAGTAAATAAAATAAATTTTTAAGAATATTCTTTGAAAATAAAACCACGGTTCAATAATCCAAATAAGTTCCTGATCACTTAAGCAAATTGAAGAATTTTAATGAATTAAAAGATTTATTAATAAAATTTGCGACTGAATTGAGGAACTTGGGATGCTCTGATGTGCTGAAGGAATTCTGATTTGGTTTCAGATAGGTCATAAATTTAAATACAAATTATAGTGAGAGAAAGATAGCCATTAGCAAAAGAGATTTGAACCAAATTAACTTTTTAAGTTGTTCAAACCAACGTTAAAATGTTTCTGATTTGCGATAGTGAACCTTACATTGGTGGACTGAGCTGTTTTGTTACAAAAGAGACAATAGATTATATTCGAATTTTAATTCGAATGGCATTAGAGTGAATTTATCGTATTGCCAACTAAAAAATATTTAATTGTGCATTTCGGTATATATAAATGTTACGCTTCTTTAAGAAAAGCTTTTTTTGTTTAATTTGATAGACCAAAAGCTATTTATATAAAGAACTCCTAAAAGAAAATTATGGCCATAAAATTAAAAAATAAATGTACGTCGAAAAACGGAACTTTTTAAGGTCGACTTTAACAAATCGTTCCCCTCTTTGACAGCGACCTTAGTGGAGGACATCACACAACGATTTCTCAGAAGCCTACATAAATCAATGCGGCAGGCATCTAGGCCACATAATGTACTACGAGGAACATTACATCGTATAGTACACCAGTGTCTTCGTTTGTATGCTTACAAAGTGCAAATTCTGCAATATCTGATGCCGAACAGCAAACTATGGCGACAACAATTTACTTCGGATACTCTGGAGCGTACTCACATGAATGCCAGCTTCCTGGAAAGATGTTTATTCTCTGACGATTCAACTTGTCGCCTACCAGGAACGATTAAGCAGCATAATGTCCGGATTTGGGGATAGAAATATCCGATCGCTATCATTGAGCCTGTTTGTGGTAGTCCTAAATCAAAAGTCTGGTGTGGGCTAATGAGCTAATGCATAATAGGACTCTTGGGCCATTTTTCTTTGCAGAAAAAAAGCGAATGGATCAGTGTATCTGGTCATGTAGGAGCAGTCTGTATGCCCTCACCTACAAGAGTTGCAACCTAACGTCGTCTTTCAACAAGATGGAGCTCCGCCGCATTGATCAACGGCTGTTCGCCTGTTCCTGGATACGAAATTTTCCAATCGATGGATAGGACGCGGAGGACCCACTGCCTAGATACCACGTTTCCCCTACATTTCTCCGCTGAATCTTTATCTTTTGGGGATTTGTGATGGACCACATTTATGCGACAAAAGTGGACTGTATTCCTTTGGTAAGACGGCGTACCACTGTTGCGACGAACATAGCAAGAAACTGAATACGGATTCGATATTCTTCGTTCTACAAACAGTTAAAATGTAGAAGTGTACTGATGATTATTAAATAAGTTCTTTGAGATGGTCTAGCATTTGGTACAGTTTCATTCTCATATCTACTGTAGTTTTTATTCGTGGACATTTAAAACGTGGGAGGTCTAAAAGGGGCACCCTGTATCTGTAATGAGTCACAAACACATGAGCAATCTTCTAGGGTGGACCGGCCGAGTGCTTCAGCAATCTTGTGGGGCGGGCCCCGCGAGTGTTTTGTAAGCAACATCCTTTGCAGACTGACTGAATTTTCGAGTTTCATACCAATAAACCGAAAGCTGTTGCCTGTTTTAACTACGATTGAGCCTGTGTGATCATTATTAGTTTCCCCAAGTTGTGATTGCGCGACTGTTTTTTTAATTAATGAAAAATCGTTCCAGTTTCTGTTGAGAAATTTATTGAGTCCACCATCGGTTTCGGCCTTTATATTATGTCACTTTTAATTGGTTCTGAAAACATCCATAAATATTATAGATACAAAACAGTGTATATAATAGAAAATGAAAAAGTGAGGGTTACACATATATTTTTTAATAGATATACCGTATGAAACTTACAAGACAATGTCTAATTGATACAAGTGCAGGTCAGTGGATTTAAAATATTATGTGCTCGATGATATCATGCAAAGATCATAAAGACCATATTTAATATAATTATTCTTTGTGATTAAGAGGATGAGTCCAAGCTACACTTATGACCTTTGCAATTTCCTGTAGCTCAAACGCTAGAAGATGTAATTCCACAGTTGACTTCAAAGCCCCATCTACTGTTATTACTCTTACGATCTTCTTAAATCTAAAAAAAGTTTGTTGCCTTTTATTTATGAAACATGCGGTTATGTAATTTTCGATAATGTCAATTCATAAATCCTTTTTAACCTAAAGAATAATTCAGGTTTTATTCGAAAATTGTTCATTTGTAACTTGAAACAGAGGGATGTTGTAGTAAAAATTAAAAGAAAATACAGATTTATCATATAGGTCTAGAAAACGCAATTTCGTACAAATAAAAAAGATAAAAAAACGCAAAAGAGAAACATATCAAACATCGCTTTAATACCTCATCGAGTTGATATAAAATATGTTTCTGATACTCATTAACAACTTTCGCACTTATCAATAAGCCGCGCGGGGTAGCCGCGCTGTCTAGGGGCGTCTCGTCACGGTCCGCGCGGCTCCCCCCGTCGGAGGTTCGAGTCCTCCCTCGGGCATGGGGGTGTGTGTGTGTGTGTCCTCTTTAGCGTGAGTTAGTTTGAGTTAGATTAAGCAGTGCGTAAGCTTGGGGACCAATGACCTCAGTAGTTTGGTCCCGTAAGACTTTTCCACAAATTTCAAAATTTACTTATCAATAGCAACAGTAAACTCGTGCCTTTGAAAATGATTAAGAACGTCCTATCGAAAAATAACAACAATAATTGTACGGATTTTTTATGACTGCGCATGTAAACTCTATTTGCATCAAAAGTAACTGAATTAGTTACACAAAAGTGCAGAAGTTATAAGATCAGCTAATTTTTATTACTTATGAAATGCAATTTATATTTTCTAAGGATATAGAATACACATTGGACAAACACTAAAAGATGTGCCGTTCTAATTATATGCAAAACAAACAAAGAGAAACGGTCGGCCCCCAGTTTCTCTCTTATACATTCATTTATGTTTGTTTCACTACCAGTGCTGCCAGTAATCCTACCATTTACCACATAGCTTATGGACCGTACAAAAACACCGGTCCGTAGTTCTGGTGCAGCGCACTCTAGCTGTATCGGAACATACAGCTTGGCGCTTTACCACTAACTTACTGCGATTTGATCAGGTTCTGCTAAAAGGTCATTTTGATCTCTTGGAACTATATACGAAACATGCGCAAATACTCTAGTATTAAATTTTAGCCACGAAGTAACGATTGGACAAGGTGCGAAGGACATACAAAATTTTCTTACTTCCTGTAATATATATTGTTCCGGTGTTTCTTAGACGGCGATAGTCTATTAAGTTCACTCCGAAATACCGAATTATAATCATAACCAGTGTGTTTCATTTAATTTCAATACAGTGATGTAGTCCTCACGATTAATAAACTGCAGATTAGTTTCATTAGTATATGAAACAAAAATTACACAGTTTCTGTGGTGGAAAATGTTTCCATCCGATGAAAATTATGTAAATGTGTACATAGTTAAATTGTATCGAACGTTCACAAATGCAGCGGCCGCTAGTTTAATTTTCTGTGATTAGTCCTTTCGTGTGCGCATCGAGGGGTAAGTTGAACAAATCTAGAGCACGTTTGCTGATATGCCTCGTACTGAATGATGACGAAGATATTGAGTGTCGAAGGACATGTGGGAGAAAGAGTGTCTTGCGTGTTCCAATTGCTCCTACTTTATCCTGTGTTTATGCGTAAATTCTCTTGTTTTCTGCTTGCTATCTATCTCTATACCTCATTTTCTCTCTAGTTCTCTGTTGATTTTTATGGTAAAGGCAGGGGGGGGGGTTACGTGAAGTCAAATTAGTATTAAAAAAGCACAATATTACATAATATTTCTTGTTTTGTACTCACGTCAGATGAAGCAACCCATTTTGCTTGTATCGTGCAGATGCATAATCTTTAAATATAACAAATCTTTGGAAATAACAGTGTTTGTAGTTTGCAGAGCTATAACATCTCGTTGAAATTGTGTGGAATGTCTGTTTGGTCTTAAGTTGTCCATTTCACAAGGCCAGAATCTTCCTATAGTAGTTAGTGGAGCTTGATATTCAACTCATGCAAATGTCTTCGTCACCAAAGTCGGCTGATCTAAACACATCTGGGACACTATGAAGCTCCAGATTTGGACCCACAAACAACGGCCCCTAATTTACGGAAATTACAGTAGTGTAACAACAGGGTTACAGCAACACTCTCCATTGTTGCCAAATGTACTCAAGAAGGCGGTTCCAAGATGGCGGTGATAGATATGGAAACATCACAATGACATCGTGACGGTAAGTTCATATTTTGGCGGCAAAATAGGTCAATTGGGCTACCCCCTCCCTTTCTCCCTCCCCACTGCTCGCACAGAAAATAGCGGGAAGTTCAAGTTGCAGCTTGACAATGCAACACACTCGGCTACCTCCACTAAACTAAGAAAATGGCGGGAAAAAATGTCACTTGGGCTACCGCCACCAAACTGTCGTCTGACAGCCACCTCTTCCTTGGATTGGTGGGGAAAGGACTCAGCCTGTGCTGGAAAGTATGGACATAAGATTTTATTCAAACAGTGTTTATTTAAACAATTTGAGGCAGTAGCACCATCCAGCATGTCTGCCATGAGGTCTGGAGTCCAACTGACCTATTACACAGTACTGCCACCAGAGGGCACTGTCACCCCTCCCATGATGTAATCCAATATGGAAGCCTGGGGGACGGGGGGGACGGCGGGAGAAGGACTCTGCCTGTTCTGGGCTGCTGGAGAGGAACGACTGTATTTATTTTGGAACAGTTCATTTAGCGATGGATTTCACATAATTTGTTTATTACACTGATACAAAACACTCACTCTGACATGCTTCGGGTTGCAGTACACTGATGTACAGACATGCAAACAACTCGTAAATTACCGAAATAGTGCAGTACACAGCTTACAGACACGCAGACAACTAGTAAATTGTCAAAACAATGGATGTATAACGCTCTGCGAACAAACTTACTAACTGTAAACTGTCGAAATAACGCATTGGACAACTTACAGAACTACAAACTACAAACTACTAGTAAATCACCGAAGTAATCCAGTTCGCTGATGTGGAGACACGCTCACTAACTATAAAGTGTTGAAATCATGCATACAGCTGACGGATTTCACCTATTTTATTTATTACACTGATACAAAACACTCGCTTGGGTATGTTTGAAGTCGCAGTAAATAGTCTACAGATGTGCTAACTACTCGTAAGTCGCCGAAATAATGCAGTACACCGATGTGCAGAGACGCATACAACTCGTAAATTGTCAAAATAATGCATGTAGATGGCTCTGCAAACACGCTTGTTAATCGTCAAGTGTCGAAATCATGCATGGCACAGCCTGCACAACTGTTCACAAAAAAATATCAACAGACACGAAAATAACTCATAAACTGTGAAAAGTTAATCCATGTATCATGTTATACAGACACACTCACAACGCTTAAACAGCCAAAAATAATGCAGTGCACAAACACTCATTGCATGTAAAAAATGCTTTCAAAGTATCGTCAACCACGACGTATCAGCGGTCTGCTCCCCTACAGAAATCCAATGTGTGCAAGCCGAACAGTGTACTCACGCCAGTCCCATACGCAAGACGGCTCTGGGCCCTGTGAGTGTGTTTACCATTGCTGTCGCGATACCCATCTACCTGTGGATACCGAGAATAGCTCCAAATGTATTTCTCCTGATGGTCCTAATGCGGCACCCCATCCATCACGTGTTACCCTTCCTGGAAATCGTTAAATCCTGCTTTCAACAAACATCTCCGAACTGAAAACGCTATATAGAGGCTCCAATGTCCCAGCACAAACGATGCCTTGCGAATGAATGGAGCTTTGTGATCGGCTCTTACTGAACTTACCCGCCAAATTACTGACGCTGCCGGTGTGGATGCATTGTCTGCCTTTTTCCTTCTGCAGGCTAAACTTTCAGCGGCAAAAAATTATTTTGTATAGATCGCTATATTGCACTGACAGTTAAACCCTGCAAAATGGCCTACAGATCTTCAAATACATCCTGTGTGCTCACTTCGCCGCAGTGCAGCGCCGACAGAGGAAACTGTCACTGTAAACGCGATCATGACCGCAGCCGCGGAAGCGCATGTCAGCCAGAGAGAGGCCAGCCGGCCACGGGCGACCCTTTACCCCTGGAGGATCTGAGTAGTAGGAGTTCGAACGCTGTCAATACTACCAGCACAAACACTCGCCGTATTCAATCTTCTCAAATTTTCGCAGAGTATACACGCAACACACGCGGTCCCAAAGCCAACTCAGCGCAAACTGGGTATTAGTTCACTATTTTCCCATCCAGGGTGAGCCACAAGTCAAATCATCATAAGTCGAAAGCTTTCTCAGACTCTATGAACCAGTGTACAAAGGATGGCATGCCTTCTTGCTGCTACCCTATCTACTACCATCTCCAGACTCACAAGAATATTGGGGACCAGACACATATTTATCAGTATAACTACAATTAAGTATTAGGATTGCTGCCGCAGTCTGACACCGAGCAATGTACTGGATATGTCTCCTCTTTACGACCGTGTTTCTGGAACGAATCTCAGTATCTAGAGCACACATAATTATCCATGCAAAAACATTTTCATTCCCCTTACGCTTATCGATGTGCTGAATCTATACCTCCCTCACGATAGGACATGCAGTAGCTGCCATCAGGCATTCACACATATACCGCGAAGACTGTTGTATAAAGGCACAAAGGTGTCACTGTTTCTGGCCCCGACCTATCTACTTCATTTCCACACACATCTCCAGACTCTGGGAGTATAAGAATGCATGTATTTTAAAAGGGTTTGTCAGAATATTATACCATTTACATGATACTTCCCGATATCAAGCACATAGCAGCATGCTACCGATCCCTCTCACAACATAATTCTGAAGATACGGACTGGAAATTATTTCTCTAGAAACCCGAAACTTAGTAAGGTGGAGCGTGCAGTAAACCATTGAGTAAGTAGAAACTTATCCCGTCTGTGAAGGCCTTTACGTGAAAACGCGAAAGACATAGAGGAAACATATTTCCACCCACCAATACCAATGTCGGTGATGTAACACATTCGAAAGCATCCCTATAATTTAAGAAGTCAACTAAGGTGTTTCTCATGTCTAGAGAACCTGCAATCGTGTCTTCCGCCCGTCTTTCACCTGCTAGTTGCACACACTACAATCGATGTTCTCTCAACTAAATAAAGATGAGAAAATGGAGATCTGTGTTTGTTTCAAATAGCTTCAATTTTAAAATGGTTTTAACTTTTAACTGGTTGTTGATAAGACTTCTGTATTTGTTACTAGGTATTTGAACACATGGTACCTTGGTACGTTTCTTTACATTTGGAAAAAAAAAATCATTTAGAGTAATTTTTGTAATTTTAGAAAAAGACTGCAACAAATAAAAAGTGAGTGCCATCATTTAAAATGGGAATAAAGTATATTAAATTTCTGTTACAGAGAAGACCTCAGGTGAAAGTCTGTAAGGTGTCCCAACACTCTTCCCTACTAAATGTAGCGGTGGAGGAAATGATATTGATATTGAAATGCTGCCGATAAATAATTGTAGGTGCTATTCTAAAACGCAGAGTCTGCAGCAGGATAACAAATTGCGACGGGCCACATGAAATCAGTCTCATGACTGATGCCGCTATCCGCCCCCCCCCCCAAAAAAAAGGAAAAGAAAGCTGACACGTATGCAATGGAAGATGTAGTATTATGTTTTCAGAACCTTTTATCATCATTCTATTAAAGAAAATACAGGGAGACAGAGTTAACAACTATCGAACGACTTCTCACGCTTATAACTTTCTACCGAGCGAGGTGGCGCAGTGGTTAGCACACTGGACTCGCATTCGGAACGACGACAGTTCAGTCCCGCGTCCGCCCATCCTGATTTAGGTTTTTCGTGATTTCGCTAAATCGCCTCAGGCAACTGCCGGGATGGTTCCTTTGAAAGCGCACGGCCAACTTCCTTCCCCATCCTTCCCTAATCCGATGAGACCGATGACCTCGCAGTTTGGTATCCTCCCCCAAATCAACCCAACCCAACCGTAACTTGCTCTTCAGAACAACGTATAAAAGAAGATAACGAAAAATTTAAAATCGACGGGGCGACGAACAGCTTGTCATATTTTTGTGGAGGGTATAAAACTACGAGGATGACAAAAGAAAGAAAATTTGTAAAAGCTAAGTGGTTGTGCATAATTTATGAAGAACGCAATAAGACGGTGACAGAGTCTCCAAACAACTCAGGGTGTAAGTAGGCTGTTTAGGTTTTTATATTGGTAACGCCACGTAGCGCTCTGTATGAAAATCACTGGCTGTACTGTGTGTAGTATGTGGCTGGGTGGCAGTTTTTGTAATACTCGCCATTGTAGCGTTGGGCAGTTGGCTGTTAACAGCGCGTAGCGTTGCGCAGTTGGAGGTGAGCCGCGAGCAGTGGAGGATGTGGGGAAGTGAGATGGCGGATTTTTGAGAATGGATAATCTGGAGGTGTGTCCATCAGAAACAGTACATTTGTAAGAATGGATGTCATGAACTGCTATATATATTATGACTCTTAAGGTAAATACATTGTTTGTTCTCTATGAAAATCTTTCATTTGCTAACTATGTCTATCAGTAGTTAGTGCCTTCAGTAGTTTGAATCTTTTATTTAGCTGGCAGTAGTGGCGCTCGCTGTATTGCAGTAGTTCGAGTAACGAAGATTTTTGTGAGGTAAGTGATTTGTGAAACGTATAGGTTAATTTAGTCAGGGCCATTCTCTTGTAGGGATTATTGAAAGTCAGATTGCGTTGCGCTAAAAAATATTGTGTGTCAGTTTAAGCACAGTCATGTATAATTTTTCTAAGGGGACGTTTCATGTGTCGACCCTTAGCCGAGGATACCTCACTGGAATCTTGTGATTTTTTCTTGTAGTTTTTGTAATTAGTGTAGCTTTTGTTTATTGCTAGCGCGTAATTATAGAGAGAATTTCCTTTGTAGTTGTAGTTTTTCATTGTTGTACAGTAAAACAGTTGTGGCATGCATGTTGATTTGCACCAAGTATTTCGCAGCTGCGCTTGCAATGAACTAGATATTATTTTCAATGCTATGTTAATGTGTTTTGTTATTTTGCTCTTCAAATTGTGCTTTTCTGTGTTGTCGTGTGAAATATTGTGACAATAATGGCGTGTGAAAAAACGTAACACTAGGCTCCAAAGTAAACTGAGAAATAGTGACGACGAACGTAGCTTATCGGCACCACTGTGTAATGAATTAACAGACATTCGAAGTAGTAATTTGGTAATTGTGCATAGGGAAATGGAGCGGGCGGCAAATAATGGCATAGACAGTGAAACAAGTGGTGAACAGGGAAGCATTATCGATCGGCAACAGCTCGCCTCAGGAATCCGAAATGACAGGACACAATCTCGCAAATGCTGTAGATTCAGGTTTTGGGTCCTCACCGTTTTCTCAAATGAGTCAAGACAAATTTTCTGCTAGTCAAAATGTGAATGTTGCCGGTGAAAATTCACTGCCGAAAAGCATAGAGAAAGAGATTCCAGGCACTAATACATTATTATTGCAATTAATGCAACAAATGGAACAAAATCAGAGACAAACACAGCAATAGTTAGACACAATGGAACAAAATCAGAGACAAACACAGCAATAGTTAGACACAATGGAACAAAATCAGAGACAAACACAGCAAAAGCTTCAAAATTTAAACACCACACTTGAACAAACACGTGAAGATTTAACTACTGAGTTACATAACATTGAATCGAAATGTCAAAAAGTCTGTAATGACGTTGTAATGACGTAAAAACAAAAATTTGTGAGCATTTTCAACCTTTTTTTTTTTTTCTTTTTCTTTTTTTTTTTTTTTTTTTTGGCGGCATGAAAATGCATTACAGAATCACGAAGCGGCCATAAAAGAACTGCAAACTATTGTTCATGAAAATCATGAGACCTTGCAAGCTAAAATTGACTCAGTTGCATCTACCGATTCGGTTACGCAACTTGCAAAAACTCAGGAAAACTTAAAGGACACAGTAGATACTCTGAAAATAGGTTCATAAAGACACATGGAGGAAATTAGTTCATTATCAGAGAAAGTAGTTGAACTTTCGGATCAGCTAAATAATTTATCTACGAACGTAGATGATAATCTGAATGACAAAAAACCAGTAGTCTTTAATGACACAGAAGAGTGCGAACAAATTAGGAAATTCAAACAAAATCAGAATCAAATTAATACGCAGCACCAAAGAGAAATCTGGGAAGTACAAGATCAGCTGACACAGGAAATACAAGAATTACGTATTTCAGAGGATACTCGCGCTCCAATACGGGAAGAGGGACATAGAAATACGGAACAGCCACAAAATAACAACACAGGGCACTTCGGAAATTATGAAAGAAATTGGCAAGGTACACCGAATTTTGAGATGGAACCGCCGAAACGACGTAACAATGACCGACATGCGACTCGCCGACATGATGATTTTGACTATAAGCTGTTCATTACTACACGTAAATTCAAAACATTTAAGAATTCTGGCAACGACATTCATCCACAAGCATGGCTCCATCAATTCTCTCATTGTTTTCCTCCCAACTGGTCATTAGAGCACAGATTAGAATTTATGTGTGGCTACTTAGAGAATAAACCAGCTGTAAGAATGCGATCGGTCATTCACGATTGCCACAGTGAAGGAGAATTTTACCATGCCTTCCTCTCAGCATATTGGTCTCAAGGCACACAAGAGCGAGTAAAGCATGGCATCATAATGATAAAACATTTCGAACAATCTGAATTTTCCAGTCTTGTGAAATATTTTGGAGACATGTTGCACAAGAATCAGTACCTGTCAAACCCATACAGCCCCTAAGAACTCATCCCATTTGCTTAATCAAATTACCTGAACATTTACGACATATTATTTTGGCAGGACGTTGCAAAGACGACATTGAAGCTTTTCAGGGACTCTTACAAGAATTAGAAATTGACACTGACAATCGTGGAACGCGAAAACAGGAACACAACAATTACAGGTCACATCCGTCGCAATTTCGCAATGAAAGAAATAACTGGACACGAGAAGGCTATTCTCACAACACAAATTGTGACCAAACCAGACACCACCTGCACGACAACTGTTCGCAGAGTAGTGATAATTACAGGGAAAGATCACATCTCCACAGTAATGACTATCACAGAGACAATCAGAGAAACAGACAATATGGGAACCAAAACAAATATTATCAAGGGAGACAGAATAACTTTAGACGCAACAGACCAGTGCACAGCTATGATTCAGGGAGAAATTCTCCACCATGTGACTGACAAGAAAGAAACTATGGAATCTACTGACATGACGACAGACGATATGATCGTAACGACAGACCTGAATTGCATCATAACTGGCGGGATTCAAACAGGGCAGGGCCCTCTCGACAAGGTGAATTTGTAGAAGGTAGGTCTCCGAATCCCAATAACGACATGCGCCAACAAAGAGACAATAGACAATGACTCATACCGCTGGCAGCCACAAAACGTACGTATGAAACTGACGATGCAGCTGCTGTAGCTAGTAATTATGTAAAAATGGAAGACATTAGGGACATCTTACTCCAGGAACACGACGTAACACGTAACAACATTGCATATCCTGTGATTCACATTACAGTAAATGACGTAAAATTTACGGCAGTACTTGACTCTGGCAGTCCCATTTCAGTAATTAGTGAAACAGCCTTTAGCAAATGCAACAAATCGAACGATTGCCACACACTTCCATTACGTAAGATTAAATTACAAGGTGCAATCTTTGGAAAAGGTGTAGATGTACGCCAACAAACCAACTTAGAATTCTTTTGTCAAACCCACAGCTTCTCTATGAACTTTCTTATTGTTCCATTATTGTCGATGGAAATTATATTGGGAGTAGACTTTTTTAATGAATACAAAGCAATCTTAAACTTTCATGATGCTGAAATAAGTTTAGAGAAAGAAGGTAAGTCAATAGCTTTGAAATTTGAAGATTGGCTCTCAAAACATGACGAAGAAATTAATCGGCTTTACCTTCTGATAGACAACAGTTCGGAATTTTCGACAGAACTTGACACTAACAATCACTCTGCAAGTACTGACAGGGATGATATCGATGGCGCATTTGATACTAATGAGTTAATTCAGAAAAAATTCAAACAAATGTAATGATACTGATAGGCAAGACCTTTTTGAGATTTTACAAGCACATTCCACAGTTTTTACTCACAAAACAGGAACAATCAAGGGATTTCAATACCAATTTCGTGTTCGTGAGCATACTAAATTTTGTGTTAGACCGTACGTAATTCCGGCACATTATAGGGACCGTGTTAGAACATAAATACAATCTATGCTTGACGACGGAATTATTGAGCCTTCAGTAAACTCATACAACAATCGATTACATGTTGTTGAGAAGAAAAATGGATCGATCAGGCTTGTCTTAGATTCGAGACAAATCAATACTATCATCATTCCTGAAACAGACAGGCCGCTAACGTTGGAAGAACTTCTTCAAAATTTTATAGGTGTAAAACTGTTGTCTTCTATTGATCTCAGATCCAGCTTTTATCAGATCGAACTTAATCCAGAATGTAGAAAATACACAGCTTTTCTTTGTTTCGGCGTTTGTTATCAATTTCGGAAACTTCCTTTTGGTTTGAACATTTCTTTGGCAGCGTTCATTCGCGGGCTAAATTCCATATTACCTGATTTCTTAAAACGTCACATCACCTTATATGTGGATGATATTCTCATAGCAGAAGCCTCATGGGAATAACATAATCGCATCCTCAACAGTTTGTTACGTATTTTTTGCAGAATCTGGAATTACAGTTAACTTGGAAAAGTCTGAATTCGGTAGGTCAAAGGTCAGGTTTTTGGGACATATTATTTCTTCTGAAGGCATTCAGCCGGATCCTGAAAAGTTTGAAGCAATCAGAGCCATTCCAGTTCCATCCAAAAAAAGTCCGCAGTTTTCTAGGTCTCGTAAATTTTTACCGTCGTTTTCTGAATATGCAAATTCTAGTTACACCAAAACTTTGTTCTCTCACTGGAAAAAATACTATTTGGAACTGGGACGAACAAGCACAGTTGGAATTCAATTCTTTGAAAGAATCGCTACTTAACGCGCCAATACTAGCTCATCCAGATCTGTCACAAGATTTCTGCCTTAGCACGAAGTCTTCTGAAGTCGGTCTTGCTGCCCATTTATTTCAAGAAGCCATAGAAAATGACACTACTGTTCAGAAAACCATTGCTTTTGCTAGCCGAGTGCTAAAAAAATTTGAAAAAGATTGTTCCATTACTGAATTAGAAGCCTTAGCTATCGTTTGGGCATTTAACAAATTCCGTTTCTTTCTTTCTGGTAAGCACGTAAAAGTATACAGTGATCATCGTGCATTACAATTTCTTATGTCTTCAAAATTAAATCATGAGAGGTTAAAACGTTGGGCATTATTTCTGCAAGAATTCCACTTCACAATAGTCTACATTCCCGGCAAGGAGAACATTGTTGCGGACGCACTGTCACGCGCACCGGCTGGGCTTGAGAAAAGTAACACAGAAGGTAACCTCGAGAAAAATTTCAGTATTCTTTACATTCAAAAAGTCACCTTTGAAAACTTCATCACCACATCTTTAAAGGACATTGCTCATGAACAAGATAAAGATCCGATTTGGAAAGACATCAAAAGTAAATTGCATGAAAAGCCGCACACTCAGATTCGGCATTATTATCTGGTTGGAAACAACATACTCTTCAAACGCTGCACTGTTGATGACAAGCTATGGGTACTTTGCATTCCAGACGATTTTGTTAATAAGCTCATTTGGTACATTCATTTCAGCTACGCACATTTTGGTCCACGAAAATGTTATCATATTCTTCGAACGACTTGTTATTTTAACAATATGGAAAAGAGAATTCGAAGAGTCTTGTCTATTCGTAAACTTTGTCAAAAGGCGAAACCATCTACTATCTCACATCGTGCTCCGTTGTTTCCTAAGGGGACGTTTCAAGGGTTTAAGAAGCACAGAATAATATGTGATGCTCCAATGGAAACTTGTTGATTTGTGAAACCTCTGGCGAAGGACGCTTTTTAGACCTAGATATACAGTTAGGCTTGCTTCTTTGGTGGGAGGGAGCACTGGCGTTTGGAAACGTTGAGGCAGTTCGTTGTTTGCATATGGTATTGACAACTGCAGACTTACAAAGCGCTTTTGGACATTGGTTTCACATCAGAGCACCAACGTCCACATCGATAGATGCCACCGTTGCAGTTCCCTGATAAGAATACGCAGCCGTCACCAACATTTAGTTCTATCTGTGGCGGACGTCCTAAATCTGACATTGCATCTTGCTAATATTTCAGTATGACAGTACATTTCACTTTTCTTCTTCCCTTCCATGTGAATTCTTGGCGAGCTGCAGGTGAATATGGTCACGTTTTTCTCCTTTGCATTATCGAAATGGTGATATGGGTTTCCGCTTCCAGTCTCATTTCCATAAACTGAAAAATTCCACTCTTCTTCGTTCGGTTCGGACATGTATCTCTTGATCAATGGTCTTACCTTATATTAAAATACAACGAAGATAAAGTTCCTGCAGCCCTTATTCCCACGATCAATATATCCATCTTGATTCTACCTTCACCACAACATGAACATTTATTATTAATCGTCATTTCGTACACAATTCAAAAATCTCCCTAATGTAGGATTCATATTTTGATCAGCAGTTACAAAGACACATATACAGGGCGTCCCAGAAGGAATGATCAATATTTAGGGACATGGAAGAAAAGATGAAGCGAAGCAAAAGGTTCTAGTAAACACATTCCTGGAATGCTTACTTTAAGAGCTAAGAATACTCGTTTAGTAGAAGAGATGTGTTTCCCATCAGCGAAGATGAACAAATGCTCATAGAAATCTTAAGATGTACATTTTAGAGCCTGTGGTTACTAGACTTTTTTGCTTCGAATGATCATTCCTGTCTATCTCTGCATAAAGGATGCAGTTGATATCCTGACAGTTTGCAATTGTGTACCGGGATGTTACTCGAACTCTGACCTTTCCGTAGCTGATACTTTTACCGACTGAGGTATTTAAGCTGTTCAGGCACATCTCCAAACCTGTCGCGCAGATTGAATCTGCCAGTAACTGCACAACCGCCCTGTTGCCTACTGCTGTGGAATAAAAATGCTGATCGAAAGGTTATGGAGGCTTATTACTTAGTCATGCCCAAGCGTCTGTTCAAGAAAGAATTCCCCCCCACCCCCCACCCCAATTGGCAGATCTGTATACGCTGTTATAAAACTTCCTGGTGGATTGAAAAAGAAAAAAAAATTTCAAGTAGCTACTAAAATCCGTATCCTTGTATTCGGCAAGCTCAATGTTTTGCCTGGGCAGCAGATAGAAGGTGGAAAACTCAATTGATGGAAAGGAAAAAATATTACCTACAAACCTTCGACGATAAGCTAATTTTTTTCAGGGGTGTCTGAAGCTTACAATAGACACGAGTGGGGATGGAAACAAACCGTGGCCTAGAAAGAGAAACTATCCTAAGACGAGGAATGATTTAAGAAAACTAGTGACAATTTAGGTCTGGACGAAATCTCCCATCTCCGGAGAAAAGTCCAGAACTCCGACCAGAGGGCTGGCCAGTAAATGTACGACCCAAGAAAGGGAAAGAGGGTGTTTGTTCGAATCTATGCCCTACTGATAGTTTGTCTTTTAAGAAATTTTATTCCAGCGCATTCTTCGCTATGATAATTCATGAAAAATGAGAAGAATAGCTGTTAGTATTGTGGGCTTCAGCACGAAGACTCAGCACTTCACGCTAGTCTACACTGTGCTAGTTGTTTCATACCATCGTAACTGCTGGAACTTACGTCCATTACAGCATGTCTACCGCTCGTATATTCAAGGCTTTGGCCCCCCTCTACAGCTCCATACTCTCCTTTCTCCCTTACATTCCATCATTACTTTTCGTCATGCTATACAATGAGGTGACAAAAGTCTTGGGATAGCTATGTGCATAGCGGGAGTATCGCGTACGCAAGATATAAAAGAGCAATGCATTGGGGGAGCTGTCATATGCACTCAGGTGAATCATGTGAAAAAGTTTCCGACGTGATGTGGCCACAAGGCGGAAATTAACAGTCTCTGGACGCGGAACAGTAGTTGGAGCTAGACGCATGCGACATTCCATTTCGGCTATCGTTGTGAAATTCAGTATGCCACGATCCACAGTGTCAAGTGTGTGGTGACAGTACCAAATTTCGGGACTTACCTCTCACCACGGACAACGCAGTTGCCGACGTCCTCCACTTAACGAACGAGGGTAGCGGCGTGTCCGCAGAGTTGTCAGTGCTAACAGGCAAAAAACATTGCGTGAAGTAACCGCAGAAATCAATGTGGTACGTACGACGAACGTATCCTTTAGGACAGAGCGACGAAATTCGGCGTTAATGGGCTTTAGCAGCAGACGATTGACGCGAGTGCCTTTGCTAAGATGACAACATCGCTTGTAGCGCTTCTTCCGACCTCGCGACCATTTCGGTAGGACCCTAGACGACTAACCGTAGCCAGGTCAAATGAGTCGCGATTTCAATTCGTAACAGCTGAGGGTAGGGTTAGAGTGCGTCGTAGTCCCCTCGAAGCCATGGCCCCAAGTTGTCAAAAAGGCACTGTAAAAGCTGATGATGGCTCCATAATGATGTGGGCTGTGTTTACTTGGAATGAACTGGGTTCTCTGGTGCAACTGAGCTGCTTGGAGTCGATTGCAGCTATTCATGGACTTAATATTCCCAAACAACGATGGAATTTTTGTGAGTGACAACGCGCTATGTCACCGAGCCACAATTGTTCTTGACTTGTTTGAAGAACATTCTGGACAGCTCGATCGAACGATTTCGCCACCCAGATCGCTTGACATGAATCACATCGATCATTTGTGGGACATAATTGAGACGGCAGTTCGTGCACAAAGTTGTGCACTGGCAAAACGTTCGCAGTTGTGGACGGCTATAAAGACAGCGGGATTTCCAATGATTTGTCCATGACACGTCGAGTTGCTGCATTACGACGGGGCAAGAAATATCCCATGACTTTCGTCATCTTAATGTGAAACATGGTCCTTCCTCCCCCCCTCCCCTTCCCACCCCCCTCCCCCACCGCCTCCAATTCGACTCATCACCTTTTCATTAGCTGCTGTATGTACTCATGGAGTCTCCAGAATTATTCTGAGAAACCACATTACAAAATATTCTGTTCTATTGCCCACGTTTCACTGTCATATAAGACTGCAGTGAAACATTTCCAGAAAAGAATTTCTGAAAATAAAGTCGAAATTTTAGAAATTCTTCTTACTATTGCTGCTGTATCCGCTACTAGTCGGATATTAGCGAACTTATCAGAAACGAGGAGAGAAGCACCTGAATCCGCAAGGTGGAGGGGTCACCCGCGCAAGGGAAAACACAACACCAAGCGGTAGCCGAGCTAAACACGGCTGACAAGTCCATAGCAACCTATGCAGACAACGATGGGCAAAGTGGGATCCTTCACGACAAAGATGTCAACAGTCGAAGAGGAAAGACAGACACATTCCGAACCGCAACCAGAGGTTATTATCGAATAGACCGTCCGTATTAAGTGATGGCAGTAACCGACAACACTCGACGCTGATACAGAGCTGACTGACCGCTCGCTGTGTGGCTGCGTTTATATCGGAACACTATTGGACGGCATTATCGCGTGGCGAGGCGAGCCGCGCGCTCACGCTTCGAGCGCAGCACTGCGGCGAAACGGTGTCCTCCAGCGGCCATCTAGGTCCATTTACACCGGCGGGCATTCAACTGTCACAGAGCCGGATACGAGAAATTTTTTGGAAATTTGTGGTAAAGTCTTACGGGACCAAACTGCTGAGGTCATCGGTCTCTAAGCTTACACGCACTACTTAATCTGACTTAAACTAACTTACACTAAGGGCAACACACACACCCATGCCCGAGGGAGGACGCGAACCTCCGGCGGGAGGGGCCGCGCAGTATGTGACATTGCGCCTCAAACCACGCGGCCACTTCTCGCGGCTCTTCTGGTTTTAAAACAATCCGTGAGTCATTTCTGCACTATGCACTGTCCATATCTACAGTCTCACAAATTTTGCCTTCATATTAAGTGCGGCATTAAATACTTGCAGACCTCTTTTCGTAAGGAATGCCAGAATAGGTAGACACTTATAACGTGCGACTATTAGATCTTGTGCTACATTTTGTCTGTGGTATGCCCCTTTCCAGTGCCCAATACAGTCAGACAGTAAATTGGTTTACCTAGCGAAATGGTGTAGTGCTAAGGCAATGAATAAGCATCCGTATGGCCGAGGTTCAGATCCCCATCGGGTCACACAGATTTTTCATGGTTTCGCTTAATCGATGAAGATAAGTGCCGGGATTGTTCCTTCGAAATGAACGCGCTCAGTTTCCTTCAACGGTCCCCAGTCCAAGCTTGTCCGTCTGTCATGACTCGTTATGGGATGTTGAACTCTAACCTTCCTTCTCGTTGAAAGTGAAAGATTCGTCATGAAAGTGGAGTACACAATTGATGTCCTCAAAACTCCAGTTTGTATTTTCCATTAAATATTTACCGACCAAGTGCTACGACGGCAGTGCAGGCCAGAGCTTTACAGCTAATGCGATCCGCGAACGCAGGATGAGTGTAGAGCTGCGAGCGTTGAGTACTATACCGCTCTCCATCGTCTCAAGGAACGGGCTGGGGAGACATTTGGAAATTTCTGTAAGCGATGAAGTGTATCCTGAGGGAAACGGGTGGAGGAATTCAGACTGTCTTTATATTCTCTGTCGCATCGCAGATCAATTACTTCAAGTTGAGAATCAGCGTGAATCGGTTAGCTAGAAGCTTTTACAATTCAGTTACGGTACGGATTCACATTTTGTTTTCCCTCCAGAATCACTGTCGCTCCGCCTGTAGACAGGTACACTAATAAATTCCACGACGAACCTAAATATTGTACTGTTTCTTCAAAGCTGCCAAGAATGTGTGACTGCAGTATCCACACCTCTATATAGCGCTAAAGCAAGTGCAACCAACTCTTTACAAAGATTTCGCAAACTAGGTCTGAACGTCCTCTGCCTTGGTCTGTGTGTGACCCGTGACTGTCATCTTTGATAATGGCACTACGCGAAATTAGTATACTTCCAGTGAATATAAATGTTTATCTGCAACTACTAAGTATTATTTTATTACATGAGCACCCATGAAAGGGTGCAAGGACTTCGCTAAAAGTAGTGAAATAACGCAGCTCATCCGAACGGCACACACACTTGATTTTTCTTCCTCCTCTTCTTCCACTTCAGAGAGCTTCCTTTTAAGTCTTAAAACCTCTGGTATATACATTTTCCGTCTCCGTATTTTTTGACGTGCTAAGACATGTAGTGACTTTGTAAATTCAACTTCCTGAAAGTATTCACCATCTTAGGACACACTAAATATTTTGCGAGCCTACCGTTTTTCCTTTTTGTGTAAATTGACAAGATTAGTCCGCATTGTGGATTGGAGTGCGAAGACACTGTCGATGTTACTTAACGGTAGAGCTGAGCTATACCAAAACTACGATTCGTCAGTTATGGTACACTTCGTAAATGATATAGTAAATGATAGGAATACCTGTAGAATTGGCAGAGAAAGACACATAAATGAATATATAAGAGAGCAACTGGGAGCCGACGAATTCTCTTTGCTTTTTTTTTTGTTTGGTTGTTTGTTTTGCACATAAGTGGAACCGCACGTCACTCATTGTTGTTGTCTATTGTTTATTTTATGTTCTTAAAGAACATAAACTGCATTTTGTAAGTAATTAAAATTAGCTGATTGGGTAACGTCTGCGCTTCTATGTAACCACAACGCTAACATAAAAATATATAGTTATTGTTGTTATTTTGGTATTCCACAGAACGTTCTTCATCATGACCAAAGGCAAAAGTTTCCTGCTCTTATTGATAAATGCGAAAGTTGTTTATGAATAACAGAAGGGTGTTTTATATGAGTTCGACAAAGTACCGAAGCGATGTTTGATGTATTTTTGTTTTTTGTGGTTTTTTATTTTACTTTTTTCTTCAGGTATGTAATTGCGTTTTCTAGCGCTATGTGATAAATTTGTACAGTTTTTTTTTCAACGAAATCCCTTTATTTCACATTACAAAGCGACAGTTTTTGAAGAAAACCAGTATTAAACATTGACAATCTCAATTTTGCTATAAATACTGTTTATTTATATCGTCACTCAGACTGTTCACCCCTTCCAGCTTTTAGTGGAATCTAGTAAGACACTGATCACATACGCAAAGGAAGTGATCATTTTGAGGCAACGCCGAATAGGTATGCAACACACCTAACACATAGGTAACCCAGGTACAACCTTAACTGACCAAAGCTACTGGGAAAACTACCGTTGTCTTCGCTTACTTCCGGTTCAAAAATGGTTCAAATGGCTCTGAGCACTATGGGACTTTACTTCTAAGGTCATCAGTCCCCTAGAACTTAGAACTACTTAAACCTAAGTAACCTAAGGACATCACACACATCCATGCCCGAGGCAGGATTCGAACCTGCGACCGTAGCGGTCGTGCGGTTCCAGACTGTAGCGCCTAGAACCGCTCGGCCACCCGGCCGGCTTACTTCCGGTGATTCGTCATTATTGCCGTTAGATGGCACCGCTGTCAAAACTGGTCGTCCTCTATTAAAGAGAGCTGGCGCTTCTCCCGTGCTGTCGCAAACACATGATGTTCGCGCATCCCCATCACTCCCCACCACACCGCTACTGCTCTGCTCGCGAACGAGAGCGTGAGCAGGCAGAGTGCTCCTACTCAAAAGCAGCGAGTTGTTAAGCTCCGATGTAAGCTGTTAACCCCGTATTAGATTTCACTGAACAGGACTGAGACATCAGAAATCTAGCACTCGAATTTTATATGGGTCACAGTGAGTAAGGTCTCCTGTTAGCCAGACGCAGTGTTCCTTCACTGCTCACAGCCCGCCTGAGGACGCGGGGTGAGTACTGGGTGGATGGTGCCGTAGCTCGCCGTTATTTATGACCCGCGCGAGGGTATTGGGGGCGGGAAGTAGGGGTGGGGGTTGGCTTGGCGCCGCTCCAGGGCCAAAAGCAGCAGCAGCAGCAGCAAGCCCAGTATCAGCGGCCGCAGTCGCAACGGGCAGGAGCGCGCCGCTAACGATTTCCAATGGCACAGTGTCAAGGCCGCCGCGACAGCAGGAGCAGCCGACAGCAGGCAGCAGACAGCCACAACAGTGTCAGCCGGCCGCGACCGCGACCGCGGAAGCACTCAGCGCTGCGAGCACCGAGTAAACCGCCGAGCGGAGGACGGGACGTAAGAGCTGGCCGCGACCGGTCGTTCACGCGGGCGTCGCGAAATACACTGCGCGCGTGTCGACCCTCAGGGGGAGCTGGACAGCTGGGGACCTGTGTCCTTGTGATCCCTCATTGCATGGGAAAATCGTCAATACAGAGGAGGAACGGCAAAAAATAACGGTCAAGACTGGTAGGGGAACTGATGCGGAACCACCTGTATTGAAATTCTGACTAAATATCATTAACTGAATTGTTCGCCGGCACTTGCAAGAACAGGACAACAGTATTAAAGAAGAAACAAGTTCCAAATGTTACCCAAAATTGTTTTTATTTGCTCATGAACCAGCTTCCGTCTTTCTCGGACACTATTAGGTGACAACTGAACGTCACCAACATAGATAAAATGACTTGCAACTCACATACATGTTACACAGAAGATACCTTAAGATGGTGATTTCTTTTAACCTCTTCAGAGGGGGGAGGACGTCAAACGGGCCGGCTTGGAGCAGGAGAGGCACCACAGGACATTTTAATTTCCACTTACAAGTAAATTCATAAAACTTTGTCAGCATGACCAGGAAGGATTCAGGATTCACACTCGTAGCAGCGGAAGTTCAGAAAGATAACAAAATCTTTTTTTTTACATGTGAAATTTCATCATTTTTTCACTTACCATTGGCTGCATCTGTTGCTATAGGTACATTTTTCTTCACAAGTAAGACAGATTCTTTGATGAATTTTGCACAGCATACAAACCATAATTACAGGTGTCTGAAACTCTAGAATCTGTTTAATTTATGAAAAATGAATGAGCTGTTACGTTTTAAACTTTATGTTTAGAAAAAAATCAAATTTTGTAGTTCATTATCTCAATTTTTACCAAAGTTTTTCATAGATTTGGAAAATTCTAGAGTTTCATACACCTGTAAGTATGGTTTGTATGCTGTGCAAAATTCATCAAAGAATCTGTCTTACTTGTGAAGAAAAATGTACCTATAGCAACAAATGCAGCCAACAGTAAATGAAAAAATGATGAAATTTCATAACTAAAAAAATTTTATTTTGTCATGTGTTTGCAACTTCCACTGCTATGAGTGTGAATCTGGAATCCTTCCTGGTCATGCTGACAAAGTTTTATGAATTTATTTGTAAAAGTATACAGTAGAAAATAAAATGTCCTGTGGTACCTCTCCTGCTCCAAGTCGGCCCGTTTGACGTCCTACCCCCCCTTAATCCCTGGAAAACTTTCTACTTGGAAGAAAGAAATTAAAAAAAAACCTCTCGCTCGAAATACCCAAAAACACAAATAAGATGGCAGCGTATATTAGAAGCGTTGGTAGCCTTGTGTCGGATGTGCACGTAGCGGACTGGCTCTCAAAAACTGTTAGCCTTACATTTATTAGCATCACATTGGTATGATGCGAATCTACGATGCTCTGGATGACGGGGTTAGTTATATAAAGTTTTAAAAACAAAAAAATTAAAACATTTTTACAAAGCAATAATTTTAGAAATCTAAATTTTTTTTTAAGTTTCAAAGTTTTAAGGTTTATGTAGGCGGTGTTGTGGGCAGATTTGTTCCTTTGCCGAAATACGTGACTCTGGTGGTCCAGTTTTAATTCATTAAACGCTATTGGTTATTGGTTCACGAGTTTCTTTTAGGTTAGCATAACTTACTGGCGTTACTAATGAAAATAAATGTCAACAGTCAATATTATAGTCTAGGTATTGTTTTCTAAAGAAGTTTTTATATTTGTTATTACAATATTCCTTATTCTCACCCCCAATAATGCTACTTCGCCCGCGCATCATTAGAGCGTGCGCAAGCCGTCCATAGGAGACCTGTTTACACTCATGCCGTCAGTAACAGACAACACGCCGTCGCGAGCCCTGTTCCGTGATTGCGTATCGACCGCCGAGGCTGTAAGTGTGTTTTTCAGATTCTACATTTCCGTTAATAGCCATTTACGTGACGCATCTGCCCCGGTTACTTATACTATCCCTCAATTTTGCTGCAACTATTCCTTTCTTCAAGTTAGCCGCAAATTAGGTCAATAATTTTTCGTATGTTACCAGTGGATCACTTTGGTATAATTTGTTTAGGCCCCATTAACCATGCTAGATTGGAATTCATGGTTCAAATGGCTCTGAGCACTATGGGACTCAACTGCGGTGGTCATAAGTCCCCTAGAACTTAGAACTACTTAAACCTAAATAACCTAAGGACAGCACACAACACCCAGCCATCACGAGGCAGAGAAAATCCCTGACCCCGCCGGGAATCGAACCCGGGAACCCGGGCGTGGGAAGCGAGAACGCTACCGCACGACCACGAGATGCGGGCTGGAATTCATGCATCTGACTGTTTTATTGAATCACATAGCGCCTTTCAATGGTGTTTTATTTTGATGGACAATGAATCTTGGTTACTAAGTTATGAGGTTTTCAGCTCCAATGTCTTAGTTATGCGAGTACAAATATTTTAATATCCTTATGTACGTTTTTCAAAATTTTAAAAATCTTGAATTTAGAAAATTATCATATCAGTGGATGACTCAGTGTTGTTATTCCTTCTTGATTTATTGTTATACAAATTTTCTCCAGAAGATGGGGCTTTTAGTACCATGAAACCGTTGGTGGTCTAAAAATAAAGGACTCGATAATGCAGCTGAAGCAGTTTATTAATACTTCAGGATGGTGGATTTAATGCCTTTGGTGTTCGGCATAGTGTCCCACAAGTTTATTACAACGCACAGAACGTTCACACAACAATGTGAAACCGTCAGAAAAGTTATTCTTGTAGTGCGTTCAACTCGAGCGTAGCTTCCGGGGCTTCTTCGCGCTTGGCGAAGCATCAGAGAACCATTCTACACTTTGTCGTTTTGTGGTAGTTTCCTAATGAGAGCAAGTTTCGCCATCCACAATGATTTTTACAAAAAAAAAAAACTATCTGCGTTTTTCGTTTCAATCAAGTCGCTGCACGAATTTACGGGTTGTTGTTTTTGTCCTGCCGTCAAGCTGTGCGGGAAAACCTTTTCACGTAGTTTTATTTTCTTCAGAGTATTCTGGAGAATGTAAACTTGAATTATAGACGTTCCTCCACTGTAATTTGTGACAACAAAATTGACACTATAAGGCCGCACGTCCACTACTTAACACAACAGACTGTTCGCAAACATAACTGTTGCTTACAGTTGTTACCTCAAGCTGGCACTGTAGTTACTGCGTTGACATTGCTTATACACCAGGAACAAAACCAGTCTCTTAACCTTTTCTGACAGAGGGGGTGGGGAGGGGTTGGGAGGTGGGGTCACCAAGGGGTGTATTACATTTTAATATCACGCAGAAAAAAATGGTTCAAATGGCTCTGAGCACTATGGGACTCAACTTCTGAGGTCATTAGTCCCCTAGAACTTAGAACTAGTTAAACCTAACTAACCTAAGGACATCACAAACATCCATGCCCGAGGCAGGATTCGAACCTGCAACCGTAGCGGTCTTGCGGTTCCAGACGCAAGCGCCTTTAACCGCACGGCCACTTCGGCCGGCAATATCACGCAGAAATAGTTACATTTAACTATAAATGAACATTAAATTGGATACCGTCACGTTTAAGAATAGCAGAGAAATGAAGTTGAATTTACAGTTTTTTTAACTGTGGCTGGTTCTTGTTGGCCAGTGCACAGAAGTGGTATAGTTTTATGCATTTTCTTTCTTCGTAGAACATTTGGAAGGTGTTTCTTATTGAACATATGTTTGATGAATTGTTTTATTATGAGTTCATATTGTATGCTAACTCAGCGGTAAATTAAAAAGATTGGAATTCCATTAGCCATACCAGATTTTTATAATTTTTTCATCCCATTATCATCATTATTTAAGAAACTAAGATGATGGCAAATTGATATCGTTCCTTTTACTCGTGCCTCGAACGAATGTACGCTCTTGGACACGGCTTGAATCCATGCTCTCTTGGGGATGTGGAGCGCGCGAGGCTGGTCTCCCTCTACGATTTTTACCCTTCATGCTTCCATCTAGTACTAAACTGGTGATCCGTTGACGCCTCATAATGTGTCCTACCAACCGATCCCTTCTTCTTCTCAAGTTGTGTCACAAATTCCACTTCTCCCCAGTTCTATTCAGTACCTCCTCATTAGTTACACGATCTACCCATGTAATCTTCAACATTCTTCTGCAGCACCACATTTCGAAAGCTTCTATTCTCATCTTGTCCAAACTAAATCGTCCACGTTTCGCATCCATACATGGCTACATTCAATTATAAATACTTCGAGAAAAGACTTCCTGACACTTAAATCTATACTCGATGTTAACAAATTTCTCTTCTCTACTTCGACCATCATCAGTTTTTTGCTCCCCACGTAGCAGAACTCATCTACTACTTTAAATGTCTCATTTCCTAATCTAATTCCCTCAGCATCACCTGATTTAGTTAGACTATATTCCATTATCCATGTTTTGCTTTTGTTGATGTTCATCTTATAGCCTCCTCTCAAGACACTGTCCATTCCGTTCAATTGCTCATCAAGGTCCTTTGCTGTCTCTGACAGAATTACAATGTCATCGGCAAACCTCAAAGTTTTTATTTCTTCTCAATGATTTTAATTCCTACTCCAAATTTTTCTTTTGATTCCTTTACCGCTTGCTCAATGTATAGATTGAATAACATCGTGCATAGGCTACAACCCTGTCTCACTTCCTTCTCAACCACTGCTTCCGTTCCATGCCCCTCGATTCTTATGACTGTCATGTGGTTTCTGCACACATTGTAAACAGCTTTTCGCTCCCTATATTTTACTCGTGCCAATTTCAGAATCAGAAAGAGAGTATTCCAGTCAACATTGTCAAACGCTTTCTCTAAGTCCACGAAGGCAAGAAACGTAGTTTTGCCTTTCCTTAATCAACCTTGCAAGGGCCAGTATTGCCTCGCGTGTTCCACCATTTCTACGGAATCCAAACTGATCTTCCCCGAGGTTGGCTTCTACCAGTTTTTCCATTCGTCTGTAAAGAGTTCGTGTTAGTATTTTGCAGCCATGACTTATAAACTGATAGTTCGGTAATTTTCACAGCTGTCAACACTTGCTTTCTTTGAGATTGGAATTATTATATTCTTCTTGAAGTCTGAGGATATTTCGCCTGTCTCATACATCTTTCTCACCAAATGGAAGAGTTTTGTCATTGCTGGCTCTCCCAAGGCTATTAGTAGTTCTAATGGAATGTTGTCCAATCTCGGGGACTCGTTTCAACTTCGATCTTTCAGTGCTCTGTCAAATTCTTCGCATAGTTTCATGTCTCCCATTTCATCTTCATCTACGTCCTCTTCCATTTCCATAATACTGCCCTCAAGTACATCGCCCTTGTATAGATCCTCTACATGCTTCTTCCACCTTTCTGCTTTCCCTTCTTTGCTTAGGACGGGTTTTCCATCTGAGCTCTTGATATTCATTACGCTATCACATCAGTCTAAATAACAATCAGCAGCCCCGATTTGACTCGCGAGACATTGTTAAACTTCTCACAGTTCCAAAGTCATTAACTAAAAGCCCTGTAGCTATGTAGCTACTTTCAGGAAAGATCCCGAGATTCGACTAGTGGATACGTAATAAATTCACCGCTAACAGTTCATAGCACTGCCATCAACTGGCTACCAACATCCCCCACCACAACAAAAACAGGAAATCAGTACAAAGTCAAAAGGTAAAATGTCACACGAAACAACAGCATTCAAATTTTTGCCGAAACAAATGAAATTTTTGTTATCAATTAAACCTTGTGAGGTCCATCACATTTATCCAACATCACTTCCACGCGGCTAACGGCTCCACCTCTGCTTGAGGCCTCTTTTTACCGAAGTAGTCCACGCGCCCAAACCGTAACACTCGCCGACAAAAAGAGGAAAGTGCCAATGCAGAATTTGACCTTTTCGGATGCCTTGTAGACTTACAGTACCAGAAAAACTGAAAGGTTACAAGACGTCTCGCTGGGCTCCTTTCATTAATAAGCTAAGACCCTATCCACTTTGGAGCACATGATTTTTTTCACTTTATGTAACTCTGAATGCCATACTTGTTTCGGAATACTGTATTTGATAAAAAAGTACAGTGGTTGTCTGTCTGAAATTATGTAGCTTCGGTCAAACGAATTCTTGGGGACCTTGCAGTTCGTTTCCCCAGTAGTTGGGGAACGGCCGAGGCGCACAGCACTGGGGATAACAGGGCTGTCTGCTCGCCACTGGAGGATGGAGTCCCTGGCTTACGCCTGTGGTGGAGACACTCGACTGAAGCTCGCGGGACTCTGTGTCGACTCAGAGGAGGGCAGAAGTTTCGGTGTTGTGGCGTAGGGTACTGTCCGGCGCCCGGGTAGCAGCTTAAGGTCTGACCCGTCACCTGATAACAACTGGAAAGAACTCACTATTCTTGAAGAGGCCAGTGCTACAGCTGTAGGAACGGTAACTTGTGCAGTACCCGTCGCGTTCGCTTGGCGTGTTGAAAATTCTGACTTGGGTAAGAAATTCTCTGATTGGCCTATCGCCTCTTGACGTTAGACTGGAATAACCGCAACGAACTTTAAGAGGATATTGGGACCTGATTGGCCCTCTACTTGAGATATTACGTGGCGGGAAATTATTTAACATGGCAGTTTCACACTATCCAATAGAAGTAAATAACACTTTGCCTGATTGGTGTTTAATGCCGTGCCGAAGCAAATGGGGAAGTCGGGCGCGGGGACGCACGATGAAACACTCTCTGAGATCGGTCGTCTTAGAGGAAACTTCAGGTGCTCAATCGCTAAGGAGGCTACCATTGTGGTGTTCTGCGCTGGGCCGTCGTGAAGACGACTTAGCGCGAACAGCAGATTCCGGGCCTGCGCAGATCCCGTGCTGACACACATCTTCACGTCCATCTACAAAACAGATTGGTGAGCATATTGTGCAGCGCCGGCTCGTTGGGTGGAGTTCACCATTTTATAACGGTACACCGACGCCACTATGCTGTTAGACCCCAGTTACGAAGACAGGTTCTTTTCATTTTAGTTCGGACGGCCAGCCACTGCGTAGTAAAATTCAGATTCGTGGATTCTGTTCACATTATTGAGGGAAAGTGAAGCTTGAATTCATTAACCTTCCCTTGGCATCGTTCCTATGCTGATTCGTAATCTATCAAGTTAGATTTGTAACGTCAATATATTAGTTTTCTTGTGTATGAAGACGAACTTTTGTAATAAATCATCAGTTTATTTTGATTTGAATTTCATTAAAAATAGGAAGTGTTCCCATCATCTCATTTTCGTTATAATTTTTTTAAAAATATAGTTATTAATAGATTTTTTTAGCAATTCCTCACCTTAGGATCTCCTGTTAGGGCCAAATTTCAGAAGGCATATTTGCGTTGTCTTAAGTGTATCAGCATTGGCTCTTAAGGGGTGTGTCGGAGTCCAGATAGACTCTGACGCTGGCAACGGATTTCTGAGTTCATGGTATTGCGAAACACCCTCGTTGATCACGAAGGATTATTAACTCCAGACTTTTAGAAATTATAACAACTTTCAACAGCAGACTCGCTACGAAGGGCCCATGACTTCAGTCCCACGAGGGCTGCCGCCTCCACAAGCTACAAACGGATCCACGAATCTGTTTTGCATTGACGCCCTTCAGCCAGTCAAAATCAGGGGCAGAATGTTGACATTTGCATTGGCCATTTAATGCTCTCGTTGATAGCTCTTCTGTGAGGTGCTGCTTCCGGCAGCAAGTTTAGAGTATTGTCTGCGAAGGGTGTTGGGAACACCGCCTTCTTGTGGGAATCTTTCAACCTCGAGTCAGTCTCTTATACCCAGACCGCTATTCATTTAGAACAATTAGAAACAGTTCCTTCTCCCAGAAACCGACAGGAAGACTACACAAGCGTGGCCAGGAAATGAGATGTCACAAACTAATTTCAAAAGTGCTGTGGTTCTTGGACACGCCCGAAAAGAATGCTGCGCGGAGGGATCTCCTGGTTGTTTCCGTTTAAAAAGTGACTTGAGGCCCCTAACAAATACGCCTCCACATTCGCCCAGTCTATTGTTTTGATGTCAACCTTGGAAAGCTGACCCACACCCGCTGTCCCTATAGAAAGAAACAAGTAGGTATTCTATTAAGACACGACAGCTCTGTTGACATCAGAACATGGTGGATGGGATGACTTCTTACGTCACCTTCCAGGAATGACGTAATAAAAGGGCGAAACAGATTTGATTAACTCCTTTTCTCACATTTACCTCATTAGATTGATTTCCATTCTACTCATTAGCCTCTCGGGGCATCAGTCTCGCACGTTCTGTGGATGTGAATGAATGTTATCACAGTACTGAAGCCAATCCTTGCTGTTCAGAAATAGTAGGTGTAGCTAGAGACGAAGCTGGGAGTAAATAAGAATGTTCTGCGATATATAACGAACGTGCTCCAATAGGCGCTGTCCCAAAGAGCAGGCACCACATCCAAACTCCTACCGACGGAACTGTCACCTGGTAATTCTATCGCCGGTTACAAACTTCCCTTTCTCTTGTAATTCTGTCTACGTAAGCCTTAGGATTCGCTTCACCATTCAACATGTCTTTTGTTGTTTTCTTCACTTGTTTAAATTTCTCAGTGTACACACTCTATCAGACTGTAATTTAGTAATAATGTATGCTGTAATACGTAGAATTCTTATTACTTTCTTAATGGTTTATGATGTTTAAATTATATGTAGTAGCAGACCTGTTCTTTTCTAGCCCTTGCGACCTACGCAGTAATAAAACAATTACATTAAAAAAATTAAACAGGTGGGTGCCGTGTGGTTTCACCCCCTCTCTCTTATTATAAACATGTTGTGTGAATTTTGCTGCAGCAAATAATTTATTAGTGATCAACAGCACGGTTCCTTGCTGATTCGAACACAATGTCTAGATTGCCCTTATATCAACTACCGCTATGTCTACATACGAGGGTCTGCTCAAAAGTAATGCCTCCGAATCTTTTATGTAAAAACTCTTACATGTATACGAATAAAACGAACGTTATTAACATCCTGTAACTCCATTCTCCAACTTCCTCAGATATTTGTTGAATATATTCCAATCCACGTCTTCCCCCACAGCTTTTACTCTCTACAGCTCCCTCTAGCACCACGTAAGTTATTACCTGATATCTTAACTCATGTTCTCTCATCTAGTCCTTTCTTTTCACTATTCTCCAAATATTCCGTTTCTGGCCGATTGTGCAGAAAATCTCCTCATTGCGTATCTAATCAGTCCTTTTAATTTTCAACATTCTTCTGCAGCACCACATCTCAAGCGCTTCGAATCTCTTCTGTTTCTATTTAGCCACATCCCATAATTCACCTCCATACAGTGCTCTCCAGATACACATTTTCAGAGTTTTCTTCCTCAAATTCAGGCCGAAGTTTGCTACTAGCAGACTTCTTTTGGCCAAAAACACTAACTTTACCTGTGCTAGTATGGTTTTTATGTCCTGTTAGCTTTGTTCGTCATACGTTACTTTGCCTCCAAAGTAGCAGAATTTCTTAACTTCATCTACTTTGTAGTCTCCAATTTTGATTTTAAGTATATAATTAACGTCATTTGCTACTTTTCATTACTTTCATCTTACTTTGAATTACTGTCAATCCATATTCCGTGTTCATTAGACTTCATTCAGTTCAGTATATTCTGCAATTCTTGTGTGTCTGTGGATTCCTACGGGACCAACTGCTGAGGTCATCGGTCCCTAGACTTGCACACTGCTTAGACTATCTTATCCTTAGAACAACACACACACCCATGGCCGAGGGAGGACTCGAAACTCCGGCGGGAGGGCCCGAGCAGTCCATGACATGGCGCCTCTAACCGCGCGGCCATTCTGCAATTCTTCTTCGCTTTCACGGAGGGTATAAATATTCAGAAAACGTTATCGTTGATTTTTATTCATACGGATTATCATTCCCATTCATTCTTCGACGTATAGTTTGAACAGTACGGGAGAAAGACTGCGTTCCTGTCTTTCCTCCTTTCTATCTGAGCAGTTCATTCTTGTTCTTACACTCTTATTGTTCTTTCTTCATTCTTACACACACTGTATATTACCCGTCTTTTCACATACCTTAAAACTATTTTTCTAAGAATCTGGAACATCTTGCACCGTTTTACATTAACCATTGGGTTTTATGCGTCAAAAAATCATATAAAGGTTCTTGATATCATTTAATTTTGGTTCCCATTAGCAAACACAACGTCAGAACTGCCTCTCTGGTGGCCTCAACTTCCATAAAGCGAAACTGATCGTCGCCTAAGAGATTTTCAACCTATTTTTACATTCATCTGTATATATTTTTAACCAGCATCGTGGATGCATGAGCTGACAAGTTGGTTGTGTGATAATTCTCATACTAATCTGTCTTCATTATTTTCGGAAATGTGTGGATGATGTTCTTCTGAGAATCTGCTGGTACCTTTCGGTGTCATAGATTCTATACATCTATTAGGAAAGTCGTTTGGTTGCTACTTCCTTCAATGTTTCAGAAATTCTGAAGGAATTTTATCTACGCCTTCTGCCTTATTCGACTGCAACTCTTACGAAACTCTGTCAAACTGTCACTGTAATTTCTTAAGTGTTCCCTAACGGCTTCCATATCTTCTTCTGTGAAGTCGACAGGCATTTCCCCCCGGTCATAGAGTCTTCTTTCCACCCATGCACTCTCTTATCTACGTTTAAGATCCAAATTCCTCTAGGACTCTTACTGGTTACGCCTCGGTTTTTAATTTCACCGAAGGTTATTTCGACTTTTCTTTATGCTGAATCAATTTCTTCTACGGCTATTTCTCTTTCGATTTCTTCAAATTTTTCCCTACAGCCATTTGGCCTTAGCTTCCGTGAACTTCCTATTTATTTCAATCCTAAATGACAAAAAGTTTTATGGTTTGTATATTACCGGATCAAAAGTATCCGGACACTTATCAGTGGACATTAGTATTGCCTGCGTCCACCCTTCGCTTTTATGACGCCTTTAACTCTGCTGGGGACACTTTCAATGTGCTTTCCGGATGTTTGTGGCGGAATGGGAGCCCATTCTTCCTCAAGAGGCAATACCAGAGAAGGCAGTGATGTTGGACGCCGTGATCTGAACTGAAGTCGACGTTGTAACTCATCCCAAAGCTATCTCACTGGGTTGAGGTTGGAACTCTGGGCGGGCTAGTCAGTTTCAGGAATGTGTTGACCACAAACCATTGCCTTACAGATGCTGCTTTATCACAAAGTATATCTACATCTACATTTAAATGGATACTGTGCAAATCACATATAAGTGCCTAGCAGAGGGTTCATCGAACCACCTTCGCAATTCTCTATTATTCCAATCTCGTATACCTCTCGGAAAGATCGAACACCTATATCTTTCCGTACGAGTTCTGATTTCCCCTATTTTATCGTGGTGATCGTTTCTCACTATGAAGGTCGCGTTAACAAAATATTTTCGCATTCGAAGAAGAAAATTGGTGTTTGGAATTTCGTGAGACGATTCCTCCGCACCGAAAAACGCCTTTGTTTTAATGATGTCCATCCCAAATCCAGTATCATTTTAGTTACACTGTTCCCTGTTTCGCAATAATACAAAACGTGCTGCCGTTCTTTTAGCTTTTTCGATGTACTCCGTCAATCCTATCTGGTAAGGATCTCACACCGCGCAGCAGTATTTTAAAGGAGGACGGAAAAGTGTAGTGTAGGCGTCACCTTAGTAGATCTGTTACATTTTCTAAGTGTCCTGTCAATAAAACGCAATCTTTGGTTACCCTTCCCCCACAACATTTTCTTTGTGTTCCTTCCAATTTAAGTTGTTCGTAATTGTAATTCCTAGGTTGTTGTTGTTGTTGTGGTCTTCAGTCCTGAGACTGGTTTGATGCAGCTCTCCATGCTACTCTATCCTGTGCAAGCTTCTTCATCTCCCAGTACCTACTGCAACCTACATCCTTCTGAATCTGCTTAGTGTATTCATCTCTTGGTCTCCCCCTATGATTTTTACCCTCCACGCTGCCCTCCAATACTAAATTGGTGATCCCTTGATGCCTCAGAACATGTCCTACCAACCGATCCCTTCTTCTGGTCAAGTTGTGCCACTAACTTCTCTTCTCCCCAATCCTATTCAATACTTCCTCATTAGTTATGTGATCTACCCATCTAATCTTCAGCATTCTTCTGTCCTAGGTATTTAGTTGAATTTACGGCTTTTAGATTTGACTGATTTATCGTGTATCCGAAGTTTAACGGATTGCTTTTAGCACTCATGTGGATGACCTCACATTTTTCGTTATTTAGGGTCAATTGCCAATTTTCACACCATACAGATATCTTCTCTAAATCGTTTTGCAATTTGTTTTGATCTTTTGATGATTTTATTAGTCGATAAACGATAGCGTCATCTGCAAACAACCCAAGGCGGCTGCAAAGGGCCTATAAAACTACTTTGGGGACCTCCATAAATCACTTTTTTTTACTCGATGACTTCCTGTCAAGACTACGAACTGTGACGTCTCTGACAGGAAGTCACAAATCCATTCACATTACTGAGACGATATTGTATAAGCACGCAATTTCATTACAAGCCGCTTGTGTGGTACAGTATTAAAAGCCTTCCGGAAATCCAGAAATACGGAATAAATTTGAAATACCTTATCAATAGCACTCAACACTTCCTGCAAGTAAAGAGCTAGTTGTGGCATAGCTGGCTAGACAGCTGGTAGCACTAACTCACGAATGATTCCTTCCTCTAATTTCATGCGATTTTTTTACAGTCATCCTTCGTAATGCTCGACCATCTGCATGGTTTTGATTTTTCTTTAGTTGCTCAGCCGCGATTACACTTCACAATCACATCGCCAACACAGAAGCGCTTGCCCGCGAAAGGCCAAGGTCCCGTGTTCGAGTCTCGGTCCGGCACACAGTTTTAATCTGCCAGGAAGTTTTATATCAGCGCACGCTCCGCTGCAGAATGAAAATTTCACTCTGGAAACACCCCCTAGACTGTGGCAAAACCATGTCCCCGCAATTTCCTTTCTTTCAGGAGTTCTAGTTCTGCAAGTTTTGCAGGAGAGCTTGTGTGAAGTTTGGAAGGTAGGAGACGAGATACTGACGGAATTAAAGCTGTGAGGACGGGTCGTGAGTCGTGCTTGGGTAGCTCAGTTGGTAGAGCACTTGCCCGCGAAACGCAAAAGTCCCGAGTTCGAGTCTCGGTTAGGCACGCAGTTTTAATCTGCCAGGAAGTTACAAAATGATTAGTCCACGTTCGAAGTCACTGAGCTCTACTGACCGATCCAGTTGTTGTTACTGCTTATCTACTGTCAACACGATACTCTCCGCCTCTGTTTATATTGTCTGGTTGTTCTCTCGTGACATTTAGTGGCTAATTCCTCGCTGCGTAAGTGTGTTCAAATACATTTTACCAGATAGTCTACGACATTTTATTTCCCTGGCTTTCTCGCAGTGATTATTTCGCGGGATAAATACGGGAGGATGTAATATGTTGGCCGGCTCTTCTTGGAACGAAAGCCCTCGAAATTTCAGTAGTGAACCTCTCTCTGATATAGAACGCCTATCTTGTAACGTCTGCCACTGGAATTTGTTAAACAAGTCTGTATGTTTGTCGCGTCTAGGATACGGTCGCACGAGGAAATGCGCCTCTTTTCGTTGGATGTTGTCTCTATATTCTATTAATCCAATTTCGTAAGTGTCCCAGACCAATGAAAAATCTGAAGAATAGGCGTTACTACTGTTTTTTGAGGCAATTCTTCCGTGCGTCAATTACATTGCTTTGTTTGTCCCAAATAATCTCTGCTAGTTATTTTACGGTAGATACTGTTTCCAATGATTTATCGACAACAGAGTAATCGAACAGTTGTGGATTTATTTACATTAAGGGTCAGATATCAGTCACTGCTCCAATCGTCGATGCTCTGCAGGGCTTCTTGCATTTCGTTACAATCATCAAGCGTTGCAACGTTCCTATCGACGTCGCGAATAGCTTCACGGAACACCCAAGGTCATCTACTCGATCATTAACCGCTTTGTCTATCCGTGCACGACTCACTGCTAGACCCAAACTTCCATATGTCGTCGTTTCTACGTCATAATCTATACTCGTACGCACAGTCTGTAATTCCCGTTCAGGAGAGACATTTTAATTGGAAGTCGTTGCCTGAAGTCGGCGGATAAGTGCTGTATTGCAGTTCTTCTTAACAAGGCAGGCATTGCAATATCGTATTCATCTGTCGATACCAGTCAGCGACTTAAAATGTCCTCTCCTGTACGGGAATTACAGAATGAGTGTAAGAGTACAGATTGTGACGTAGAAACGACGACATATGGAAGTTCGTGTCTGGCCGTGAGACGTACACGGATAGCCAAAGCGGTTAAGGCGGCAGCTGACGTGAAGTGAGAAATCCTGGTTTGAGTCTGGGTCCGGCACAAATTTTCACTGTCGTCATTCCCTTATACAGCTGATGCTTGTTCGTATTCTCAGCTGTGAATAATTTCATGTATTTCCTTGCATATGGAGTGTAACAGGTCCCTCTTTGCGATTGGTTAGTCGAAAATTGCGAACTAGACGTTTCTTCCACATGCTACCAAGTATACCTGTAGCATTTCCCACCAATGAAGTCTTCGAGGAAAGAACCAGAAATGATTAAAGTGAAAGCGATATTTTGTACATCGTGCTTGATGAACTTACCGATAGCAAAGACGAACTTTAAGTGCACTAAAAATATCATCGATTTGAAGCTACAAATTAAAGTTGTTTATAGATTGTTGCTCTGGCATATAAAATACACAGCAGATATGCGATTTTACTACTTCAGAAAATCAGAAAATACTTCGTATCTAGTTGTCTGCGGGATGGAAAAAAGTTACAGAATGGTTAAGAAATGAAAATTTGTACGTATATTGAACTTATCAGGCCCATTTTACTTACAAAGAAAATTTCTGTTTTAGAACCTTTTTTCAGAAAATTAAAAGTTGGGTAAATATCTACCACACTGCAGTCGCCGTATTACTCAACCTAACATTCCTAATTTTCTTATTGTGTCGACCAGAGCAGAAGCAAAAGACTGGAGGGGAAGTGCGTCTGCTTCCTGAAAATAATTTATTTTCTGCCGGCGCTCTTTCGGCTAAGTTCTTGCTCGAAGACAAACTGCTAACTTCCGACAACTTCATTATCCGCGCCTCGTTCTCTTTATGAATACAATTAACTCGGCAAACTGCTCCCAATCTGACTCTGTTCAGCATACCCTCCAGCCACACCGTCTGGTCCTGCGTCCCTCTACCCCTCCGTCTGCACACACTTCTGTTGGTCTAGCGTTAAATTTTGCTGCTCTGAACGAAAGGAGCACTGCGAACTGGTTTCAATCTGGGGTATGAAGAACGACGACATAAATGTCCTCAGGTGCAGGGTATATAATACAGAATTATCTAGATTGTTTGTATCTATTCATCTATATTATGACGCGTTTTGGCATCAGACATCATCAGAGTTATAAGAAAAAACAGTAAATAAGCAGAAATTTTATATAGGCCAGTCCGATAGGACAACATCTGCCGTCTTGAAGGAATACCACGGAAGTTGCACACTTGGAAAAGACTTAGACTCTACTTTCACAGATAACCTGCTTAAAGAAGGCTACAGTTACGAGGTGCAACATCAAGTCTTAAATAATATCCACAGAGGAAGGAAGATGAACTACCGTGAAATAATGGAAATTAATAAACATACGTCCACTTGCCCGTAAATAATCAGACACAGTTCCCTTACTCGCCAGTTTTAATTGCAGAAGGTGTTAAGATTCCCATCCAGACCACTTTGTAAATTGCCCCTCCTCCTGCTCATATGCATATGTTTTTCCTTTATTTCAGTTATTGCAGTTTCACTTGCCCTGATAAAAACTGTACTTCATATGGTTTCAGTTGTTTCATTTGCCGTACCGAGCAGGATGGCGCAGTGGTTAGAACACTGGATTCGCATTCGGTAGGACGACGGAACATACCCGCGACTGGCCATCAAGATTCAGGTTCTGCGTGATTTCGCTAAATCTCTCCAGGCAAATGGCGGTGTGTTTTCTCTGAAAGGGCGCGGGCGATTTTCTTCCCCGTCCTTGACGCTATCCGAGCTTGTGCTCCCTCTCTAATGACCTCGATGTCGACGGGACGTTAAATCCAATCTTGCCTCCTTGATTGCTTCCTTCCTTCTTTCCCTCCTTAATTTACCTGTTTAGTCTCACTTGTTAATTGTTCCTGTTTGTGATGTTGGGTCTTTTAAGGACAAGATTATCTTGTTCAGTCACGCCCTTCGAACAAGTCACTAAATTTTACTATATGTTGTTCAATTTATTCTATCTCTCAGAACAATTATTATAATTTGTCACGTGATTCATTATTTAATATATCACATTTTGTCTAAACTAAATATTTTTACAAAGCGTTTTTACTGAAATAATCCGTTTTTACTGAAATAATCGTTGTAGTCATAGATTGAACATTAATAACTGTCTTCTTTGGAAACCAAGTGAACTACTCTGTAATTGCACTGTTTTAAAAGCTTTGATGTCACAAAGTTTCACAGCAACACATATTTACCTCTGTTCCTGACAATGGCATAAAAACCGAAAACCGCCTTGTAAAATAATAGGTATTGTAGAACGTTACGTCAGTGCGGTACTTTTTCCTGATACATATCAAGAAAAAAAAGACGGGTACGATATGCCTCGTCAAACAAAATACTGAACATACCGTAGTCAGAACCAAATTGAGCTCTCAGGTTGCTACCTGACGCAGTATCAATAAGTTCCGAAAAGGCGGTTCTACATTCATGCATAGGCAAATAGAACTATGCCTCTTAGTTTTCACAGTGCTGTATTTCATCGTAAAAATTGCAAAAAAGAACTGTGTAACACCTGATTATATAATCACTTTTGATGCTTTACATTTTGTTTATGTACAGCGCAAATTTTTTTTTTCTGAGCACTATGGGATTTAACATCTGAGGTCATCAGTCCCCAATAACTTAGAACTACTTAAATCTAAATAACCTAAAGACATCACACACATCCATGCCAAAGGCAGGATTCGAACCTGCGACCGTAGCGGTCGCGCGGTTCCAGACTGAAGCGCCCAGAACCGCTAGGCCACAGCGGCCGGCAGAGCGCAAACTCTTACCTCATTAAATTCGTAAATGTTTTTTTATGCTGCATGATTGTTCGGCTAGAGCTGCTTACCGCTCTATTGCTATGACAATCCATATTCACTGTAGCGTCGCATTGCGACCGATTAATCTGTATCTGCATACCTACTCCGCAGGCCGCCATATCGTGGGTGCATGGTGGAGGTTACATGTACTGCTGCTGGTCATTCCCTCTCCCATTTCACTCGCAAATGGGGGGACGGAAAAACGACTATCTATATGATTCCGTATAAACTCTGGTTTTTCTTATCTTGTCTTCGCAATCCTTACGCGAAATTTGCACAGATGGCAGTAGATACGGTCTGCAGTTCGTCACTGATGCTGGTTTACTAAACTTTCGGACGAGTGTTTCGTGAAAAGGGCGTCGTCTTCCCTCCAGGGATTCTCATCTGACTTCATGGATCATTTCCGAAAAACTCCCTTGTTGATCGAAACTACCGGTAGCAAATATTGCAACAGGCCTCTGAATTTCTTCAACATCTCTTTCTAATCTGATGTGCAGTACTCAGTTGTTGGTGCTAAGTGTTCTGTACGTGCTCTTCTTTACAGGTGGGCTACACTTTGCTAGAAGTCGACCTTTCGCCTACCTTACAAATGACCTTAGTTGTTCTTTACATTTCACGTCACTTTGCAACGTTAAATTTAGATATGTAATCGAAGCAATTTTACTAAGCAGCAGACCACTACTATATTCGGACGTTAGAGGGTTGGTTAATTTTTCTACTCATTTAAATTGCTTACATTTTTCCACATTTAGAGCAAGCTGAAATTTATCATATCAAACTGATTTTCTGTCTAACTAATCCGATATCTTTCTACAGTCACTCAATGACGATGTTTTCCGGTATACTACGGCGCCACCAGGAAACAATCGCAGATCAAACGAACAAGCTACGAAGAACGAAACTCGTCTAGCTTGGTGTGGGAAACCAGATGGCGCTATGGGTGGCGCGCTAGATGGCGCTGCCATAGGTCAAACGGATATCAACTGCGTTTTTTTTTTTAAATAGGAACCCCCATTTTTGTTACATATTCGTGTAGTACGTATAGAAATATGAATGCTTCAGTTGGACCACTTTTCTCGCTTTGTGATAGATGGCGCTGTAGTAGTCAGTGCGGACGGTATTTGCTTCGTGATACATTACCCGTGTTAAAATGGACCGTTTACCAACTGAGGAAAAGGTCGATATCGTGTTGATTAAGGCTATTGTGATCAAAATGCCCAACGGGCGTGTGCTATGTATGCTGCTCGGTATCCTGGACGACATCATCCAAGTGTCCGGACCGTTCGCCGGATAGTTACGTTATTTAAGGAAACAGGAAGTGTTCAGCCACATATGAAACGTCAACCACGACCTGCAACAAATGATGATGCCCAAGTAGGTGTTTCAGCTGCTGTCGCGGCTAATCCACACATCAGTAGCAGACAAATTGAGCGAGAATCGGGAATCTCAAAAACGTCGGTGTTGAGAATGCTGCATCAACATCGATTGCACCCGTACCATATTTCTATGCACCAGGAATTGCATGGGACGACTTTGAACGTCGTGTACAGTTCTGCCACTGGGCACAAGAGAAATTACGGGACGATGACAGATTTTCTGCACGCGTTCTATTTAGCGACGAAGCGTCATTCACCAACAGCGGTAACGTAAACCGGCATAATATGCACTATTGGACAACGGAAAATCCACGATGACTGTGACAAGTGGAACATCAGCGACCTTGGCGGGTTAATGTATGGTGCGGCATTATGGGAGGAACGATAATTGGTCCCCATTTTATCGATGGCCATCTAAGTGGTGCAATGTGTGCTGATTTCCTACGTAATGTTCTACCGATGTTACTACAAGATGTTTCACTGCATGACAGAATGGCGATGTATTTCCAACATGATGGACATCCGGCACAGCTCGCGTGCGGTTGAAGCGGTATTGAATAGAATATTTCATGACAGGTGGATTGGTCGTCGAAGCACCATACCATGGCCCACACGTTCACCGGATCTAGCGTCCCAACATTTCTTTCTGTGGGGAAAGTTTAAGGATATTTGCTCTCGTGATCCACCGACAACTCCTGACAAAATGCGTCAGCGCATTGTCAATGCATGTGCGAACATTATGGAAGGCGAACTACTCGCTGTTGAGAGCAATGTCGTTACACGTATTGCCAAATGCATTGAGGTTGACGTACATCATTTTGAGCATTTATTGCATTAATGTGGTATTTACAGGTAATCACGCTGTAACAGCATGCATTCTCAGAAATGATAAGTTCACAAAGGTACATGTATCACATTGGACCAACCAAAATAAAATGTTCAAACGTACCTACGTTCTGTATTTTAATTTAAAAAACCTACCTGTTACCAACTGTTCGTCTCAAATTGTGATCCATATGTTTGTGACTATTACAGCGTCATCTATCATAAAGCGAAAATAGTGGTCCAACTAAAACATTCATATTTCTTTACGTACTACACGAATATGTAATAAAAAATGGGGGTCCCTATTTAAAAAAACGCAGCTGATATCCATTTGACCTATGGCAGCGTCATCTAGCTGGCTAACCACAGCGCCATCTGGCTTCCCTCTCCAAGCTAGACAAGTTTTGTTCTTTGTAGTTTTTTCGTTTGACGCTTATTTCGTGAGATATTTGGTCCGGTCACGATCAATGGACCACTCTGTATTGAGACCAAACGCGCCATTGTCATCCCTCCGTGGGTCACTCCTGACGGTACCTTTGTCTTTAATTGAACTTTCTGTCAGGGCCAAAATTATGAGTTGGATTCCGTTTACTCTGACCTATAATAGTCCGCAGCGGGTCACTGTGTCAATCGCTTTCCGGAATTCTAGGAATGTAGTGTGTCAGTTGCTCTTCATCCTTGGAAATCGTGTGAGAAAAGGGCAGGCCGAGGTTTGGATGAGCATTACGTTTCGAATGCTATCCAAGCTTTTCAGTCTCAAATAAATTTATCATAGCCCCACCAAGAACATGTTCAATTATTCTGCAGCAAACTGCCGTCAAGGGTACGTAATCCAGATTCAGCTCGCCTAGAGCACAGTTTGGCTGTTACTACTATAAGGGCAGTATTTTATGTGATGAGATACACTGTATTCATCTTAGTTTTCTTTGCTACGTATTAAGAAATCCGAAATTTGTTGTTAAACTGCTTGTTAATAAGCATAAGCAAATTGCTATGTATTTATCTTTTTCTTATAAATCTGATGACGGCAAAAGCGAATCAGCTGGATTTAATCAATAAATGCGTTGAATACAATTCTGTGTTCAAGTCTAAGACTGAGCATTAGCGTGTTCAAAGATGTTTGATCCTATTTAGAATATAATGTAGGACACACATTATGTCCTTTCTCTGTTGCCTTCGACAAGAAGACGGTGATTAATCGACTGCTGGCTGATGTGAGGGGGATGCAAATGTCCGCCTCGGTATCTGCTCGGTCAAAGCGGTGGATTAACAGGTGATAAGGCCCGGGTTCGATTCTCGGCAAGGCCTGAAAATTTTTTCCACTCAGGAGCTGGATGTTGCGTTGTCCTTAGGTTCGCATCATCATAATTAACATTCCACTGTTGAGCTGGCTGAATGAGCACCTCTCGAAAGCCAATTAAAAAAAAAAAGGGCGTGTATCGACAAATCGGAATATCGGTTGTACTGTCAAGTAGCAGGGTCGCACGTGAAATTTGCGCTGTAGGGTCTCAGGAAGAGACATCGTCCATTCCTGGTTTTCAATCCTGTTAACACTGTAATTTTTCGTCGAAATATGGGCTAATATTTTACAGTGCCACAAGAAATGCTGGGAATCACATAAAACTGGGTGCAACAGCATTTAACAGTGATGAGTAAATTTGCACAACAGTAAGATAGTGTCAGCGACAAGTCACAACGTGTAAAAAAAGCGTGACCTCGAATAAATTGTGTCCGCTACTTCAGTGCGACTGACGAACGTTTCATGTAATTCTTATTTATTGCTTGCTAAGCTGTTACTTTTCCAGTTAACTGTTGATTGCTAATTATTGGCAGAAGATTGTAAGATACATTAAACTGAGAAGTCTTGTCTTAGATTTTGGGGTGGCCAGGAAATGAAAGCAAACGTCCCGTAGACAAGGTCGTTAGAAACGGAGTGTAACCAGGAATAGAGCGGTGGTTTTGTTTAAGTTACGAAAAGCGAGTCGGATTGAAACTACAACATAAGATATCTATGATTGTCAGGAATAATATTTCAGATATACCCTTGAATGCCACCTGTTAGTGTACCGCGCCATTGAGATTCTTAATGTTTCTGCTACTACTGTCTATAGCAATCGGGCGCATAGGATGGACAGCAATCAGTGTCACTTCACTGACGTCACTGTTATCCAGCGTGTTCAAAAAACGTGTCGAATACTTTCAGAGGTACACATCGAAATAAGAAAAATAATTCCAACAAACAAGGGTCTGGAGGCGCATACTTTCCTAAAGGAAGTGCTGCGTGGCGCTTTGTTGCGGATATCACCACAGTAGCTGCTTTCGCGCTCCGTCAAATGTGTCATCAGGGTATTATGATGTCATACTCACAGTAGTCGACCTACCATTTAGTTGTCTGCAGTCAATTGTGTGGTCCGAGTCTTGTTGCACGCTACGTTAGTTTTCGTCGTGTTTGCGTGTCATGTTGTACAGTACTGTCAACCCTGGGTACGTATCATGATGTTTTACCTTCTTCCAAACACGGATTCACTTAGGTGTTTACTGTTATTGCGCTGTTTGTACGTACAAATTATATAGTACATATACATTTTCTCTCCTCCACCACTTGTTAGCAATGGAAGTCTACTACTCGAAAAGTGAAATGACGGATACGATATTCTGCTGTGGTTTAGCACATCGACGTAGCCTAAGAGCCCGTGCCCTCGACACTGGCGTGTGAAGGACGCAGGTAGCCTTGCAGCTCGGAAGACTGACAGTGGAAGGTCTCGCACAGTCCGCATGCCTGACATGGAGGAGCATGTGTTGCGTTCGCTGGAAGAAACAATTAGCAGCAGCGGAAGGCTTGTCCCATTCTCTAATACCGGGCGTACTCAATGAACAGTTGCTATGCTCGTATCATCTACATCGTGTTCAGGCCCTAAGTCTACAGGGTCATCATGACAGGTTGTTACAGAAATGTACCACAGATCCACTGTTGACATCGAAGTTTTTATTTACCGATGAAGAAGGGTTCACAAGTGCTGGTGTTCTGCATTTCCATAGCTAGCATGGACAGGCAGATGTAAATCTCAAAGCAATTCAGGAAAGAGGGCATTGACACCGATTCTCAATCAGTGTATGGGCAGGCTTACTTGACGATAGAGCAATAGGGCTCAAAAATGGTTCAAATGGCTCTAAGCACAATGGGACTTGACATCTGAGGTCATCAGTGCCCTAGACTTAGAACTACTTAAACCTAACTAACCTAAGGACATCACACACATCCATCCCGAGGCAGGATTCGAACCTGTGACCGTAGCAGGAGCGCGGTTCCGGACTGAAGCGCCTAGAACCGCTCGGCCACAACGGCCGACTAGTAATAGAGCCATACGTGCTACCACAAAGGTTAGTCGGGGCGCATTATCTCGAATTTCTCATTGAAGTATTGCCTACCTTGTTGGAGGCTGTGCCACTGCAACAACGAATACAAATGTGGTTCATGCACGATGGCGCCTCAGCACAATTTCGTCACAATGTGCGCGAACATCTGACACAGACATTTCAGGACCGCTGGATTTGTCGGAGGGCCCCGACACTTTGGCCTGCTCGCTCCCCTGCTTAATCCCCTAGACGTTTGGTTATTGGGGCACTGCCGGCTGCTGTGGCCGAGCGGTTCTAGGCGCTTCAGTCCGGAACCGCGCTGCTGCTACGGTCGCAGGCTCGAATCCTGCCTCGGGCATGGATGTGTGTGCTGTCCTTAGGTTAGTTAGGTTTAAGTAGTTCTACGTTCTGATGATGATGATGATGTTTGGTTTGTGGGGCGCTCAACTGCGCGGTTATCAGCGCCCGTACAATTACCCAATCTTTGCTCAGTCCAATTTCGCCACTTTCCTGGATGATGATGAAATGATGAGGACAACACAAACACCCAGTCATCTCGAGGCAGGTGAAAATCCCTGACCCAGCCGGGAATCGAACCCGGGACCCCGTGCTCGGGAAGCGAGAACGCTACCGCGAGACCACGAGCGGCGGACGGTTCTACGTTCTAGGGGACTGATGACCTCAGAGCCGGCCGGTGTGGTCGAGCGGTTCTAGGCGCTTCAGTCTGAAACCGCGCGACCGCTACGGTCGCAGGTTCGAATCCTGCCTCGGGCATGGATGTGTGTGATGTCCTTAGGGTAGTTAGGTTTAAGTAGTTCTAAGTTCTAGGGGACTGATGACCTGAGATGTTAAGTCCCATAGTGCTCAGAGCCATTTGATGACCTCAGATGTTATGTCCCATAGTGCTCAGAGCCATTTTTTTTTATTAGGACACTTGAAGGAATTGGTTTACACCACGCCAATGATGTGCGAACACTACAGGGTCGCGTCTTCAATGCGTGCCAGCAGGTACAGATACAGCAACCGTGTGGACTTTAAAGGGTGCGCCATTCCTTGCGCCTGGGGACAGAGGGGTGCATTGTCATGAATGGACGCCACGATGAGCACCTCTTATAAACACGGGTTTATCGCAGTAAGTATGCATTTGCGGACCCGTGTTTACCGGCTTTATTTTCGTTGTTTCGGTGAGTACAACCACCTCTTAAAGTGTTTGACACTTTTTTTTTGAACACCCTGTATATAGAAGTTGTAATCATTGAATGATTGTCAAGAGGTTAAGGGTTATTTTGTGCGGCGAATGACACCTTGTGTTAAATCTGAATGAATATTAGTTAATATGAGTGAGTAGGAGAAACAGTCCAGTTATGTTCGAATTAAATGTTAATGGTATCCTGCTCGACTCAGAAGGAACGGCTCTCACCTCGAAGAGGAATTTGTTTACACATTTGTACACATACGCCTCTCACATTCCTAGCCACTCATGCGACGGCGTACGATTGTTTTGCCTTTGGTATGTACACAACATCTTGCAGGGTTGTTAACAGACCAGTCGATAAGTTATCTCAGCAATTAGTTGACGTTTTTAGTATACGTGTGCCAGTATCGTCATACACATAGAACAAAAATGAATGAAACCCTTAACGTTTGGAAATCCAATACTGTTAGTGTATAAAAAAAATTCGGAAGAAAATCTTGAACGCATTTTTTATGATTATCATGCACCACCACGTAAAGTTGCGACCTACAGCTCGTTACTGAAGAGGTATCCATCTATAAAAAGCACATCGAACATCAAAGTAATATTTTTTAATTGTGTAGTAAAGAAGACTTAATCAACCACCATTTCGAGGAAACAAGGCAACCAAAGAACTGGAGATATCCCAATTTGACATGGTAAGAATGAAGGAAAATGTGTCCATTACAGGCACCTCAATTTGGCAATGTAAAGAGCAAGAAAAATTAGAGAACACAGAGTTTACACGTTCTATAGCTGTCATAGCATGTCTCGACAATGAATACAGAATATGCCGTACACACATCACTGCTTTCATGAAAGCCAGAGTGTACAGAAAGACTAAGATAGTCCCCAGTCTGCGGACCGTTTTATCGAAGAAGTAAATCGGAAAATCACAAGTTTCTAGATACAACCACACTGCACTTGGAACACTGATCAAAGTGGATTTAATTATGAAAAAATTTCTGGTGCGGCACTATCTAAAAAAGGGGAAAAAATTAACAGTAGTCTTGGTCCAATCTGCACACAACTCACTGTTATGCGAGTGGAATGGATGTTGGATTTTCAATGAGACAACTAACAAAAAGACTGTGTATTTGTCTTCAGGAAAATCTTTCGGACCGAAAGTTAAAATGGTTATAGAAGAAAGTTTCTCACAAAATATACATTTGGAGGCTAGCAAAAGTGCGAAAATGTCAAAAACCAATTAAAATCGTTTTTTTTTCTGAACGACTTTAATGACAATGTCGGAAATAACTAGAAGTGTATACCACTTTGTGATTCCTGCCGAGCTCACAAGGACACAACAATAGGGAATGATTCATTTGTGGGTAAAGACATTTAATGCATCATCATTCTGCCAGAAACAACAGAATATGTACAGCCTCTGGATGTATGTTTCTTGGCTCTGAGCACTATGGGACTTAACATCTATGGTCATCAGTCCCCTAGAACTTAGAACTACTTAAACCTAACTAACCTAAGGACAGCACACAACACCCAGCCATCACGAGGCAGAGAAAATCCCTGACCCCGCCGGGAATCGAACCCGGGAACCTGGGCGTGGGAAGCGAGAACGCTACCGCACGACCACGAGATGCGGGCCGTATGTTTCTTCCTGCAATATAAAATGCATGTAAGAAGGATAATAGACTCTACAACGATTCTCTGCAGTGACTTCGATACTAAATTAGGAAATATAATTTGAAAAATGAAAATGCATTGGGTTATTCATAACCAGCTGTGTGCTTCAATATTCCTGGCTAGGGGCTGCGTACAACATCTCGCACATGTTGCTGAATTCAGGAATATGATTCAAGTGGCATTTGATTTTGTAGCTCAGAATTTGATTCTCAGGATTGCCCAGACACTGATTTCGCCAAATGTGACTTGTGTGACTCTGCGTGTTGTTTCATGCATTTTGTTGAGAAACCTCAAGCACATTTTTGAAGCCAGATAGTGGGCAAACTAATAGTAACACAGTCGAATGCTGTCCCCAACCTAATCAAAGTGGTACCTAAAGCTTCTAAATACAATAGGAACATCGAATTACTCATACAATGAAGGCTTTCACGACCGGATGGTACTGTTGTTGATAATTCTTCCGGGTTATATGGCCGTGGTCTATGGAATCCGGGTTATATGGTCGTGGTCAATGGACCACGGCCATATAACCCGGAAGAATTATCAACAGCATCGAATTACTGTTCGAGCCGAGAGAATTCTCGTATGTCATACAGCGCTAGGAATAACTGCACAGTCACAAAAATATACCTCCGTTGCTTAAAAAAACGTTGCATCATAGAGAGTTATTGGGTCAGTCCACAATTTTTTGGTGATAAGTGAAACTTTCTGGCGCCAGGGAAGCTATTGACGACTCACAAACAGCTCAAAAATCATGGACGAAAGACAACGAAGACAATATGAAGAAAGGAATTTAAATCGTTCCGTCGGAAATTGAGTGCTTGTGATAAACTCCTCTATTAGGGGCTGTCATAAAGTTTCCGTTTGAGACTGTTGCTGCAGCGTATATGCAACATCGTTATTACCAAATGCTTCCAAGCAGACCAACGTGCTGTTATTCTTTTCTTGGTTGCCGAAGGGCAATTACTGGTAGACATCCAACGGAGAACGAAGAATGTGTATGTAGCGTATGTCAGTCGACAACCAACGTTGTGGAATGGTGCGCCAAGCGATACTGCTGCCACATGATAACGTCCCCACATTCCACATGTAGTAACAAAGAAGTTACGTCAGCTCACGTGGAAGACGATCGAGCATCCGCTCTATAGAGTTTATCTCTTTCGATGCGATTGTCACGCCTTCGGTCCTTCAGAAAAGGCTTTGAAGGGTGGACGATTCCTGTTGGACGAGGGCCGGCCGGAGTGGCCGAGCGGTTCTAGGCGCTACAGTCTGGAACTTCATGCCTCGAGCATGGATGTGTGTGATGTCCTTAGGTTAGTTAGGTCTAAGTAGTTCTTAGTTTTAGGGACCTGATGACCTCAGAAGGTAAGTCCCATAGTGCTCAGAGCCATTTGAACAATTTTTTTTGTTGGACGAGGATGTGCAACAGGCAACTGCGGACTTCTTCACTCTGCACGACGCGGTGTTTTATCAAACGATTATCTTCAACATGGAACGCCGGTACGATGATTGACTAAATGATAACGAAGGTTTCGCCTGATTGGCATACGTGTTCCGGAGTTTACTGCCTTCGAACGGAAACTTTTCGATCGCTCCTTATAACAACATCCGAGCATATCGGATCGTACTGTGGACATATATTTGATGAAGGATATTTACCAACAAAATATCTGAGTTAAATTCGTACTACACACACAGACAGACGAGAAACATATGCTGCACTGGAAATGCAGGACATGAATGTCCCATACAGATTTTACCAAATCGATTCTTACTGATGTAGAGATGAAGTGGCTTCGGTATGTGCTCGCTCAGTGACTAGCAAAGTACTGCGAGGTTGATCCAAGGAAGACACAAACAAGGGAAGTACGCATGTAAAAAGAGTTCGATTAGCGTAGAAGTCTAGCAGTCTCTCAAGAAACATCAAAAGGTAGTCCTAATAGGTAGCTGTAAGGCTTCAGATGAACAAGACATGCTGTAACTGCGGCTGGTAGCAATTACTGCTAAACCACAGGTCTGGCGTTGCTGCGCCTGCCCTGTGTTTAGCGTTGCAAGGCATTAAGCAGACGGAGCAAGCTGAATTTGCATTTAATTGTCTCCGTAGCAAGCGGGATGAAGGCAGCGCGTAGCAAGACCTTGATTACATGCGTTGTTTCAATGTTGCATTTTCCCGTCTTTAGATCTCGTCATAATACATTCGAACTTGCTCCTGCTGTCTCCCCTAATTCCTTTTCAAATTTAGATCATTGAAGAATAAGAGATATTTACATTTTTATCAGGAAAGATTCTTTGTATTAGGTCTGACAGGTAACTATTTGCTGCAATGGTAACATTATTTTACTGTGACATATGTGGGATGTTACACAGGGCAACCCTTGGAATCAAATCTGTCCATTTGGTAGTTAATACCGAACTGATTACTTTCAGGTAAAGAATAAATGGTCGAAAATACATATTTTATTTACCTGAACAACATTCAGTTCATAGCAACATCTTAAAGTCATAGCAACTACTCAAAGTGACGAACGCAAATCTACGTTTTCCGCAAAACTTTGTCACACCATCTCAGATACCCTTGTAAACTATTGTGCAACGAGAGAGGCCATTTCTATTCGGATTTCTGGCCCAAATGATTTTGTGATTCGACACCCACGAGAGTGACGACATCAGTTCATGTTTAAGTGTCGTCTAAAACCAAGCAGAAGAAGTGAATTAAGCTAAAATCGTTACCAACAAGTTATTAGTTACGAAATAATGAAATCTTAACATAAATTTTACGTATGTTCCAAAAAAACCCGAGACGAAATAGTAATGATATTCTCAATATCGCGATATTTTTCCGCGATTTTTCTATTTCTGTTAAAATAAGCCAGTTTGGCACGCTAGGACTACGTGGAGACGGCAATTCGTCAGGGCCTAACAACTTAAACTCACAGAGGGATTCCTTCAGAAGTGCAAAAACACTTTGTTATTTTAACCATTTTGGTTGGAGAACACCGCATCTGTTTTTGTAAATTACACTGCAGGACACACTGCGACCAACCACTTGTGGCTGGTTGCAGCATTTCCTGCAGTGTAACACTCAGTTAGCTTGGTCATAAAAATTATCTCCGGTTTCGTCAGTCAACTATTTTTCTGTGGGTAGGAGTTTTTAAATAGAGGCTGAAAAGAGCAGTCACGCTGACGTTTGGTTACATGTTTGTCAGCGTGCTACTGTTTAGATCGAGATTGCTATTTTGGGGCTTTTGTTTAGCGTTCATGAGGGCAGCCGTAATCGCAGCCCTGAATGATGATATCTTTCATATCACGCAGGTAAGAACTTACGTGTACTGTTCAGAACAGTCATTCCTGAGAAGTGACTAACGGGGTGCTAGGAAGAAGTACGCAGGTCAGCTAAGAAATTTTTTTAATGAAAGTGGCTTATTTTTGTGGTTTTTAATGTTCCCATTTTTAATATGATAACAATAACGCCACATTTCACACCCATTTTATACAATTAATGACCAGTATTTGAAAATATGCGCCTTTTAAAGATTTCAATAATATACACACAGCCGCAATGCCATCAAAAACCATGTGTGAGATTTTCATATTCTCACATTCTCTACGTGCCAGCTATTAGTCCTAAAACAAAAGCGAATGAGACTTTTCTTGTTGGAAGTTTAATGTAGTTAAATTTTGTACGAGGATACGGTTTTAGTGATTAAGAAAAAAAGCATTTAAAGGTCACTTACGTATGTTTGTATTGAATAATTGGAAAACTACGGTCTCTGGGGAGAACGCATCCCAGTAGAAAATTTAACAACATTAAATTTCCCACAAGTATGTCCTCTTCAATTTTTTCTGTAGGATAACAATTTGCATTTAGCGAGTGAGAGGATGTGAAATTCTTGCATGTGTTATTTGAAGCCACTGCAGGTTGCATAAAACCCACTGTAGGGGCAGCTGTGTACATTGACCAACCAAAACATTATGACCACCTGCTTAATAGCTTGTTTGTCCGTCTTTGGATCGAGATACATCACTGGTTCTGCGTGGGATCCGACATTTTGTTGGTAGGCTTGTGGATCTATGTGGCATTAGATGTCCACAAGCAGTTCACGTGAGTCGCGTTAATAGTGAGCCGCTCATTTGTGTACGTGGTGATGGCGCCCTATAGTGACCCAGACGGAGTCCAGAGGATTTACATCAGGCGAATTTGGCCTCTGAGGAAAATACTAGAGTTTACTATAATGCTTCTCAAACCACTGCAGCAAGGTTCTGGCTCCCGAACACGGACAGTTATATTGCTGAAAGACTACATCGCATGCATAAAGAGATGCAAGTGGTTCGCAGCTGTCAGTGAGTCATTGTTTACTACCACGGGCCTCATGCAAGCGCAAGAGAGTGTCTCCCATAGCATAATACTGCTCCCACCAGCTGCACGTTACGAGCCTCCGTTCACCTTGATGATGACGTTTGTGAAAACGACCATCGATCTAGTGTAGCAAAAATATGATTTACTCGAAGAGCCGACACATTTCCATTGATCGAAGGTAAAATCCGATGGTCCCGTGCCCAAATGTGAATACGTAGGCATGGTCCGCTGCAGAGGTTTATGTTCAGCAATATACAATGAACGATGTGTTCCGAAACACTTGTGCGTGCATCAGTATTGTGCTCTTTCGGTGGAGATGCCACAGAACATCATCTATCCTCCTTTACAGGGGAGACAAGCCACCGAACCCACGTTCTATGATGAACCGTGGCCGTCCAGCCATTTAGCGCCTAGTCATAGTTTCACTGTCCTTCTACCTCTTTCTGTAGATGATCACGACAGTAGCACGTGAACATTCCACCAGCCCCCGCAGTTTTCGAGATTCTAGCGTAATAGCAATCTGCCCTTTGTCAAAGTCGCTCATCACAATGGTTTTCCTTATTTGCAGCCCACATCTTCACTAGGGTGGGGCGACGTCCGTGTCTGCTCCGCCTACATAGTCTTGTCACGTGAATGCAACGCCACCAGGCGGCATCCAACGTCGTGGTGGGCAGTGGTCATAATATTTTGGCTTATGAGTGTATATATTACAGACTTAGGGAATGAAACATACGCTTCATACTTTGGAAATAAACTTGATAATCAGGATAAGTCATGGGCGCCACTTACGATATGACACGTACGTATCAAATATCTCTGAAAATTATCAAAAAGAAAATAGAATACAAGTCTTTAGATTTGCTGTATTAATGATAAGAGAAAAGTGTAAAAAACACTGGGAGAATTTTCGAATGTCAGTTACAAAAAACATCCTTCCAATTTCACTTGTCGTAGATGATGATCTGTCAGAAGTGAAATTTGAAGTTGTGTTTGTTGTACCTGACATTCAAAAATTATAATCCATTCCACATTTGAGCAAACAATGACTGAGTGAGAGGGAGAAAGGCATAATTTATATGGACTGAAGTTTAGTGATTGGTTACGAACAATTTAATTCAGATATAATTCACACACGAAGTTATCGAGTTACTATCTACACAACATATTTCTATTTTAGCCACATGCTCGAAAAGTTCGTGTAGCTATGCTACCTGATGAACGGTCTCCTTGATATTTTTCTTCGAAAATTTCGGTTATGTGAGCAACAATGGGGGAATTTTGATCAAGACACTAAAGTAATGGACACTCTGGAATAGCGCCGCTGAAAGACGCATCAATCAGAGACCACTTTTGGTCGTTTCAGCAAGATGTATCACAGGCAGTTCATAGGACATAAAGTTATTTTCAGTGTGAATATAAAGTTCGCATCTGTAGATGCTACTCAGCGTGGCTGATTCGCACGCAGTGGACCAAGGTTCGATTCCTGGTAACAAGGCTTTTCCCTTGATGGGAGGACTGGAGTGGTGTGTATTCATTCTTGTGATGCTAACTGAAGAGCTATTTGAATTCCGCCGTCTGAAGCCAGAACGGCGGTGCTCACTTACTAAATGTGAATAAAGTCTTTTTGGGAATCAGGCCGACCCACTATGAAAACACTAAATCGTATAATTGACGTTTCAAGCTTTTGCTCAACAACGGTTTAGACGCCCTGAAGAGAAGCACTGCCAAGATAATAGCGACTTAGATTTATAGATGTTTTATTGATTCGTAATGAGTTGGCTTACCATCCGAAGGGTTTTATTCAAACTGACACTGCTTGTCGAAGCCTATAAGCCGAATTAAATGCTGTAATGAGAAAAGAAAAAGGAATTGTAGGCCTATGGACACACCAGTAATCAACCAAAACATAGTGACCATTGCCCCTTACGAGAGTGAACGCTTCCTGTTAGCACACTGCGAGCACGAGACTCGATAACGAATTTATATTAGCAGAGCAGAGAGCAATGGAGAATTCTAGCGACGGTACAGGTCATAAACGGCGAAATCCACCGACGTAAGAGCCGTGACAAAGGAGAGATTGTGGCTGAGAGCCTAGGAACGAGCATCTTGGAAACGGCGGAGGTGGTCGGTCGTTCGCATGCTACTGTCGCGAGCATGTGTGGAAGAGGTTGAAGAACAGTGAAACCACGAGTAAGCGACAAAGTGTTAGACATCCACACCTCATCACGGAATATGGATTTTCGAGCTTAGCCCTCTCTGTAAAGCAAGGCAGGCGATCCGACGATCTGTGGCAGTTTACACGAGAGTGTAGGATGTTGGTGCAGGTACTTTGTAGAAGTGTTTTGGGGACATCGTTCTCCATACTTTCTTGATAATGGGGGTCCGGAGCAGACGACCTCTGTGTGTTTCTATGTTGAGCAGACGACGATCAACTGCAGTGGGCACAGGATTACAGGAGCATGGGGATTGAACCGTGGATCTATGGGAACGTGTCCGATCGGATAAATCACGAATATTGCCAGTCCATGCCGAATGAAGTACCTGGACACGCCGCCATCCAGGCTAAAGGCGGCTCCAAACATGATCTGCCTTACTGATGCTGACTGGTGCGGACAGTATCATGCTGTGGAGGATATCGACGTGGCCTTCCATTGGACCTGTGGCAGTAATCGAACGCACCATGAAAGCTGTGAATTACATGAACGTTATTGCGGAACACCTGTATCCCTTCATGCCCCGATCGCAACACCATTTTCCAGCAGAATAAGGACCTAGTCAGAAGGCTGGAATCTTACTACATTCGTTTGATGAACGTGATAGTGAATTCATGCGTATGTCTTCGCCACTGAATTCCCCTGATTTGAGCCCGATGGAACACATTTGTCGAGAGCCAATTCTGCGTCCATAAACCATCCGTCCGTAGTTTAGGGGACCTCTGTGGCCTGTATACAGGGTGGTCCATTGATCGTGACCGGGCCAAATATCTCACGAAATGAGCGTCAAACGAAAAAACTACAAAGAACGATACTCGTCTAACTTGAAGTGGGAAACCAGATGGCGCTATGGTTGGCCCACTAGATGGGGCTGCCATAGGTCAATCGGATATCAAGTGCGTTTTTTAAAAATAGGAACCCCCATTTTTATTACAAATTAGTGTAGTACGTAAATAAACATGAATGTTTTAGTTGGACCACTTTTTTCGCATTGTGATAGATGGCGCTCTAATAGTCACAAACATATGGCTCACATTTTTAGACGAACAGTTGGTAACAGGTAGGTTTTGTAATGTAAAATACAGAACATAGGTACGTTTGAACATTTTATTTCGGTTGTTCCAATGTGATACATGTACCTTTGTGAACTTATCATTTCTGAGAACGCATGCTGTTACAGCGTGATTACCTGTAAATACCACATTAATGCAATAAATGCTCAAAACGATGTCCGTCAACCTCAATACATTTGGCAATAAATGTAACGTCATTCTTCTCAACAACGAGTAGTTCGCCTTCCGTAATGTTCACATATTCATTGACAATGCGCTGACGCATGTTGTCAGGCGTTGTCGGTGGATCACGATAGCAAATATCGTTCAACTTTCCCCACAGAAAGAAATTCGAGGACGTCAGACACGGTGAACGTGCGGGCCATTCGTCTGTCCATCCAATCCATCTGTCATGAAATATGCTATTCAATACTGCTTCAACCGCACGCGAGCTATGTGCCGGACATTCACCATGTTGGAAGTACATCGCCATTCTGTCATGCAGTGAAACATCTCGTAGTAACATCGGTTGAACATTACGTAGGAAGTCAGCATACATTGCACCATTTAGATTGCCATCGATAAAATGGGGACCAATTATCCTTCCTGCCATAATACCGCATCATACATTAACCCGCCAAGGTCGCTGATGTTCCACTTGTCGCAGCCATCGTGGATTTTTCGTTGTCCAATAGTGCATATTATGCCGGTTTACGTTACCGCTGTTGGTGAATGACGCTTCGACGCTAAATAGAACGCGTGCAAAAAGTCTGTCATCGTTCCGTATTTTCTCTTGTGTCCAGTGGCAGAAATGTACACGACGTTCAAAGTCGTCCCATGCAATTCCTGGTGCATAGAAATATGGTACGGGTGCAATCGATGTTGATGCAGCATTCTCAACACCGACGTTTTTGAGATTCCCGATTCTCGCTCAATTCGTCTGCTACTGATGTGTGGATTACCCGCGACAGCAGCTAAAACACCTACTTGTGCATCATCATTTGCTGCAGGTCGTGGTTGACGTTTCACTTGTGGCCCAACACATCCTGTTTCCTTATATAACTTAACTATCCGGCGAAGGATCCGGACATTTGGATGATGTCGTCCAGGATACCGAGCAGCATACATAGCACACGACCGTTGGGCATTTTGATCACAATAGCCATACATCAACACGACATCGACCTTTTTCGCAATTGGTAAACGGTCCATTTTAACACGGGTAACGTATCACGAAGCAAATACCTTCCGCACTGGCAGAATGTTACGTGATACCACGTACGTATACGTTTGTGACTATTACAGCGCTATTTATCACAGATCAAAAAAAGTGGTCCAACTAAAACATTCATATTGCTTGACGTACTACCCGAATATGTAATAAAAATGGGGGTTCCTGTTTAAAAAAACGCAGTTGATATCCGTTTGACCTACGGCAGCGCCATCTAGCGGGCCAACGATAGCGCCATCTGGTTTCCTCCTTCAAGCTTGACGAGTTTCGTTCCTTGTAATTTTTTCATTTGATGCTTATTTCGTAAGGTATTTGGCCTGGTCACTATCAATGGACCACCCTGTATACATGTCTTGTGCCACAAACCTCCAGAAACCTGTTGTGGACTTTTCGAATCTATGTCAGGCATATTGCATTCCGAAGGTTGACCAACAGGTAATTAAGTAGTATTTTGCTGTGGGCTGCATTCACCTGACCTTCCATGGGACTTGCGGTTTAAGGCACTATATAGCTATGAATAACACGAAGCTTATTGTAGACCATCTACATCCAATCATGTTCCAATGGCGATTGCATCTTTCTGTTCGATAACTGTCTTTGGCACGAGGGCGGAATTGTGCTGTAGTAGACTGAGGACTGCATCGGGTATCACCCAATAGCATCGCTGATGCCTTCCATTGGGCTCATATCAGGCAAATTCGGTGGTGAAGAGAGCAATGTGAATTCACACTCACGCTCCTCAAACGGCTACATCACGTTTCTGGCCTTATGACTAGAACGGTTATCCTGCTGAAAGATGACATCGCCATCAGGCTATGATGTGAACTTGTCGAATCCATGCCAAGCACCACACTGCTGTATTGCGTTCCAAAGGTGGACCAACAGGCTATTAGGCTGGCAGTCATAATGTTCTGGCCTATCGGTTCAAGTAATTAAGAGAGAGGGTTGTATTTATAACTCAGTAAATTCTTTGGTTTCGCTAAACAAAAACTCACTGGTTTCCAATGACACGTCTTTTCTGATTTACTAGATTATAACATCGCTTAGTGACAAAACTGTGCGAGATTAAAGGGGAAAAAAGAGGAAAAAGAAAAAAAAGTGAGGTTAGATTTGGATTCAGTACTCAAAACCACGAGATTCAGCTATTATCTTCTTTCTTCTTTCGCTTGTGTCTTTAACACGCTGTTTCGCAGGGCCAGCCAGGAACGGATTTGGCAACGTCAGTGTTAAGGGGTGGCCAGATGACGTTCCTGCCGCCACCCCGTAACCCCCCCCCCTCCAGGACGGAATAAATGTACCCCAGCTGTCTGCATCCAGTGAAATCCATGGGATAGTGTAAACGTGTTCAGATCTCTGCGAGACATGTAACTCGGTCGGAACGCGGGGACCAGCCCTGTATTCACATAGGGGATGTGGAAAACCGCATAAAAACCACATCCAGGCTGGCCGGCACACCGGCCCTCGTCGTTAAGCCGCCGGGCGGATTCGATCCGGGGCCGGCGCGCCTACCGGAGTCCAGGAAGCAGCGCATTAGAACTCTCGGGCAACCTGGCGGGTAGATTAAGCTAGTATCTAATAAAAATTAATCCAAAAACATGGTTTCGTTGACCAGTGTTATCGATGACTCCATCTTCTCTCTCTACTCATCGCCGGCCGCGGTGGTCTCGCGGTTCTAGGCGCTCTATCCGGAACCGCGTGACTGCTACGGTCGCAGGTTCGAATCCTGCCTCGGGCATGGATGTGTGTGATGTCCTTAGGTTAGTTAGGTTTAAGTAGTTCTAAGTTCTAGGGGACTGATGACCACAGATGTTAAGTCCCATAGTGCTCGGAGCCATTTGAACCATTTTTTTCTCTACTCATCCTTTCTGTTTTACTCCTTTGGATTATGTGATGCAGGCCGCTAACCGACCATATCTATGCTATCTTGTCAGCAATCAATCGGTTTTATTTATTATCGTCGCTGTCTGTTACACTGTGTATTGAGGTGCAGACGTACTCACTATGCCGGAGGAAAGTATTTCGGATGAATCATGTTCAACCCACGTCTTTTTCTGACAGGTACGCACCAGTGTGTTTGCGGGAATTCGTTGGCAGCGAACGTGAGGAACGAGTGGGGTAACACCACTTTCCATGTTACCAAGCTAGTTTAAATAGCAGCTCCTCTCTGCAGCCTTACAGTGAGATACTTTCTCCAGGATACAGATCCGTTCCAAGCAAATTATGGAGCGACGTCTCATGTTGCGAAAATGATAAGCGCAGGAGGATGGTTTTAACGAGCGTGTGAAACAGCTATCTTCTTTCGGTTCGATGGTATCAAAATTGACTTATTTAGTTTGTAACATCCGGTCGAAACAGTTTGTCATTGTTTTTCAAAGAGTGTGGTATCTGGTATGTGACACTGATAATGAAATAGGAGTATGTAAGTGTCTATAACATCACGACGAAGAGGTTTAAGCTGTTACAACCTGATTCAAAGGCTGAAGTAATTAGATAAGTACAGGCAATCGACAACTTTGGACTCGGCTGTGGACTCACGAAGCGCAAAGACCAAACAGTTTATATTTGTGTTTCCTCTTATTACTTCCGTTACCGTGGGAATGTAGGTTTTTTTCTCAAGCAAGTAATATTCTTTTTACCAGACTGTATACCCTCAGTGCAAGAGCGTAAACAAAAAACACTAAGCTTTAGAGAGAAATTCACAATGAAAATGAAAATGAGCTGAAGAATTTTCGACAGCATTGCTTTCCAGAGATCACTGAGTAAGCTAAGAACCTAAATTGTAGCCTAATGATGGAGCAAAGCTTCAGAAATATATAGTAAGTAGTACACCTACCAGCTATCTTGGAGTCATAGGCCACGCCCACACCGCAGACCCCATTGTCCCTGGCAGCTGCCACCTCGCCAGCACAACGGGTCCCGTGACTGCAACACAACAAAGATAGAAAACTAGTTTGTAACAACACAACAACACAACAGAGACGTATATGAGTAATACTCTTTGGAATTTCCTGGAAAATATATCTGAATGACTTCATGATCTGTGTGTTTATTAATATTTTAAAATACATATTGGCATTATTTATATTGTAAAATATGGTTTTATATTTCTGTGCTGTGTAAAATTACGCCTAGCGACAAGTAGTTATGATCAGTAATAATTCATAACAGCGCTCAGTGTTACTGCTAACAAGAAATTAGTGTACAGACTAACAGCGAATATGTTCTTCTCCGGAGTCTTTGGATGTTATCAGAAACCCTTTTCCACGCCTCCTTGTTCTTTTTTCCTCATTCGTTGGAGAGGGTGGAAACTGCGTATTGCTTGTTCAAGTAGTCCCGAAATATTCATTAAATTCAGCGCATGCAGTGGCATTCACTGTTGTGAGGCTGTATTTCAGAAACGAATTAAAGACGGACAGAAATGGTTCTCCTTAACAAGTCCGGAAGCCAATTACTTGAAGCCAGATTGTCTCCGCAATCCTGCATGCGATGGGATACAGCCGTGGAGGCCCTTGTTTTACTGTCTGTACTCCAGACGTAGGTTCTCAGAAAATTATTCCTTAATTTAAGTCCTATATTTGACAGTAATTGGCTTCTTTTACCGAAGTATGCCCTCTTTGCCTTTACTAGCCCACTTCTTATGCTCGCTTTGCTACGTAGTACGTCATGTGTTTTTTTTCCCAAGCTAGTGTAATTCCATCACGTTGTCAAATACATGGTTCCCATTTTATACTTTGTGTGCTGTGATAATGTAAACGGAAGTTCACAATGATAAATTAATTGGATAATAACAGTAAACATAATCGATTGTAGTTTATTTGCAGAGCAGGTTTCATGACTCTTTGGCAATGTTATGACGACCAGTATGAAATAAAATATGCAATGCAGATCGTCACGAGAGTAATATCAGCTGTTACGTCTGTAATTACAAGCTTCTTGTTCTTTTCCTAAACAGGCGTCACTCCGCTTCGACAAAACGTGCCGGTTGTCACACTTTTCCTTAACGAATAGGGAATCACAAAGAAAATCAATTACATGAAATCCCAAAATTCGGAGAGTATGGAGGAGGAGGAAAATTGTGTTTCCATACTTTCTGGTAAGATTTGTACCGACAGACTTTCACTGAAGCACAGAGTGAAATGTTCTCGTCCAAATTCTAATGCTTGGGCTGAGATAAGTTGAGCCTGATAAAGAAATGGTTCCCTCGCAGCAAGAAGTAGGAAAGCAAGACGCTACATACTACTTTTACATCGACGTTAAAACATGTACGCATGCTTCATAACTCAGAATACTAGTAATCTTATCTCATTGTTCTATATGCATACAATCATCTCCACACTTCTATTAACACTTTTTAATGTGTTTGATAGACACCTTGATCATGAAAACTTGATCATGGACACTGTATTACAGGTTATTTTACGCATTTGTGGAACTGTTAATCATCCATAGAAATAAACTGTAAGCGCTTATTGTATTCTTTATAAGAACAATACTTTTATGATTTATTGATTCGGTAATCTTTATCAGAACTGCTGTGACTGTACTGAAATGAGCCATTCGTAGCTGATTTCTAAGATATCCCAGAGTACTTTGCACCATTCATATTTTAGTCGGCACATCGACAAGGGAGTAAACTGAATATTTTTATTAACTGATAATGAATTTTCTCATTATTAGAGTTGTCAACGAAGTATGAAGCTGACACCTGTAATTCATCTTCTTCTCCTCCTTTGTCTTTTTGCGTTTCTCTACAGGGTCCGCACTGTTATATGGGTTGAAGTATTTTTGGTGAAAGTTGGTGGCAGAATGTCCCCTTCCTGACGCCACAGCTCCTCCCGGGGAGAAATGTGTGTAGCCTGCCTCATCTGATTGCGTCTAATATAGACTTCATGTTCAAATGTGAGAACGTTTAACTGAATGTTTGTGAATCTTGTAACCGAGGCAGGGTGTGTGTATCAGCCCGTTATTTGTCTATATGGATGTGGGAAACAGGTTAAACCACATCCTCTTGGCCGGCTCACCAATCCTCGTCATGAATCCACGAGGCGGATTCGATCCGGGACAGACTCTCCACCCCAAATCCCGAAAGCGGCGCACTGACGCGCTCGGCTATTCGGACGTGTAAAGCTGCTATCGTTACAGACAGCAAATAACTCGGAGACACGAGGAAGCACAGCAAACAACGAAATTTTATTTATTGTGCTTATACTGTATATCAGAAAAATACATGATTAAATTTGCAGGCGATTTTGGGGCGTTCAGGCTGTGAAATCTAGCGCACCGAGCTGTCACCTTGGGTGACAACAACTGCTCTAGCCAGGTTTGGTATCGAATCGAAATGAATTTGAATGATAGATATGGATACGTCGTTCTGTGTTGTTTCAGCTCTACTGCGAAGCCCATCAATCGTAATGGTTGGCGAGTAACGCCATGCCAGCCTCTATGCACTCCATGATCAGGTGTTTCCAGTGGGTTAGAGATCTGGAGAGTGGTTTGGCTTCAGGGCAACAACCAAACACCCTCTGCATCGGGATGGTCAGAACAGTACGGCAGACACGAAGTCTTGCGTTATCTTGTTAAAAGTTATTACCACAGATACTTCGAAGATAGTGCTCAGATGCCGGTCTTAGCATGTCAGATATGTAGCAACTGCTTTCCAAATTACTAGTTATGCGCACCAGAAGTGACTGTATTGTGTACACAATCGCACTGCATGTCATCACACGCGTTGTTGAGCTCGTATGATGACGACGAATGCAATCCAGCAGCGTTCGTTGTCTTCTGAGCCTCCAAACGGATACGTCCATCGAGAAGGTATATGCAGAACCGAGGCCCATATGGGCTACTCCTATGTCAATGTGGCCGTTGGGCGCACCACTAGCGGCGTGTCTCTCTGTTGCCCCGTCAATGGAAGCCACAACAACGGCCGCCTTGCAGACGGGTCGCCATCATACTATCTGTGTGAGTGACTAGCTGCAAAAAAAGCCCGTTTATTGACTCAAGGTACGAGACGTGACAGTAGGACCCTGTATGGACGAGTGAAAAATACTTTTGTCCTCTCTGGCGCAAGTCACATGTAGTCATTGAGATCCTGCATGGCACTGAGCATGGCTCTCCTGAGCTCATCGATTCCTTGTTCGCAAGACAGTTGTGGAGTCCCGCCATCGCGAGCAGCAATATCGCGGAACTATAAACCATGGCATCGATGCTCCCGCTATCGAATTTAGATATGTGCTGGAAGGCGTTTCTAATTCTTACATGAAATGTGAAAAGATCTTCTCTGCGAAATAATTCCTTACGTACACTATTCACAAAGCGTTACGCCAACTTACTTTGCGTGGTTGGAATAAAACACTAATCATCTCCACCTACAAACAAGTAACAAACACCATGCCAAATCAACATATTCTCCTTGTCCTCTTCGTAGCAACGTAATGGCCATCAGTGCATTTGACATAGCACTCTACCTATTTTCTTTGGTTATGTGAGGAAGAGAAAACACTGAGGTTATATTCAAAGAAGAATTTCTCAGGAAAATGAGTGGTTAGTTCGAAAACTACTAACGAGAGAACGAGCGAACCGAGGTTAACTGAATCACTGCATTTAAGGATACAAACATACTTAGAGACAAAATTGCGCCATTTTGGCTGGTGCGCGGTTTGAATTGAGGAGTATTTAAATGTGAAACGTGCTTTTAACTTTTGAGACACGCAGTACGTCCTAGCAGAAAGGAATCATCTACATTTACATCTACATCAACATCTACATGATTACCTTACAATTCAAAATTAAGTACCCGGCAGAGGTTTCATCGAAAAACCTTCAAGCTATTTCTCAACCGTTTGACTTTTGAACAGCGCACGGGAGAAACGAACACTTAGATCTTCCCATGCGAGCTGTGATTCCTGTTATTTTGTTAGGATGGTCATTTCTCCATATTTAGGTGGGACACATTAAAATATTAGTGACTGAAATCTCATGAGAATATCCTGCTGCAGCGAAATCGCCTTTGTGTTAATGATTGGTACTCCAGTTCACGTGTACATCAGTGACACTTTGCCCTATTCCACGATAATTCAAACGAGCCGAGTTGCCCTTGAAATTTTTTGATCTCATTCCTATCTGGAGGAGATCGGGCAAGCAGTCTCTCTAGTAGACCTATTGCATTTTCTCAGAGTTCTGACAATAATTTGTAGTCTTTAGTTTGCTTTCTTCACAACATTATCTAGGTAATCGTTCCAGTATGAGTTTTTTGAATTCACACCCTGTAGATTTGTGTAATTTATAGTGTATCCGATATTTAGAGGATACCTCATGTACAGCGTGGCAATCACTGAACTGTATGAAAAGAAGTACATTATTTACAAAGTATGGCGTGCACAAACTTCATTCAACATGTAAACGTCATTACAGATATTCGGATCTAAGTTATGACATGTTCGATATGCCTGGCGTCATTGGCGATGATATGGCGCAGACGAATAGCGAAATTCTACAAGACCCGCTGAAGTGTCGGATTATCGATGTTGTCGATGACGTCCTGAGTAGCTGTTTTCAGCTCAGCAATTGTTTTGGGGTTGCTGCTGTACACCTTGTCTTTAATATAGCCTCACAAAAAGGGGTCGAATGTGTGGGAGTTGCAATCGACGCCCATCCCAGCGGCCTCTGGGTACCACAGAGCCAGAATGCCGTCCCCAAAGTTCTCCTCCAGGGCATCAAACACTCTCTTGCTTGGATGGGGCCGAGCTTCATCTTGCATGAACCACATACTGTTGAAATCAGGGTCACTTTGGATGATGGGGATGTAATCATCTTCCAAAACTTTCATGTATCGTTCGGTAGTCACAGTGCCATCAAGGAATATCGTACCGATTATTCCGTGGCTGGACATTGCACACCACACTGCCACCCTTTGAGAGCAAAGATACTTCTCGAACACGAAATGCGGATTCTCAGTTCTCCAAATGGGACAATTTGGCTTATTGACAAACTCATCCAAATATAAGTCGTTTTAGTCGCCAAACCATAATGTGCCTATTAATTCCCAACATGTCCCGCGGTCAACCGTGCAGTTTGAACGTCCTGATGCAAACCGTTTAGAAGTTATGACTATTTTATTTCATATGGTTCACTAATTGTCACCCTGTACATGGTTTAACACTTTTCATTGTTCAGAGTCAATTGCTACTTTTTGCACCCTACAGATAGCATGTCTAAAATATATCATATCATGTCTAAATCATTTTGCAATTGGTTTTGATGTTCTTATGGCTTTGCAAAATGGTAAATACAGCACCATTTGTAAACAATCTAAGACGGCTGATCAGATTGTCTCTTAAATCGTTTATGTAGATCAGTAACAGCAGCAGGCCTGTAACACTTCCTTGGAGAAGGCCAGATATTACTTCTGTTTTACTCGATGACTTCCCGTCAATAACTACTATTTGTGACCTTCCCGACAGGAATCAATTGCTCTGGTACCAAACTGCAGAAGTCATATTACCGAGTAACGGAGGTTGTCGCGTGTCGACACCCACGTCCAGTTGCAGGGAGTGTGGGAGTATTCAAAAACGGCACTCTATGTTTCACTCTCCTAACGGGTTACGATGCTCGAAATAATAATGAAATGAGCAGCATGCTCCGCTGAAAGAGCGCCAGCGGAAGCCCACAGCAAATGAATTGACCAATGCCTGTGCATTTTGTAATTGCATTGCGTGGAGCTGACAACAACGAAACAAAACAGCATTCGATTACGACACTTGGTGCGCACAAAATTCGCTGTTGTGAAATCGCCTGTCAAGTGTTATTAAATTTCTGCCGCAAACATACAGCGTAACCTGCAGTGGCCAGGTAACCGGCCGTTACCATTTCGAGAAACATATCACACGCATTATGTTTACTGAGGCATTTTGCCGACGCAGACAATGAAAAATGTCACTGTACTTAATTTTTAAATGCGTTTTTGTGTAATTAGTTTAATCTAATTGTAGCCGCTTTCCTTTCCCTTTTTTCCCCCCTCGAGAGAAACAAATTGATTATTCACTGTGCTGTGTTCCTGTCAGGTAGCGAAGTTCACTTAACTATGGAAGACAGAAATTCGTTATGTATTGCTATTTTTGGTAAGACTACGCCAATTTATACTACAGGAATTTCTAGAAAATAATCTAAAAAAGAATGATAGATAATATAAAACTGTAATTTGAAAATTTCAAAAGCCAATGTTTGAATACAAAATTTCACGATCTTTTCTGTAGAAAAAGTTCATGTCTAAAAAAAGTGTTATTTCAGAGGTTTTCTGTATCTATACGATATGTATATTGTCACTGTTAAAACTCTGTAAATATTTAATTCATCAATGCAAATATGTAAATGTAAAAATTCGATAACGGATAGTATTCTGTGTTTTTTATTAAAATATTTAAGGAATAAGGCCGTGTACACGATAGTTCCAGTAACATGTAGTTGGTTTGTGCGATTTACCCCACAGTTGGTAACGAGACGGTACATGTGTACATGACAAACAAGATGATGTTTTATAGCTTGATTGTTAAACGTATCTGAACCTCCATCTAAGCGAGAACAAAAACATTATGACGAGTCATATGAACTACACAAGCATTCTGAATTTCTGCACACTACTCCTGTTTTGAAATTACACGCTGCAATCACTTATATAATTAATAGCACTTTTCGATATGTTGTGCACGATAGAAATAGAAGAGCTACTTACAGTGTATATGTAAATTGTCTAGAAATCTTAAGGAGATAGATCATGCTAAAACATAACGTTGTAATGCCGCTTAGAGAGTTCACGCATTTATATAAATGTGTGATTGAGCCTGATAAGCATCAAAGTTAATCGTGAAAGTTAGAAAAATTTAGAAATTTTACTGAGCACCCGAGAATGAAATGTTGGTTTTGCGAAAGAACGTTTAAACTTTACAACACGGTTCAATGTGTGTGAGATTGCGTTGTTCGCAGCAGACTATGTTAAAGGGAAAAACTAGAATTATAGCCGTTGCTGGTTTCAGTTGTTATGGTAAACAGCCAATCATTTAAAATAAATAGTAGGTAAATGAAGTAATGGTAACACTAACCCCCTCTCCCATTACTTCTCGCTTAGTCCTTATACATCGTAATCAATATTTATAATCTTGTTGCTCAAACTCTGACACGTTTTAATTTCTTGCCTCATTTCTCTCTCGCTCCAGTTTTGAGTATTTTTCTGTTTCTGGATTCTGTTATTGTTGTTATTATAATATAAAAGGTGATTATAGTAATAAAATGACTTTAAGGCTCTCACATATTTTTCTTTTTACTTCACGCTTAAAAATAAGTAGCCTACAGTGTAAATTGTATATTGTCTGGTCTGATGTAAGAGTGAGTATGAAGGCACTAATCATGCCAAGGAAACAATGTGAATACAAAATTGCTCGTCTGATTGAACTACCAGGAAATATTTTTATATATAAAAAAATAATAGTGGCTGATTTCAGAGAAACTGTTTAGTTTCTTTTCGAGGAATTCCCCGGAAAAGAACTTTGGTCTTTATGGAAGATAAGAGAAGATTGAAGTATTTCCAAGTATAATTTGTGTTATCGTGCGCTATTGATACCACGCTATATAAAAAAATTAATAGTGGCTGATTTCAGAGAAACTGTTTAGTTTCTTTTTGAGGAATTCCCCGGAAAAGAGGTTTGGTTTTTATGGAAGATAAGAGAAGATTGAAGTATTTCCAAGTACGATTTTTGTTATCGTGCGGTATTGATACCACGCTACGCCAGCCCACGTTTAGAAATTGTCACCGACCACGCGACCGGGAGGCCAAACTATGCCCAGCGCCGTAACGGAGCCGACTCACAGCACGCCCCACGTTAAGTCTCACAAGGAACCCCATGAGTGCAAAGTCGCACGTTCAGTCATTAGTAAGGCTCATTTGAAAGTGTTATGTTAAGAATTAAGAAAGGACAAATATTTGCTGCTAATGACACACCATGAGCATCAGTAGGGCGACAGAAAATAAGTGTCTAGGAGGTGCAGTGATGAACCTTCGCCGGCCGTGGTGGCCGAGCGGTTCTAGGCGCTCAGTCCAGAACCGCGAGACTGCTACGGTCGCAGGTTCGAATCCTGCCTCGGGCATGGATGTGTGTGATGTCCTTAGGTTAGTTAAGTTTAAGTAGTTCTAAGTTCTAGGGGACTGACGGCCACAGATGTTAAGTCCCATAGTGCTCAGAGCCATTTGAACCACTTTTTTGGTGAACCTTCTATGCGGTGTATGTATTACACTTTACAAAATGGACAGTGTCGACAAACAAGAAATGTTCAAAACAAACCATTAACTTGCGCCATGAACACCGAATGATAAATGTCGCGACACAGTGAACACAAATGTTCGCACCATCAAGATCGAAGACGAGCTCCTTGGGTGTTACAAACGGTGCAGGACGTTCAGCTAGGAATCCACCTTAAAGAATGCGTATAGAATCATATCAGAAGGAGTAGTTTGCTGTAAAGGAATATCATTTTTGTAAGCAGACCAGGAATCAAGCAAAGGCAAGTTATTTTCAGCAGCTATTGTCCAATTTTCGACTCTTCCCTGCTGCCGTTGAAAAATCACGCACACGAGAAAGAATCTAGTGGGCAGACCACCCCTAACTTCTCACAGCACAGTAAATAACTTTCTAGCTAATCTATCATCCAGATTAACAGTCGGCATAATTGTATACGAATGCGTTAAGGCATTGGTCTTAGTTAATCTTGATACAATTCTCTTGGTACCTCTAATATTCAGGATTCCTTTTACAAGCATTTTCTCTTCAACCGCCGATTGGTTGGAGCTGAAAACAAATTTCTCACTGAACAATAGGATAATGTTGTTTACATTATCTACGAATTTTCTGGCCGATTCCGTAGTTTGTTCCGCATCGTCAAGTTGACGCTTTCCAGTTGTGTAGTACAGTTTGAAATTATGCAACCATCGTTTGCTTCCCTTGAAATCACAGTAATCCACGTTGTCAGCAATTTGATGCGCATAACGAAGTAGGACGCTATGAAGCACTTTCTGGAAATTGTATCGAGCATCCTTGAAACGCGCAAACGCCAGTTTTTGTAACAAGTGCACCTGGTCTTCCCTTGTACATCCATATATGAAACGTCCCCCTAGAACAATTGTACACGACTGTGCTTAAACTGACACACAATATTTTTAGCGCAACGCAATCTGACTATCAAAGATCCCTACAAAAGAATGGTCCTGACTAACATTAAACTATACCTTTCACAAATAACTTACCTCACAAAAATCTTCATTACTCGAACTACTGCAATACAGCGAGCGCCACTGTTGCCAGCTAAATAAAAGATTCAAACTACAGAAGGCACTAACTACTGATATGCATAGTTAGCAAATGAAAGATTTTAATAGAGAACAAACAATGTATTTACCTTAATAGTTAGCAAATGAAAGATTTTAATAGAGAACAAACAATGTATTTACCTTAATAGTCATAATGTATATAGCAGTTCATGACAAATTTCAAAACTCCGCCATCTCTCTCCCCACATCCACCACTGCTGGCGGCTCACCTCCAACTGCGCAACGCTACGCGCTGTTCACATCCAGCTGCCGCTGCCCAACACTACAATGGCAGACAACAATGCAAACTAGCCACAGACTGCACACAGCACAGCCAGTGATTTTCATATAGAGCGCTACGTAACGTTGCCAATAAGAAAACATAAACAGCCTACTTACATAGATACGAAAACATAAACAGCCTACTTACACATAGTTTTTCTTATGCGTTACACGGTCATATTGCTGCGGACTTATTTGAAATCTGTTCTTTTTTTTTTTTACCTAAGCTGAGGGTAATCTTCCATGTACTTAATTATGTTTAGTACCCGCTCCTTTGTGGCTCCCTGTCCTACATGAATGATGAATTACAGGGGTTGACACTGCTTCAGTATCACCTTCACTTATTAGCACCTTCACTTGTTAGCGCGTATCGTCGTCACTGAACTCCCCATGTACGCTGTCCGCACAGTCTGCGTATACGGCACCACACATTAAGCTGACTCATTTTTCTGAAACGCTAATTTTTCAACTGCCACTTCCTTCTCTCTCTGTGAAATTCCTTTGTTTCCCTTCTGACGAAATGTGAACTTCGGCAACACGTTGTAGATATATTGCAATGTCTGCTTTGTTTACCTTTGTCATTGCTGTGCTTTGCATTAACACCACTAGCACTGTTGTGAGACACTCGTCGACTTAACAGTTCAATTACGCTTCGCAGCCTCACCTTGTGCTCACTATTGGATACCTCCAGTCCCGCACACAGTTGCCGTTAGCAACCAATATTGCGTCTTCTGGGTAAAAAGTATGTGGGGCGTCGAATACCGTAAACATCATTGGCCTTTTGCGACCTCACACTCAAGGGGTCCTTGTTAGTCAATTTTATCAGTTAGTTCAGATCTGTCTATCTAGTCTAAACGTTGTCATTTAGCCTCTGTTTTTATTGCGGATACAGGACTATTGCTTCCTCGAGAACTTGCACTGGGTATTGTTCTGGACTTGCTGTTATACAAGCAAAGTAAAAGAAATTATCAAACCCACCAACTCCTTGGCATCCACCAGCAGGATGATCAGACATGATTAATGGATAACTCTCGACTAGGACGACGAGTAGACATCCGTAAGCAACGTGGAAAACTCTAGTGAATGCGGTTTACGTCTCGAACTAGAACTTGATGGCGACTTATGGATGTCCCCTTACATAAACAACGAATGTCTTGCAGCTGCTTGTACCATCTCCAAATATTCTGAGACGTAGGGGGTATATTGATGTAAATCCTACAAAAACTACCATGCACAGTTGAGCCTGAATTGCAATTGTTGAAACATAGTACACAGATCTTCTTTTTTTAAGGTGTATCGCCATCTGGACTCGATGCACACTGGATGTTGCCAAGGATATAAACCGACAACTTACAGTGCGGACCAAGGCATACTTTTAGATTCTACGCGAACGATAACATTCGCCCCCAACTATCTGTTTTCATTAAAGTAGAAGAGTGTGAAATCGGACGAAACTTTTTGAAACAGCCTGTGCGCAGGCCCCAATTACTTTACAGCAGAGCGAACGCAGAATGAGCAGTGTATCATAGGAAAAAAGGAATTTTTGTACTCATTACTCGTTCACATTCCCTTTGGCATTTTCGTACAGAAACACACACACACACACACACACACACACACACACACACACACACAAAAAAAATGTTGGTCACCCCGCTGTGGTTGATTTGCGCAATCCAGTATTAGCTGACTACAACAAACCACAATAGATTCAGTCCACTGGTTTTTCACGTGTATCACTGTCGTAGGTTTATGCCGGGTACGAACCGAAATGCTACGACGTGATACATTCATTTCCAAGAGAGCAATCATTCGTCTCGTTTGGATTCATTCACAAGCTGACATTGCGCCCTCTGCCACTGTAATTCTCTCTTTTCGACACTGAGTGAAATGACACGATGGTAAAACCTGTATTCGGGATGGTGGCCGTTCAAATCCATGTGATCATTCACAGTTAGGTTTCCCGTGATTTCGTGAAACAGTTTACACAAATGCCAGGATGCTTCCTTTGAAAGCACAAAACCTGTTTCCTATCCCATCCTTCCCCAATCCGAGCTTGTGTTCCGTCGCTGATAACTTCTTAGTCGATGTGACGTAAAATCTTGATCTTCTTTCCTACCTTTCTCTCGTTTGTCCCTGTGACGTAAAATCTTGATCTTCTTTCCTACCTTTCTCTCGTTTGTCCCTTTTCACTATCCTACCTCGCCATAACATTCACTTTTCTGATCACACTCAAGAGGACGTTGCTCTATTAATATCTGAGCATGTTCTTTGGAGTCTTAATCATTTATTGCTTGCGCGTTCTTCTACACATTCTTCCTGTGCGTTGTCATTTTCACAGTCGTTGGTGCATGTAGTGCACGATTTTAAACAGTAGTGCATTGGAAATTTGTAAGGTTTAGTTTTACTACTTCCTCCAGGAGGCTCACGGTTCTTTCGTGAGTGCGTGCGTGGCGCCCACGGGGCCCCGAGCTATTGCAGCCCATTCTTCCTTCCCAGCCTGAATTTCCTTCCCTGTGGCCCTCCCTCCCCATCCTCACTTCTTCCCTGTTGCCCCTTCCTTCCCTCTCTCGGTGTTCTTATCTATGTCGACCTGGCTATCCACCTGGTTCCCTGTAGTCCTTGCGGTTTTGTTTGCCCTGCCTTTTCTCTTTCATTGTTTTTGGCGTTTTTGGGGTCTGACCGCTTCTGTCTCTAGTGTGAGTCATTTGGAGAAGAATTCCCTCCCTATCGTATACGGCATGGATACCTCTTCTCCTCCTTCCTTCCCCTCTTCCTCCCTGTCCAACCTGCTAAGTCACCAGCACATGTTACCAGTCTATCTTGTGAGGCTGTTATGTACCCATCTGGATGAGGCTCCTGAGAACAAAGGGATCACCCTTCAGATACCTGAGCTATTGCCTCCCCAAGTATGTGCAGGAGTTGTTGCTTGTTGTTCCAGAGCATTGGAGCACAGGAGCCACAGCTGCCTTCCCAGACAGCCCTTGCTGAGGGTGGGCGATGCCCATGTGGAGAGCCCCTGATCAGAGTGGGTACTATCAGTATGGATGCTTTGTGCATGAAGTATATATATCAAGATTAAAAAACCAGGCCATTTTCCTATGGCTGTGTCTTTGAGTGGTAACGGATCTTCGATTGCTACTCCTTATGACCCTGCATCCTTCCCTTCCCTGGCTACACACCAGGAGGAGGGCCAGGCTAGTCAGCTTGGGACAAAATATTTTCCCCGCTAGCTGGTCTATAGTAGGACGAATGTGGACACATTCACAGCCACAAAGCTGCTAGTTTTTGTGGAAAAAATCGCAAACCAGTTTGGTGAAGAGGACTCTCTCAGAAAGATGTGATTGGGTTCGCTGTTGATCAAAGCTCCTTCTGCCGCCCAATCTACAGCTTTTTGTGCTTGTGATCGTCATGGCGACGTTGCGGGGCCTGCTCCACCTCACCAGTCTCTCAATATGGACCAGGTAGTCATTTTTTACAGGGACCTCATCCTTCAAACTGATGTGGAAGTCCATGCTAATCTGGGATTAAGAGCCATTCATTTTGTTCAACAAGTGCTGAAAGGTGTAAGGCCAACCACACTGATGCTAGCGCCATTACTCTGGCTTTCTAGGGAAGTACTCTACCAGAGAGTCAATGTTATATGTTATCTGTGTAATGTGGAGCTGTATGTCCCACCACCCATGAGGTGCTTTCAGAGCTTGCGTTTCAGGCACATGTCTTTCCAGTATATGTCAGACCCTCTATGTGGTGACTGTGGCCACCCAATCCATGAGGGGAGCCCCTGTGCTTCGCCACCTGCGTGCACGTGTAAATTGTCACGATCGTCACTCTCCATGCTCATCATATTGCCTGGCTCACAAGAATATGAATGACTCCATGCTGTATCGATGACTTCTACTTTTGCCTCTGTTATGTAATTTCACCGTCCTACCTCTTCCTTACCCTCATCCTGCCCTCACTCCTCTCCCCCACCCCTGCAATTCAAACGCTCTCTCCTCTGGGCGCCACTCCCCTTCCCCAGTCGAAGAAGTGTCCCACTTCTTTGGTGCCCATTGGTGATAGGGCTTCCTTCTGGGACCCCTCCCCTCAGCATCTTCTACCACAAGACCTGCTACCACAACTCGGATCTTGCAGAAGCTTACTATCCCTCTGTGCCCTGTCCTCCTCAACCTATGAAAGAGAAGAAGAAGAAACACAAGTCTTGGTGATCTGGCGATGTGGTTGGCTCCAGCCCATTTACCTCCCATTTGGATGGCTGCTCTCTGATTATTCAGTAGAACTGTAATGAATACTACCATCACCTCCCAGAGTTGCAATCCCTTATTACCTTTTACTCAGCAGCTTCTGTCGTTCTCCACGAATCTCATTTTACGCCACATCCTGCAAGGTTGTCAGCAGCAGTCTTCAATTTCCAGCAGTGCCCTTCCAGGTGGCCTTTGTACAGATCCATCAGTTCTTGCAGAACAACTTGCTACCCATTTTGCGACGGCATTGGCTTCAGCTTCCTATCTAACTGCCTTCTTCCTCCAGAAACGGTGGGCTGAAGCTACACACATATATTTTACCTGTGTCAAGCAGAATCCTGCAATGAACTTTTTACTGAATGGAAACTTCTTCTGGCCCTCTCTTTTTCCCATGATTCAGCTCCTGGCCCTGATCCCATCCATAATCAATTGCTTCAACACCTCAATCCTCCACAACGCCAGTATCTCCTCCAAGTGTTTGACCCTGTTGGCTCCAAGGCACTTTTCCCTTTCAATGGAGAGACCGTATTGTAGTTCCTGTTCTTAACCCTGCCAAGGACCCATTCTCGATTGATAGCTAGCGGCCCATCATTGGAATGCAAGTGCCCTCCCCCCCCCCCTTCCAAATTACTAGAACAGATTATGGCTCGTCAGCCCAGTTGGGTTCTTGAATCTTGAGACATTTTATCCACTTATCACTGTGGCTTTTGGGAGCGACAGTCTCCAACTGATCATATGCTTTGATGGGAAACAGAAGTTCAGTAGGCCTTTTCTCAGTGCCGCCATCTTGTTGCCATTTTCTTTTATCTTTATAAGGCCTGTGATACAGCTTGGCACCATCACATCCTTCTTATGTTCCATGAGTGGAGTCTTTGGGACCCTGTCCCTAATTTTGTGCGCAAATTCCTGTCCAATTGGTCCTTCAGAGCCCAGGTTGGCACTGTTCTCAGCTGTACAAGGACCCAGGAGAATGACACTCTACTGGGCTCCATAGTAAGTGTCCTTTTTTAAATCCTTGCTAATGGACTTGTGGCCTCTGCCGGACCATTGGTCACCATTTCTCTGTATGTGGGTGATTTCTGTATTTGGGTTACGTCCCACTCGGAGGCCTCTGCAGAACGACAGCTGCGGCACACTTCCTTGTAGACACTCTCACACAGTTTTCAGTTTTCTGTAGCCATACTACAGTCCATCTTGATGCTCAATGCCTGACCATTGTCCTCCAGTTCCGTTTCTTGTGTCTTCTTTTTGACAACAAGCTTACTTGGTTGCCCCATATCTATTATCTGAAGGTTGACCATTTTCGTAGACTCGATGTTGTTCTCTTCTAATGTTCTTCACTCTTGGGGCACGGATCGTTCGACCTTTCTCTGCCTTTACTGGGCATTAGTTCTGTCCCGTCTGCCCTATGGTTCTCAAGATTATGCATCAGCAGTCCCTTTCATGCTGCTTCTCTTGGATCCGGTTTACCATCATGGCATTCATTTAGCTACTGGTGCATTTCGCACTAGACTTTTAAATAGTCTTCTGATTGATAATGGGATCACTTCCCTTTCGAAACGGTCCCAGTTCTTGGCTTCCCATGCCATCACTTTTTCCTGTTCACACTTCCTATTCTACTCTTTTTACAGCTTCAGAGCATCTCCTACCAGCTGCATGTACTCAGACAGGTTTAGCAGTTGGGCTCTGCCTGAGCTCTCTCTGCCGTGACTTCCATCTCCCCTCCTTGCCCTCTTCCCTACGTTCTCCCCCGACCATTCCTCTTGGTTAGTTCCTTGGCCACGGATTTGGATGGATCTCTTTCAGGGACCAGAAGCCTCCATCGCTCCAGTTTTGTTCTCTTGCTTGTTCTGAACGCTGCTCTGGGCGTTTCAGGATGCCATTGTTTTTTACACCAATGGCTCTAAATAAACTGATCAAGTAGGATATGCTTCCATGTCTTCTGTAGCCACGGAACATCACCTCTTGTCTCCATGTGTGGGGTGTTTACTGTGGAACTGATCGCTATCTATCAGGCTCCGTGTTTTATTAAACTGTCATCCCTCACTCAAGTATCGTTATGTATGGAGTCAAAGAGTGGCCCTTAGGCTACTGCTCGGTGCTTTTCCTACCACCCCTTGGTCTCTGCCAACCATGACCTCGCTGATCTTGGTGATGCTGCTTGTTTGGTTGATTTCCTTAGGGTTCTTGACCTCAGAGGTGTCCCAGCTAATGAACTTCCTGATCATGTGGCTGGCAGCCCGACCACATACTCCCTGTTCTCCGTGACCCCTCCAGGGTTCTATTTGCGACTTTTCATCACATTCCTTTTTGCCCAATCGTGACCTCACTCTTGGAAATCTACCCCCCCCCCCCCCCCCCGTCTAATAAACTTAATAAACTTAGCGCCATCAAGGAGACTGCCATCATGTGGCACTCTTTCCTCTGCCTCTTCTGTCGGCAATCTACCATCCTATGCCGTCTTTGTATTGGCCATACTAGGTTCACCCAAGATTTTTTACTCTGCAATGATCCCCCTTCCCCCCTTTGTAGTTGTGGGGCTCCACTCACGGTGACCCATATTTTGCTGGACTGCCCCCGACTTTTGACCCTTCACATGAAATATGCACTCCCACCCACCTTGTCTCGGGTGACAGTGGACGACCCTCATATGGTTCAATGTGTCCTCGATTTTTTTTCGCAAAAGTACCTTGTACTCTTAGGTATAAATCCTTGAAGTTCACTCTGGAAATTCAGTCCCTCAGTTAGCGTAGGCGTTGGTTATGGAGGCCTTGACCTTGGCTCTACACTGGTTAGGTTCTCTCTGCCTTTTCCTTACATTTTGTATGATATGTTGTGCTGTTTTGTTTCCCCTTTTCTTGCATTTTTTCTACTAGTGTTTCCCTCGTTGTATCGTGAAAATGATATGGTGTGGATGTAAGGACGGGTCGATGGAAGTGATGGCGCTCCACCACACATATTGTCTCTGGAGCACCCCTGCTCTCCCTGTTTCCATCGACCCCCTCCTGTTCTATCCTCTTCCTACAGCCCTGAGGTCCCTTTTCCCTCTTTTTTTGCATGTTATCCCTTCCCCTTGGCTGAACTGATCTGTTTGTGTTCCTTTCTTGATTTCTGCCATCCTAGATCATGGGATCAATTACCTTTCTGTGTGGTCCGCTCCCCCAAATCAAGCAACCAACCAACCAGTTCTGCTATTAGGAATTGAAATATGCTTATAATATCAATAAAACACTACATAAGCAACCGCTAAATTTGTTTTATTTTCATTTAAGATGTGTTTCGGAATTCTGCTCTGTCATCAGGGGGCAGTCTCCGTGCTTATCTCAGGTATATTGTTCCTGAGTGACCAACCATATCGAAATATCTCGAGTTCTCTGCATCTTCGTTATGTATTTTCCTGTAGAGCTGTGCAGCTGAACTTATCATTTTTACAGTTCATAAATTAAACGTCCCTCTGCCACATATGATGGCAAGAAAGCCTAGGAAATCGGGAAAAGAATAAAACAAAAACTTCTACCACATTTAATCGGTATTCTGTGGAACATTGACTCCCAGAGGTATGTAAGAAAGGTCTATATTCAACTTACTATGAAGCCAGTCCAGATCTATATTCATCTTGTCATGAATCCATTCTAACATATGCAACTTATACTCGAATTACAACCCAAAGAAAGAGAGGAGAATGCAGCAGTTGAAAGGTTGACTGGAAAGAGACAACGAGAAAGACTCAGAAAGAGATATGCAGATACAGTGAGAGTCCCCACGAAACAAGGGAATAAAGCTGAAATACACTTCAAGAAGTAGGGAATGGTGGAGAGACAGACAACAATGGAGGTCCTTCATTCGAAACCCTACCAAGGCAGCTGGATACGGCAACAAAGTAAACAGTCAATGTGTAAAGCACAGGAAAGTACGTAAGAAGGACGCAGAGGACTGCAGCTGTTTCGATATCGTTGGTTTCCCAGGAGCAATGCACCTGAACTACGTAGGTACCGCAACTGTCAGCAGGTGATGAAGTAAAGAATTCAAAATACTTTGTAAATTTTTAAAAAAATGCTACCATGGTGTGCGACATGCATTATATCATTCGACGTGCGTACATGTGATGGGTGCCAATGTTGAAGTGGTCACGCCTAAAATGTCAGTTAAATTAGCCGTGATATTGACAACCTGAAACTGGGAATGTTTTTCATGTTAATCATTTCCCTAAGTTGTGATAACGGTCTAACTTAATCAGGATCGATGTTTGGAATCTAATCCTAGGAAAAGTAGAACAACTGGGTACTGACCAGATTTTTATTGTACAACACTGAAAGAAAAATATGGAAATTGAACAAGTATTTACGAGGAACACTAACTCCTCTTCATTACCCTAAATTTGATACCGGCAAAACATTTATGACTTGAATAAAAATCGCACCGCTTTTATTAGACGGTAATACTAACTGGTTGATACTGATTAGCATTGAAGAAAAACAGGTCTCCACCCTGACTGGCACTGATAGCAAAGAGTTCCGTTGTCGAACACATGAAACTTAACACCTCTGCTGTTAAATATGCCCTACGTGCCGAGCCGTGGTACTTTTATCACCAAACTCAGCGCTGGGAAGGGCAGCTCTGCAACGCCTATCTGCGCAGTGCTGCCGGCCATCGTCGAGGCGAAGCGCATGACGTAGCTGTAAATCCTTACAACACAGGGGACGTCAAACGGCGTCCGCAAACTCCTAAGGTCGAAACTACGCCAGTACAATGTCAGACATGAACCAAGAGTTCTGCTTACTCGTAAGTCAGGAGCAGACACTTGAGTGTGCTACCTTAAAGAAGCACTTCATAATGCCTTAGATCCGTTTCCCTGCTGACAGAGAAAAGAATGATGCCATTCCTAGTGGCGAAATTAGCACTTTATCACATATAATAGTGAGACCGATCACTGCCACCTTGCGAGCACTGTCTGACAACGCTATCCAGCGATGTGTGTCCTCTCAGCATCTTCCAGAGAGTCCTTCAACCGCACAATACCCAGTTTAGAACAAATATCGCCTTGTTACTGTGCACTCTCCATGCAGCCAATCACCGCACCTGTTACAAACAGAATATCTCAGAATCTATAGGTCATGAAACTGTCAGCCAACCGCCTTCAGCTCATACTCAGTTTGCTGGAAACTTCAAGAACAAATTGTAGCTCATCCTCTGATCACAAATTCAGCTAATCACATTCGTTACCCGGCCATATGGTGAGAATACGCGTTGGTGTCTGGCATGAGAACTTCTGCAATCGTTAACTTGAATCTGCGCAGGCATTAGTCACACGTACCTTCATGCGGAAAAGGATGCTAGCAGCGCCCGTAACCTGCGATCCTTTCAGCGTTGCCTCGCCCCTGGCTCTTTCTTAACAATGGTAGGGCCGCCACGAGGAGACCGCTCAACCGCCTTCTCGAAGGGGAGGCGGTCCTAGACAGTAAACGCTCACATCGTCCTATTCATTCAGAGCCGTAAAAACTGCCCTGCCTCCAGCCATTATCCCGTGTCGCCTCACTTCGAAGACCGCGGCGGGCCTCATTCTCCCCGTTGTCAGGGCTAGCGCGAAATTACCCTCAAAGCAAGCAGTTCTACACAACTGTTAGTACGACGCTCCCCAATATCAACCAATAAATCATTAATAATTCGATAACCTCATCTAAAAAATGCGATCCCATACAGAGTAAATATGAATCGTCAAAATTATTTATGTGTGACCATCTTACAAAAAACGTAAAATTTAGTGACTGGTTACTTTGTATTTTAATTTATATTTTTGCTGTGGCCTCCATCAGACATCACGGCGCCTACAGTATCAGCAACCAAACTGTCAGTTTGCAGCCGCGGGTTGCCCGCCTTCGCAGGCACACCGAAGCACTACACAACCGACTGAAAAAAAACCAGAGCAAAGACACCAGCGGCCACCAGGGCCACTACCGGCCCACATAAACATAAAGAAGAGGTCGCTGCAGATCCCGGAACTATTTTCACACGTCAACCATGTGATGGAAAATAGTTCCGAGGTACTCAGCCGCCGAAGCGCTATAAAGGCCGACGCTCGGCCGCACATCGTCAGTTCATCGACCGCCAGCAGACTTGGATAACTGCCGCCCCGGCAGCCCGGCTTGGATCTTCTCGCTGATCTCTGGATTAGGCTTGGTATATCGGCGAAGTCTCTGGCGGAGACTAGTAGGAAATTATTTCAGTTGTTTCTATCATATTCTTGTATGTAGTTCTGATTCGAAGACGGATCACTGTTTTGTGTTGGTGTTATACGTGGAGAATTTGTTTTGGTTAATTGAACTGTCCAATAAATTGTTTCGGACTTTGATCGTTAGTTTCTTCTGCTCACGTAGACATATCAATTTTAAGCAGACGTTCAGGGAAAGACATGTGTATGCATAAAAATTAAAAAAATATTGAAAGGTCTCAGAACTAAATAACCAACTAGCACATATAAAATGTGCATCAGGAAGCTCGATGGGCAGAAAACTAGAGTGGAGTTGGGAAGATCGTCTCCATTTACAGCGACAAGAAAGTAAATAGGGTAAAGAGAAAGGAGAGGAAAGCAGAAAGAAAAGTGGAGGTCTACAACAAATCAAAGAGGGCGGATGTTTACTTTTCGCAGGAGCCTTCCTCGTCGCGGATAATTGGCGACCTGTGTACGGGCACGCCGCTTGCACTTGCTGCCTTGGCGGGACGGCGGCGCTGTGTCAGATCATTAGGGAGCAGGTAGCCGTGTAGCAACAGGCTGCAGGCCGCCCCAGTAGTCGCTACTCGCTACCGGGAGACAACGCCGCTGCCCAAGGCTCCAATTAACAGACGCCGTAACGAACCGTCCTCTCCGCCCTCGCTGCTAGGCCCCCGGCCTCGCCTCTGCTGTGCGTCAAGGTCGTCCAAAGTCACTACTCGACGACTGGTCTGGGCAGGCAGTCTACATATACATCTATAATTCGCAGGCCTCTGCACAGCGCATGGTGGAGGGTACATTTTTCCTAATATATTCACGTATTATTCACAATTAGTAAGATGTTCCGGGCTGTTACGCAGTGGTCGAATAACTTTCACTTTAAAACCCGATGTTTCGTCCGCATCTGCGGAGGACATTCTCAAGGGCATCGTAGCTTTGTTGAATGTCCGATTCACACCCTGGCTCGCTAGCACAGAAGAGAGCCAGAGTGTGAATCGGAAATTCAGCAAAGCTACGGTCCCCCTTGAGAATGTCCTCTGCAGATGGGGAGGAAACATCGGGTTTTCAAGTGAAATCCATTCGATCACGGCATAATAGCCCGGAACATTTTACTAATTGTGACTTTTCGGCTGTGAAAGTTTATAGTTTGCAAGTTCCGTATCAATCGAGGGAAATATAATTTCTCTTATTCGTGCCTTAATTATCGTGTCTTACCCTCGTGATCCGTACGTGAGATCTACGAAAGTGGTGGCACAGGCTTCTTATAATACAGATCCTCTAAGTTCAGCCTACAGGATTTTGCGAGAAGTACTCCGTATTTCTTCCAGGGATTCCGTATAAGTTCCCTGAAGTTATCTGTTACAATTTCGTATGGGCTATACCGATCTCTTAAGACGCGTCTCTAAATTTGTTTGACGTCTTTTGTCACACATACATGAGGAGGCCTCAAACAATGGAACAATAGAACTCGTTGCCGGCCGGAGTGGCCGAGCGGTTCTAGGTGCTACAGTCTGGAACCGCGCGACCGCTACTGTCGCAGGTTCGAATCCTGCCTCGGGCATGGATGTGTGTTATGCCATTATGTTAGTTAGGTTTAAGTAGTTCTAAGTTCTAGGGGACTGATGACCAAAGAAGTTAAGTCCCATAGTGCTCAGAATCATTTGAACCAATAGAACTCGTTGCACTACCGTATTTCATGCGATTCCCTTTACAGATACATTATATTTTCCCGGAACCGTCCGAACAAATCTGTAGGAACCAACATAGGTTCCGAAAACAACAGTCGTGTGAAATTCGGCTGGTGCTGTTCATTCACGAGGCCAAGAAAGCAGTAAATCCAGCCACCCAGATAGATGCCGTACTCCTTGACTTCCATAAGGCGTTCGATACAGTTCCGTATTGCCGCCTAAGGAATAAAATACGAGCGTACAGAATATCAGACGAATTATGTGATTACATTGAAGAGTTTCTAGAAAATAGAACACAGCACGTCATTCTAGAAGGAGAGATGTCTTCAGACGTGAAAGTAACTTCGGTTGTGTTTCAGAGGAGTCCTACAGGACCATTACTTTTCGCCTGACCTAGAAGGATACGTCGAAAGTTCCATGAGATTTTCGTAGATGATGCCTCTGTGTATAGAGAAGTCGAGAAGCTACAAAATTGTAGCGAATCGCAGAGGATCGACACTTGGTACAGGTACCCTCAAAATAAGCAAATATAACGCTTTGCTAGTACATAGTGAGAAAGATCCTTTATTATATAAGACAATTTCAGAACAGTCACTGGAAGTAACTACTTTGGCTCAAATGGCTCTGAGTACTAGGGGACTTAACATCTGAGGTCATCAGTTCCCTAGAACTTAGAATTCACATACATCCATGCCCGAGGCAGGATTCGAACCTCCGACCGTAGCGGTCGCGCGGTTCCAGACTGAAGCGCCTAGAACCGCTCGGTCACATCGGCCGGCCATTAACCACTTTCTTAGAATACCAAGGAATATGCATAAGCAGAGATTTGCAATGGAGCGACCACGTAAAATTAATGGCAAGTAAGGCAAATGCCATTACCAAAGAAAGAAGCATACAAAACAAATAACTGGATATTGGTCGTCGGTATGAGATCCCTGCCAGATATGACTGATAGAAGAAATACAGAAGATAAAGAAGAGCCGGCCGAAGTGGCCGCGCGGTTCTGACGCTGCAGTCTGGAACCGCGAGACCGCTACGGTCGCAGGTTCGAATCCTGCCTCGGGCATGGATGTGTGTGATGTCATTAGGGTAGTTAGGTTTAACTAGTTCTAAGTTCTAGGGGACTAATAACCTCAGCAGTTGAGTCCCATAGTGCTCAGAGCCATTTGAGCCATTTTTTTTTTTTTTTTGATAAAGAAGAGAGCGGCGCGTTTCGTTACAGGTTCATTTAGTAAGCACGAAAGCGTCACACATGCGATCAAGTAAAGCCAGTGGCAGACACTGCAAGAGAGGCATTCTGCATCACAGTGTGGTTTATTGTTCACGATCGGACAGCGAACGTTCCTTGAAGAATCAACAAATAAATTCTTCCTCCTTGGTACATCTCACGAACACAACATGAAGATATATTTGGAGATATTCGAACCCACATGGAGGATGACCGGCAATTGTTATTCTCGCGAACTGGAACAGGAAAGGGGGGAAGTGACAGTCGTACATGCAGTACACATCGCAAAATGGCTTCCGCAGTGTAGGTGTAGATGTACACTCCGAAGCAAAATTAAAGGATCACTTTTTCGAAAGTCCGTAATTATCTTACATTCTGACGCATAAGTTTAAAAAAAGATATTTAAAACGTTTCTCTACTATTATGCAAACGCGTGGTGCCCTGTGACGTCATCTTTGGCGATGTTACAGACAGAGAGGTATCGACGCATGCAAGAAAAAGGTCACATCTCAGAAGGTCGTTTATGGAATAAGATGGGTTGATGACGTCACATTGGTACCAACAATTACCAAAATTCTGCCCAGCGTCACCATGGACGTGTCACACGATGGAAAGGTAGACATACCCCTTCTCGCCCACATTTCACCCTGTATTTTGTCGCCTCTGCGATGGATGTCTGAACCGAGACACCCAGCGTTGAAATCACACGGTTTTCTTATGTGTGGCTGAGGGAAACATTTCAGATACATCGCGCTTAGAATCGTAATGACAAGGCCTCAGGTGGTGGCATAAAGGGCGTCAATGAAACCATCACTTCCATTGTGGTGTCGATTCCCACACATTTCGCCCTCGAAAACTGCAGTTCGCAGCGCGACAAGCAACAAAACGACGTTTTTGACAACCTCCTGTAGCGTGATCACGGAGGTGGGGTTCAAGATTAACGTGTGTGCCATTAAAACGGTAAAGCGTCCCTCGACCTCCCCTTCGCCCTTCAGTAGGAAACACTCTCGGTGCCACACACTCACCTGAGTTGAGCACGTTACAAATGTACCTATGAGAAACTTCCACATACATTCAGCCTCGCTGCAGCTATAGCTCCTGAACGTTAGGCAACCACTCCGACACCTTGTGTGGTATTTGCCTGCTTACAGACGCTAGAGCAGCTGCGAGGCGGAATGTCTGTCGTGTGTAACAGGTTATTTGCAGCGTGCTCAGCTAAGGTGTGTTAGTAACACTGAGGGCGTTGCCAAATAAGGAGGGTCGTAGAGGGACTCATGAACTTAGGCCCATCCCCCTCCCACCCCTCCCCGTGATCACGCCATAGGTGGGCGCGAAACGGGACACCTGAGAAAGCATAAAGGCCCTTTATCTCCTGGGATCAAGTTCAGATTTCGTGGAATGGTTTTGAACGGTCTCTAGCGATTCCACTCTGTATACCGGAGCTAAAATTTCTGTCGTCCTACACTCCAAAGCGGTCGGACCACTGTCAGAGGCGCAGCCCCCTTAGAGTAGGGTTAAAACGCCCAGTGGATGCCAGCAATGTTAAAATTTGTCAAGAACGTCATCCAGCTGCTCGTTGCACTGCGAACTGTTGTTTTCGACAGCGAAATATATGGGAATCCATGTCCCAAGGAAGGGATGGTTTTAGTGACGACCTTTATGCCACCCTCTGAGACCTCGTCGTGTCGATTTTGAGCGGTTGTGTGTCTAAAACGTTTTCCTCGGCCACCTATAAGAAAACCATGTGATTTCAATTATGGAATTCGTGGATCAGACCTCCATCATGGACGCGCAAAAGAAGGGGTGAAATGTAAGACGAGATGTGACGGCGTTCCCATTGTGTGAGACGTCCACGGTAGCGTTGGACAGAATTATGGTAATATCTGGTGCCAAAGTGACGTTATTAACCTCCTTACAGCTTACATGAACTTCCGAGATGTGCCCTTTTTTACATTTGTCGATACCTTGCTTTTTGAAGCGTCTCCGAGTCCGAGGATGACGTCACCATTACAGAGGAAGGTTGTAGGCACCTTCGACTCGTGCTTCAAAACATATGCGTAGGATCCGGAGACAATTACGGGATTTGGAAAAGTGACCGTTTAATTTTGTTACGGAGTGTACATGAAGACTTCCATTCATCTACCATAACATTGATTTTACGTGGTTGTCTTGTTTCATATGGCATTGGTTATTACCTCTAGATAGACTGATGAGCCAAAACATTATGACAGTTACCTAAAACAAGAGTGAAAATCTGCTTGATGACCTTGCGGGAACGTGCCGAGGAGCGACAATAACACGAGTATAAATGAGGCAGAGAGGAATGAGAAATCATTCCTGTGACAATAAGGCAGAAAATGAGAAAATCTGCTGACATAAGAAACTTTGATAAAGGGCAGACTACTGTGGCTCGGTAGCTGGGAACGAGCATCTCAGAAATGGCGAAACCGCTTGGCTGGCGATCTGCGGCAGATCTGACCAATGAGCACAATGCTGGTGTAAGCACAAGTGCTTCGGAACGTATCGTTCCGACCACGTTGTCGAACATGAGGCTCTACAGCAAACTACCACGATGTTTTCTAATGTAGATACCTTTGACATCGTCAATTACGACTGCAGGAGGAACGGAATAATACAGACTGGACCATGAATCAATAGTAACATGTCGCATAGTCGGATAAATCCTACCGTCACCGTGAAGGGCATTTGGCAGTCCTCTATTACTAACACTGCCAAATCCAGATTGACATGCCGACGCCATTGAAGGTATGGTACAAAGCCAGGAAATAGAAGAAGAAAGGACATTGGTCTTCAGTGCTTATCCTGCAAGAGCCGTGCATAAAATTGAGTGCACCCAAAAAAGGAAAGAAAAAAGGTGGGAGGGGGCTGGGGGGAAAAGTGGGACAAATATCCCTCACTGAGAAAGCTACAAATTTAGACACCTCTACGGAGTAAGATGCTGTAAGTAGCCAGAATGAATTTTGACTCTGCAGCGGAGGGTATACTGATTTGAAACATCTTGGTAGATCTGACCTATGTAGTGAGCCGAGATTTGAACTAAGGACCTTTGATTTTCTCTGGTAAGGGCAGTAGAAACTGAGTTATCCAAGCACGACTCACGACCCACTTCCAAAAGAATCCTCTAGCCTGTGACTGTCATTTCTACATCTACATCTACATCCATACTCCACAAGCCACCTGACGGTGTGTGGCGGAGGGTACCCTGAGTACCTCTATCGGTTCTCCCTTCTATTCCAGTCTCGTATTGTTCGTGGAAAGAAGGGTTGTCGGTATGCTTCTGTGTGGGCTCTAATCTCTCTGATTTTATCCTCATCGTCTCTTCGCAAGATATACGTAGGAGGGAGCAATATACTGCTTGACTCTTCGGTGAAGGTATGTTCTCGAAACTTTAACGAAAGCCCGTACCGAGCTACTGCGCGTCTTTCCTGCAGAGTCTTCCACTGGAGTTTATCTATCATCTCCGTAAAGCTTTCGCGATTACTAAATGATCCTGTAACGAAGCGCGCTGCTCTCCGTTGGATCTTCTCTATGTCTTGTATCAACCCTATCTGGTACGGATCCCACACTGCTGAGCAGTATTCAAGCAGTGGGCGAACAAGCGTACTGTAACCTACTTCCTTTGTTTGCGGATTGCATTTCCTTAGGATTCTTCCAATGAATCTCAGTCGGGCATCTGCTTTACCGACGATCAACTTTATATGATCATTCCATTTTAAATCACTCCTAATGCCTACTCCCAGATAATTTATGGAATTAACTGCTTCCAGTTGCTGTCCTGCTATTTTGTAGCTAAATGATAAGGGATCTATCTTTCTATGTATTCGCAGCACATTACACTTGTCTACATTGAGATTCAGTTGCCATTCCCTGCACCATGCGTCAATTCGCTGCAGATCCTCCTGTATTTCAGTACAATTTTCCATTGTTACAACCTCTCGATACACCACAGCATCATCTGCAAAAAGCCTCGGTGAATTTCCGATGTCATCCACCAGGTCATTTATGTATATTGTGAATAGCAACGGTCCTATGACACTCCCCTGCGGCACACCTGAAATCACTCTACTTCGGAAGACTTCTCTCCATTGAGAATGACATGCTGCGTCCTGTTATCTAGGAACTCCTCAATCCAATCATACAATTGGTCTGATAGTCCATATGCTCTTACTTTGTTCATTAAACGACTGTGGGGAACTGTATCGAACGCCTTGCGGAAGTCAAGAAACACAGCTTCTACCTGTGAACCCGTGTCTATGGCCCTCTGAGTCTCGTGGACGAATAGCGTCTTTTTCGAAACCCATGCTGATTCCTACAGAGTAGATTTCTAGTCTCCAGAAAAGTCATTATACTCGAACATAATACGTGTTCCAAAATTCTACAACTGATCGACGTTAGAGATATAGGTCTATAGTTCTGCACATCTGTTCGACGTTCCTTCTTGAAAACGGGGATGACCTGTGCCCTTTTCCAATCCTTTGGAACGCTACGCTCTTCTAGGGAACTACGGTACACCGCTGCAAGAAGGGGGCAAGTTCCTTCGCGTACTGTGTGTAAAATCGAACTGGTATCCCATCAGGTCCAGCGGCCTTTCCTCTTTTGAGCGATTTTAATTGTTTCTCTATCCCTCTGTCGTTTATTTCGATATCTACCATTTTGTCATCTGTGCGACAATCTAGAGAAGGAACTACAGTGCAGTCTTCCTCTGTGAAACAGCTTTGGAGAAAGGCATTTAGTATTTCGGCCTTTAGTCTGTCATCCTCTGTTTCAGTACCATTTTGGTCACAGAGTGTCTGGACATTTTGTTTTGATCCACCTACCGCTTCATTCTAGGAGTGTAGTCCCGCAAGGTATGCAAGAGAACTTGTGTGAGTAATTTTCTTCATGTAGGCCGTATATTTGTTGTTGGAAAGTGTCAAGGCTGTTAATTAATTAACAAATATTTACTTCATTACGTTTCGCACGACTGGCCAATTTCGACATTATGGGACATTCTCAAGTGCCATAGGTACCGACAGTCTGTCGTAATATATCCGACTACAACAGCGGTAGTACTGCTGGAAGTGAAGCTTAGACGACGTGTCGTGAATTGTGCTTGGTGAACTCGTCCGATAGAGCAATTATCTTCGAAAGACGAAGGTCCCACCTTCCTGTCCTGGTCCGGCAAACAGTTTTGATTTGCAGGGATGTTCCATGCTATTTTCTGCCTACAGGAGGTGCAGCCAGTGACCACCTTGGACGTTCACCCCGGGCGCTACTAGAAGTAGGTCATGCACTGGAGGTGTCCTCATGTCGATAAAGGTAATTAACCCTCGTCCCTAGTCTGCAATTTTTTCTCCTGCGTCTTCTAACTGGCCTGATGCTGACTTCAATACGAAACCGGTTGTGCTGTAGATACCTCCTCTATTGAGTGGGCCACATGCTGTTGCGTCAACTGAATTACGTATACATCTACGTCTGCGTTATACGTCTGTACTCTGCGAGCCACGTTTGAAGTGTGGAGGAGGGTAACTTATGCACCACCATCAGTTAGCCCGTTTTTACTGTTCCGCTCGCGAATGGTGCACCGAAAGATAGATTGTGCTTAGTCCTTGGTCTTCAGTGCTTATCCTGCAAGAGCCGTGCATAAAATTAAGTACGCCCAGAAGAGAAAGAAAAAATGTGTGAATCTCTCTAATTGTACCTTCATGGTATTTAAACAGCAAACCGTCCAAATTTTGTGACCTGGGGCTTCCAAAGTTCTAGGGTATATTACCGGATCCAGTCGTCACATACGAAACTCGGGTGATTTTGTCGGTCGGGAGAAGGAGCTAAGGCTGCAGGAGTCCGAAATTGTGGTCAGCTTTGAAGTCGTCTCACTGTTCACTCAAGGCCTGTTGGGAGACCCAATATAGCTAATCAACGAGAAGTTCAGTCCTGAGCTGACAGAGCTTTTAAGACACGTTCTGTAATCGATCTATTTTATTTTCAATGAACAATGTTATGAGCAGATTGGTGGCATAGCTATGGACAGTCCCCTCTCGCCAGTTGTAGCAAATACGTTCATGGAGTACATCGAGGACAGGAAACTGAAATCTGCTGAAATAAAAGTTGTTTGTTCTCTTCGGTATGTCGACGGCTCTTTTGTCATCCGGTCACATGGACCCGAAAAATTAGAGAAACTCGTAAAACACATGTGCAGTTATTTTAGCTCTCTTGTCGTTTTACGTATATTTTATCACAGATATAACACCTTTCAAGCATTATCCGTTGCTTTAAGCCGTGTGAGATAGAATTTTATTCACATTATTTTGTTTGTTTTCATGTTTGTAAGGTCGCTGATAATCTCGTATTTGAGCGGGCACTCTCTCTCTCTCTCTCTCTCTCTCTCTCTCTCTCTCTCTCTCTCATCTCTCTCTCTCTTACGCACACACACACACATACACACACATAACAAAAACTACATATATATGTCCGTCGGCAGAGCTGGGGCACCTGGAATCTGTATGCCACGGGAATGGCTACAGTAGCCGACAGATTTGGACTGCCATGCGGTGCAAGTGCCTAAAGAATGACACAAGGGCGAAAATACGGAAGAAGACGGTAAGCAGATCGCTTTCACACCAGAATGAAATTTTCACTCTGCAGCGGAGTGTGCGCCGAAGTGAAAATTCCTGGCATATTAAAACTATGTACCGGACAGAGACTCGAACTAGGGACCTTTGCCTTCCGCGAGAAAGTGCTCTACCGACTGAGCTACCCAAGCAGAGTGAAAATTTAATTATAGAAACATCCTCCAGGCTGTGGCTAAGCCATGTCTCCGCAATATCCTTTCTTTGAGGAGTGCTAGTTCTGCAAGTTTCGCAGGAGAGCTGTGAAGTTTGGAAGGTAGGAGACGAGGAATTGTAGCTGTGAGGGCGGGTGGGAAGTCGTGCTTGGGTTGCTCAGTCGGTAGAGCACTTGCCAGCGAAAGGCAAAAGTCCCGAGTACGAGTCTCTGTCCGGCACACAGTTTTAATCTGCCAAGAAGTTTCACTTCCACACTGTTTTCTGGCAATGCAGCTTCAAAAATCGGAACACTATTGCGGAAACATCAGTTTTCCGAACGCCAGCCGAAATACGAACTTTATTAGAGACAGAGAAAGACGACCTTTGGCCCGCATCTCGTGGTCGTGCGGTAGCGTTCTCGCTTCCCACGCCCGGGTTCCCGGGTTCGATTCCCGGCGGGGTCGGGGATTTTCTCTGCCTCGTGATGGCTGGGTGTTGTGTGCTGTCCTTAGATTAGTTAGGTTTAAGTAGTTCTAAGTTCTAGGGGACTGATGACCATATATGTTAAGTCCCATAGTGCTCAGAGCCATTTGAACCATTTATGAAAGACGACCTTAGTCTAAAAAAGTGGGGGTTTATCAAGTTCCTGTGAAGGAGGAAAACCTTAGATTGGACAAACGATTGCAAGATTGAAGATAGGAATGCCACAACAATGTACTGTAGCCCAAGTTTGCAATAGCAGAACACTGCATTGAAAATTGACATAAAACGAATTATCAGCAAACGCAAGTCCTGGCTACCAACTATAAATTCTGGGAGTGCATTTTCAAAGAAGCGATTGAAATCCGTGTGGCTGATAATTTAATCAAGAGGAACATGGTCTTCTAACTTAGGAAGGCGTGGGAACAAATACTAAGCTACATCAAAACAGAACGTGACATCTGGAGGCGAGATGCGACAAGAGTCGGCGAGCAACGGAAGGTAATAGACTCCCCCTCCCCGCCCCCCCCCCCCCTCCAATCGTCAACTGTAGGCCCCCCTCTCTCCCCTGGCCACTTGACATTCTCTGCTTCGTGGTCCGCAATTTCGATATTAAGTTCATCGCTAATCTCATTTCTACCCCTCCTACTCTTTATCATTACTTCCATTTTTCTTCAGTTCAATCTCTGTCGATATCTGCACTTATTATGTCGGTCATTCCATTCAACACACCTCTCTCAAACAATCAAAACAAATAAGTGAATACTAACTGTAGCAATTTATAAAGTCCAGACTGTATTTTTGCTTCCAGGTCGAAACGTTATCTTTCCTGCTGGGCGGTGTTACCTGCAATGTCTGAAATCAAACACACTCAGGTTTTAGGAGACGTGGTGTGACAGTCCCCCAAGCGGCAGTGAAACTCGAGAGCAGATGTGGCGCACTGACAACGGGAATGCACGGCTACCGACACCGCTCACGTTTGGCAAGTTGCTTGTGTGCAACTTAAAATGAATGGCTGAGACATTTTGGGTGAACAAAGCCCCTCTCCCCTTTTTGGGGAAATGTTTTTAAAGATTATGACGCGTAATCGGTTCGGAATTGACGGGATGCTGAAAAATGAGCATTTTATCAACATATACGCAAACGCATATTTTACTAGAATTGGACTAAAGAAACGTTTTGACTGCCGCTCATGTACCCATAAGGTAAGAGTTGTCCAACGGAACCGCCCCTGTTGTGGCGACCGAGGCATCTGAAGGCGAGCGGGGAACCCTTGTGGGATTCCAAGTTGCGTACTGCATGTTGTTTTTATTTGCGTTTTTTCCCGTTTCGAAACTGGTAGTCTTGGGAGCTATAATAAGATAAGTAAAGCTACAGCAAATAATAGTAAGGTAGGCAAACAAATTTTTCAAATTACTTGCATTGGTAAAGAATTAATAATTTAAACCTGGTCGATTTACAATGACTCTTTCGCTCTCTCCGTTACGTACCCTCCGTACCTTTCGAACATCGAGATGGGTGGTATTTGTCATAAGAACATTCGAAGCAGATATACTCCACCAATGATATATAACGAATTGAATGTCTGCGCAACTACGTCATTCCTTCCGGAGACCAAGCGAGGTGGCACAGTGGTTAGACACTGGACTCGCATTCGGGAGGACGACGGTTCAATCCCGCGTCCGGCCATCCTGATTTAGGTTTTCCGTGATTTCCCTAAATTGCTCCAGGCAAATGCCGGGATGGTTCCTTTAAAGGGCACGGCCGACATCCTTCCCCGTCCTTCCCTAATCCGATGAGACCGATGACCTCGCTGTCTGGTCTCCTTCCCCGAAACAACCAACCAACCTTCCGGAGATTTGCATTTTAAAATATTTATTTTCAACCGTTAATTGTGATGTATACGAAGCACACGATAACATTGTCCGGAAAATCCATGCTGAAAGTTGATCATGAATCATGTTGTGAACCCGTCACTGCATCAGTTCAGTGGTGCAGTTGCCGCTGGGTTTCCAGGAGCAGACTGTAAACCGGAAGCCTCGAAATAAATTTTTTAATTTGGCGGTAAAAATAAAAATCACAAGGCGAGCAGAGAGGTGTGCAGTTCAGCGGTATTACTTCTGCCGTACAAGTCGGTTGACGCTTGTTACTTATAAACATGTTATCACACGGGCGGTGTTAGTTTGTCCACGCCAGAAGTCCAGTATCAGACAAAACTTGTTATCAGCAACGTATGATTTTAAAATGTTCCCAAGATATGTTTCATAAATTGAATTATTCTATTTCCCGAATTTGGGGTGAGTGAATTAAATTGAATCTTCTGTGCCCCAGGGACCAAATTATTCATTAACAGGGGAAAACTTTACACAACGTTTTTCCAGACGCTGAGATGGATTACTGTGTCGTCTAAGAATACATTATTTTATGTACACCATCAACTGCGACAATGGTTAGTTTCTGCCTCACATTCGGTAATGTGTGCCTAATGCTCGTTTTCGCAGCAATTTTACTCGGAATTGTTTTCATACATCGAGGCATTAAAATTTTAATTCATTATTAATCCAAGTCGTTTCAGAAATTTATTTGCCTACTTTATTATTGTTCCTTATTGATTTACTTATCCTCTTAACAGCCCTATTGTTACTAGTTTCGATGCCGACAAAAATACAAATGAACAAAGAATTGCAGAATGCAAGTGGGTATCGAACACAGGTACTCTGCTTCCGAGCCACACGTCTTGGTTGCTACGTGAGCGGCGCTTTCGTTAACGGCGTATACCTTACGTGTACCTTTGTGGCAATCGAGGAAGTTTCCTTCCTAGCTTTGCAGGAAAATACACGTTTTCGAACCCCATATAAATTGATGAAAAATGCTCAATTCTCAATTATCTATCGACCTACATCTACATCTACATCTACATCCATACTCCGCAAGCCACATGACGGTGTGTGGCGGAGGGTACCTTCAGTACCTCTATCGGTTCTCCCTTCTATTCCAGTCTCGTATTGTTCGTGGAAAGAAGGATTGTCGGTATGCCTCTGTGTGGGCTCTAATCTCTCTGATTTTATCCTCATGGTCTCTTCGCGAGATATACGTAGGAGGGAACAATATACTGCTTGACTCTTCGGTGAAGGTATGTTCTCGAAACTTTGACAATAACCCGTACCGAGCTACTGAGCGCCTCTCCTGCAGAGTCTTCCACTGGAGTTTATCTATCATCTCCGTAACGCTTTCGCGATTACTAAATGATCCTGTAACGAAGCGCGCTGCTCTCCGTTGGATCTCCTCTATATCTTCTATCAACCCTATCTGGTACGGATCCCACACTGGTGAGCAGTATTCAAGCAGTGGGCGAACAAGCGTACTGTAACCTACTTCCTTTGTTTTCGAATTGCATTTCCTTAGGAATCTTCCAATGAATCTCAGTCTGGCATCTGCTTTACCGACGATCAACATTATATGATAATTCCATTTTAAATCCCTCCTAATGCGTACTCCCAGATCCTGTCAGTTCTGAGTCGACTGCGCGCAATGAACTTGAAAGACGTGTACTTCATTCATCATTCAGTGCTGGTATTTCATATTCCTAATCCCAGAATTCTGGTATTCGGTAATATAATAATTCTGCCCCTGTTAATAATTTCTATCGGTGGCCTAATTTATTTGAAGATGTTTACAGTTTGTCTCACCCGCATCCGTGTGAGGAGCTTGGCGCCAGGAATTTTCTTTATTTATGGGCGAGGGCAGAAGTCTTCCTAGGAGCCATGATGGCTTCCCGTTTCCCATCCTTTTTCCGATCGCCAGGGTAGCACGTGGTGTTGTTTGAAAGTTCAGTATTGGCCGAAGTTTCTTCTGCTCTCAGTTCCCCAGCCTGCCTTACTAACCTTGTAACTGCTATTTCTGCTCTATTTTAACGTCGCGAGGTCGCCTTCCTGTGAGATTCCGGCCCTCTGATTGGCCAGTTCAGGTGCGCGCCCGTTTTTCGCGGGTAGGCGCCAACTGCCCTCCGCGGGTGGATTGTGTACAAAGGGGCAGTAGTGCAGTTCTAGTGTGACCGTGCCGGAGACCGGAGGTGCTGCTTTCAGGAGATGAAGTTCGGTGAGCATGAGCGCCAGCGTGCACTGTAGATTCGTGCCCTGCGGCCCAGAGGGAACCTTATGGGTCATTGTACTGAGGTGCATTCCTTTAATTACGCTTTACGCAATTTTTCCGAGTTATAAGACTGTAGGTTTTCCTTGTATAGTTGGGCATAATGTGCGCGATGTGTTGGTTAGTTCAAAATGGTTCAAATGGCTCTGAGCACTATGGGACTTAACATCTATGGTCATCAGTCCCCTAGAACTTAGAACTACTTAAACCTAACTAACCTAAGGACATCACATAACACCTAGCCATCACGAGGCAGAGAAAATCCCTGACCCCGCCGGGAATCGAACCCGGGAACCCGGGCGTGGGAAGCGAGAACGCTACCGCACGACCACGAGATGCGGGTGTGTTGGTTAGTCACAGCAGCTTGCAGTTCGCTAATAAAGTGTATACTTTCATGCTCACTTTTCCGATTCGTCTGGCAGTAGCTCTTTCAGTTCTCCCGTGCAAAATTGGACTCAGTATTTAGGTCCTCCTCGCTTGAAAACTTGTGCCCTTTGTTCTCCGCCACGTGGTGAGTGTCTGGTGCCCCTTCTTGTTTCGTTAATGTAGTCGGACCGCGAGCCAAAGTTATCTAGTATCGCCTGCATGAATAGTTTCGCGTCTTGCAGGTTTTGTCTCTTTAGTACAGGAGGCTACGTAGCGATTCATCACAGTAGCATCTTTCTTAGTCTTTGGCTGATTCATGGTGGTGGTCGTTGCATCCTGCAACCCCTTACTTTAGTAAATTGAACCCCAGTTGATAGCCGGCCGAAGTGGCCGTGCGGTTAAAGGCGCTGCAGTCTGGAACCGCAAGACCGCTACGGTCGCAGGTTCGAATCCTGCCTCGGGCATGGATGTTTGTGATGTCCTTAGGTTATTTAGGTTTAACTAGTTCTAAGTTCTAGGGGACTAATGACCTCAGCAGTTGAGTCCCATAGTGCTCAGAGCCATTTGAACCATTTGAACCCAGTTGATAATACGGCGATCGTTCCTAAAATTCCTTTTCTCCTGCTATCGTGGCTTATTATGAACGTACGTTGGGGCAGGCTGCTGAGCTCAATTATTTCCTCCCCCACCCCCATTTGATTGTATAATTGTTCAATATACAACTGTTAAATAAATCAGTCCTTTAATCTTTACATTATTCCTTTCATTACATGAAATCACCCCTTAGCGTCACAGTAGAATAATGCAGAACTATAACGGCTGCTATAAGGTCGTGCAGGTAGCGCACATTTAATGATACGATAAAGACTCAATATCGTGCGCCTGGCACGACCATTGCACGCATGGCACCGATAATAGTAGTAATAATTTTCAATTATCCCCCATTGATAAACTGGGAAGTGTTCGCGGCTCAGTGTGAGTACGTGAGCACTAAATCCACTTGATGTGGTGGAAGTAGTGGCCTTTGTTTTACTTTGGTGGTTTAAAAAAAATATAAAAAATTACAGCCCCTACAGCAAGGGATAGTAACCTGTGAAATAAAACGACCACCGCTTTTAAACTCCAGAGGTAGTTTCCTCAAAAACGAGGGAGGGGCGGAGAGGAGTTGTTAAGGGCTGTTGACCAAACATGTCTTAGTCTTCATTTTTAGATTGTACACAAGAAACTTGATAAATATGGGTGGATCTGTTGGCAATGTCTGAGTCCTTCCCCTTCTTGATTTCCGAAAAGCATTTGAGTCGATACCACATCTACGCTTATTATATTGTAAATGTTGTGCATATCAACCGAAATTTGGACTGGATTGAGGACGTTGTAGTAGGGAGTACACAGCATGTTACCATCATCAGATGTAGCCAACTTGTCGTCGTCAAATGTAACTGTCACTTCGGATGTGCCCCTGGAAGGTGTGATGGGACCTTTATTGTTCACGTTTTAACAACCTTGCGGACAATACCAGTAGTAACCTTAGACTTTTCGCAGGTAATGCATTTATCTATAATGAAGTACTGTCTGAAAGAAGCTGTATAAATATTGTCAGATCTTGTTAAGATGTCAAAGTGGTGCGATGACTGGCAACTTGTTTTAAATCTTCACGAATGTAAAACTTTGCATTTCACAAAACGAAAAAACCTAGTACCCCCTTTGACTATAGTATCAATGACTCAGTTGGAATCAGCCAACTTATAGAAGTGCCTGGGTGTGAAACTTTGTAGGGATATGAAATGGAAAGATCTGACGGGCTCCGTCGTGGGTAAAGGAGGTGGTAGATTGCGGTTTATTAGTAGAATACTGTGGAAATGCCGTCACTCTACAAAGAAGATGTCTTACAAATCACTTCTGCGATCCATTCTAGAATATTGCTCAAGTTTGTGGAACCTACACTAAATAGATCTAACAGGGGATATTGAACGTATACATAGAAGAGCAGCTAAAATGGTCACAGCTTTGTTTGACCCGTCGTGGAGTGGCACAGAGATGCTGAAGGAACTGAACTGGAAGGCTCTTGAAGACAGAAGAAAACTATCCAGAGGATGTAAAGTTTCAAGAACGGGCTTTAAATGACGACTCTAGGAACATACTACAGCCTCCTAGATATCGATCAAGTAGGGATCGTGAGGACAAGATTAGAACCACTACAGCACGCGGAGTGCAGAGGCATTTAAACAATTACTCTTTTGGCGCTCCACTCGTGAAGGGAACGGGAAGAAAACCTAATAACTGGTACAGTGTGACATACCCTCTGTCATACATTTCACAGTGATTTGCAGAGTACAGATGTAGTTGTAGATGTAGAAACAGAAGATGATTTGTGGCAAGTGCCTCGGCCGCTTGCAGCTGTCAGAACAGACGCGATGCGTGCTGCGCGGGTGGCTGGCTGCGAGAGGCCCCGGGCTGCTGTCAAACTTTGGCGCAACGGCCGCTCTGCTGGGGGTTCGGCACGTGCTGCGCCAGTATTCGAGGCGAGTTACCTACCTGCTTGTACCACGGCAACCATACCCGGAACATAAAGTCACGATGCACACTTTAAACAGGGCGACACGACGAAGATCTCAGTACCACATTTAATCGCGCCGGGTAGCCTAGCGGTCAGGGGCGCCTTGTCACGGTCCGCGAGGCTCCCCCCACCCCCTCCGCCCCCGTCGGAGGTTCGAGTCCTCCCTCGGGCATGGGTGTATGTGTTGTCCTTAGCCTAAGTTGGTTGAAGTTAGATTAAGTAGCGCGTAAGCTTAGGGACCGATGATCTCAGCAGTTTGGTCCCATAAAATCTTACCACAAACTTCCATATTTTCCGTATCAAATTTGTGTTAGCACGATGTACTTATAATCGACTTATTAAAAGGAGCAAAATCGGATGAACTAATAACTGCTTATCGAAAGGTAACACAACTAACGATCAAGGTGCCAGATTAAAGATTTTGGTGAGAGGCATACTTTTGTCTGCAACTTTGTAAGTCACCGATAAAATACATTCTATGTATCTTTAATCGAAATGTTTATTAATCAAAGAAAAGAGCTGTAAATAATAGTAATGCGGCTTATTTTACGACACACTAAATGCAGTTTATGCGACAGCGTGCGCTGCCAATATATAAAAAAACGCCGCGCATAAAATTGAGATTTTTATGGGGCTCATACCTCCGGTTATATTAGTGATATAAATGTAGAGTCAACTGTTTGGATAGCCCTTGAACAAAGGACTTTTTGTATATCCAACAAAAGGATCGTCTTAGTGTAGCTGTCCTGCAGTATAAAGCCAAAATTTAAGTATTATACAGTTGCTCCAGCTCAGGCAAATGTAGAAAATCAGTTGGTTCTTTCTGTATTAGTTGTGGTCTACCGTTCACCTCATGGGGCTTATGGAGTTACCATTTAGTTCATGTCAGTTCCAGAGAAAATCCGAAAAAAGCGTTTTTCAAAATTTTTTTCGGCGTCGGTATAACTAGCCGCAGCAAATAGATGCAATTTTAAAGGTGCGTTCTCTAGATATTTATCTAGAAGTGCCATTTTCTGATTTCAAAAATCCCTATCTGGTATCAAGAAATATCTCAAAACTTGCTTTTGGTTACCAAAGCCGAGCCGCGGATTCCAAGACGGCTATGAACAGCAGATGATTGCAATTCTTGTGATATGTTCCAAAGATCTGAATCTCGAACAATCTTGAAAATTTTCTTGATATCTTCATCCGTTTCAGAGATATACTCTACTTGTACACGTAAAATATGAGCGTAAAATTCGTTGTGAGGCGAAAACTTAGTTTATAAAGTGACATAGCACGAAGAACAATGCTCTTAAGTGGTTCCATTATCGTCAGAAAGGTTGTGGTCACCCCATGTTGCCGAACTGGAGAATATGCAAAATTTTTGTGCTCGTGGAATCCGGTCTGACGTGCAACATTAGTTTCGCGTTATTACAATTTCACAGTGAAGTATCTGAGTTTTACTGACCCATGAAGCTCTTTTCATTTCAGTGACATGCTCTGTTGTAGCAGACAAAAGAAGGAAAACCGAGGTAAATTGCTACTATCGGAGCACCATGAAGTTGAATACGCTCCTGTTTGAAAGATTGTGACTGGAAAATGGGGTACCATAGATTTCCTGTAACTTACGTCTGTGGTAAAAATTTTGTTGTTGTTATCAGATACCGTTTTCGGTCTATAATGACCATTTCCAGATCTGCTCTATAAAAACACGTTACAATCTGAAGATCGTCATTACAGACCGAAATCGGTAGTCTGATTACAAAAAAAAAAAAAATTATGACGACAGACGTAGAGTAAAGAAAATTTATTCTATATTCGGGTCACTGTTTTATTTGCGACCATGTCGCAGCTTGTGAAAATGGTGTACCAGTTGCCTCATTCTACCTTCCTCTGCACATTCAAAATTTTCCTAAAAATTGGTAAATGGCCATCTGAGAGAAAAAGAGGGACACAGTGGCAGTTGAACGTAGTTGACAGTGACACAACACTGCTTGGAAAAGAGTGAAGGAGATAATGGCAGTAGCAGAGCAAGAAAAAGAAAGAGAAAATGGATGAAAGCTAGTCATAATGAGAAACAGGATCTATCACAATGATAACGAGGAATAGAGAGTGACAGTGAAAAAAGACAGCAGCAGTGGGAATGACCGAATGAGATAGTGGAGTAAGAGAGAGAAAGAGCGAGGCAGTACTCAATAATAGTCGTAGTAGTAGCAGTAGTAGTAGGACAGTACGAATAAGACTGTGGCTGTGAGACAGGAGGAATTGGCAGCTATAGAGAAACAAAGATATAAAGACAATGAGTTGGGCTGAACGAGTGACTGAACATGAGCAAGTGAGACAGGATGGATATGAGGGACTTACAGCGGTGGACTAGTGGGTATGAGTGAATTATAGTTAGCGGAGAGCATGTGGGAGTGAGTGGTGAAGTTGAAAGTTAAAAAGAGTATGCATTCGTTACTATATACAAATTTTTTGGGAAAATTTTTAAAGGTGCTGAGGAAGGTAGGTGAGGCAGCTGGCACCCTAAATTTCAGTCAGTCTTTTAAAACAGGAGCATGTTGTCTTTTTGTGCTCCAATAGTACTATTATTCCGCTGATATTTCACGTGATTCCTTAGGTTATTTTCAATCGATTAATGTTTTAACAATTAAAATCTCTCTAATCAGAAATTTTGAAGTTACAAGCTAACTAACCGAAGTAACGAAAAGGGGAGCTAATTTTCCTTTAGAAGAATATGTCACTTTGTTTGACGGTAATAACTTTTGTTCAATTTTCATCAGTTGCGGTTTAACTATCCATTACACAATTTACTGTGATATCTCGAATTCATTAGCACGAAAGCGTGCATCCTCCTGTATCATTACGGATTGTCTAGGATTAAGTTCATTCCGACTGTAATTTCGTGATGCGACAAGTTCTGAGCATAGCGACGGTTAATCTCGAGTAGTTCAGGAGGGAGTTTAATGGTCCGTTTTACTGTGGAGCGGTGCCTCAGTTTTCAAGCACGCCAGAAGCAGAGGCTGCGTTGTTATGTGAGGCGGGTCGGCCGCTCGATTCTCTTTGGACTTGTGCGCCTTCAGCACTTTTGAAAATATCGCTGTTTGTTCCTGTTTTGACTCTCAACTTTTTGGTGGTTCGACGGACTTACTACATGTGTTAACCAACGTGTGAGATTTGTATTTATTTACAGCTGGTGGTTCAGTAGGAACTTGTAATTTGTGTCTAGCCACATTCGGATCTTATACATATTTTCTTAGTACAAACAAGAGCCGCAACTTCCATTTATTCTTCGTTTCCTGAACAGTGATTTACTTGGAGCATCAGTGCTGAGAATTTAGAAATTTTTCAGCGTTATCTACACTTGGTACAGTACTTATCTATTAATACCAGTTAAGCTTAGCGACAGGTGCCACAGAATGGTGTTAATGAATTATTGTATTAGCGATTTATAGATTAGAACCGTCTGTATGCAACTGAATACAGGCAATACTAGTTTTTCCAGACATGTGCCTTCTCAGTTTATTAAGATACCACCACTGGTCTGAAAATCACACAGTTTCATTTGCATACCGCACTTTAAACTCATCTATTCTATATTGGTACATGTGATTTCCAAATAGTTCTCACCTAACCTTTCTCTCAGTATATGTTAACTATTTACACTTTCTGATGATATTCCTTTGCTTGTGCTCCTGCAATGCTAGTGCAGCTGTTTTTCTGCCAATAGTACTAAAAACTATTTTCAGCGAGCGCGGCCGCCTGTGTGTGTGCATCTGTTCGCTCGAGCGTGCGCGTTTGTTTGTTTGTTTGGGTGTGTGTGCGTGTGCGTGTATGTGAACTCTTTTGCCACGTTTGCTAGTGAGTTGTTTCTTATCCGTGTCAAGTCATTTATTAGTTACTTTCTCTCTGCTATGGCTTTTTGCTTGTGGTAGTTATTTCGTATTGGGATGAGATACACTACTGGTCATTAAAATTGCTACACGAAGAAGAAATGCAGATGATAAACGGGTATTCATTGGACAAATATATTATACTAGAACTGATATGTGATTACATTTTCACGCAATTTGGGTGCATGGACCCTGAGAAATCAGTACCCAGAACAACCACCTCTGGCCGTAATAACGACCATGATACGCCTGGGCATTGAGTCAAACAGAGCTTAGATGGCGTGTATAGGTACAGCTACCCATGCAGCTTCAACACGATACCACAGTTCATCAAGAGTAGTGACTGGCGTATTGTGACGAGCCAGTTGCTCGGACACCATTGACCAGACGTTTTCAATTCGTGAGAGACCTGGAGAATGTGCTGGCCAGGGCAGCAGTCGAACATTTTTTGTACCGAGAAAGGCCTGTACAGGACCTGCAACATGCGGTCGTGCATTATCCTGCTGAAATGTAGGGCTTCGCAGGGATCGAATGAAGGGTAGAGGCCGGGTGGGATTAGCCGAGCGGTCTAGGACTGCGCGGCTGGTCCCGGCGGAGGTTCGAGTCCTCCTTCGGGCATGGGTGTGTGTGTTTGTCCTTAGGAAATTTAGGTTAATTAGTGTGTAAACTTAGGGACAGATGACCTTAGCAGTTAAGTCCCATAAGATTTCACACACATTTGAACATTTTTTTGAAGGGTCGTAACTCATCTGAAATGTAACGTCCACTATTCAAAGTGCCGTCAGTGTGAACAAGAGGTGACCGAGACGTGTAACCAATGGCACCCAATACCATCACGCCGGGTGATACGCTAATATGGCGATGACGAATACACGCTTCCAATGTGCGTTCACCGCGATGTCGCCAAACACGGATGCGACCATCATGATGCTGTAAACAGAACCTCGATTCATCCGAAAAAATGACGTTTTGCTATTCGTGCACCCAGGTTCGTCGTCGAGTACACCATCACAGACGCTCCTGTTTGTGACGCAGTGTCAAACGTCCCCATCTGTTGACTCAGGGATCGAGACGTGGCTGCACGATCCGTTGCAGCCATGCGGATAAAATGCTTGTCATCTCGACTGCTAGTGATACGAGGCCGTTGGGATCCAGCACGGCGTTCCGTATTACCCTTCTGAACCCACCGATTCCATATTCTGCTAACAGTCATTGGATCTCGACCAACGCGAGCAGTAACGTCGCGATACGATAAACCGCAATCGCAATAGGCTACAATCCGACTTTTATCAAAGTCGGAAACGCGATGGTACGCACTTCTCCTCCTTACACGAGGCATCACAACAACGTTTTGCCATGCAAAGCCGGTCAACTACTGTTTGTGTATGAGAAATCGGTTGGAAACTTTCCTCATGTCAGCACATTGTAGGTGTCGCCACCGGCGCCAACCTTGTGAGAATGCTTTGAAAAGCTAATCATTTGCGTATCACAGCGTCTTCTTCCCGTCTGTTAAATTTCGCGTCTGTAGCACGTCATCTGCGTAGTGTAGCAATTTTAATGGCCAGTAGTGTATTTGTAATATCTCATCCTAGTGCAAGAAATTTATCACTCTCTGACCAAAGACTTCACAATATACATTTCATAGTCAGCTATACTACATGACAGTAAACAGGTTAACATGGTGGTAGACTGCGTGTGTAATCTGTATCTTATGTTAAAAACTGTGCTTAGCGCTAGAGGCACAACAGAAGTTTCACCTGTAGTACAGCAAGAGTGCATGTAGAACAATTTCAACACACACAATAAGTAATAAAGCAATTATTGGGCAAAAGGCGCCGATGTCACAACTTTCACGTACAATAGCAGAATATATAAACTGAAAGAGCTGCATATAAATATAAATGAAAATGGTGTGCAAAGATTTTAGCGTTTACATCGACTTTCGTTCCTTTTAAAATGGGCCATGAGACGGATGTTCTCAGTGTTATGCCCCTGTAAAGTCAAAACACACACACACACACACACACACACACACAAAAACACGCACACACAAAATAAAAATGTGTGTACGTACTTTGGACCGTTTGATGATGTCCCAGTGTCGCAGCTCAATTATCAGACCCACCATTCAACACGAACCGTTCACATACGTTTCTAATTTACTCCAGTTGATATTAGGCAAATGACCATTACAAACATTCGTAATTTTGAGCTTACAGTTCCTAGAGTTTTAAAGCAAGGTCTGCGGGTACCAGCAGAACGTAACTGTTTGGGCAACCGTTTACAGATTAGAGATTGTACTTATTGTGTGAAGGGTATCAGAAGAGACAGCCTACATTTCAGAACAAATGGAAATGTGTTGATGATAAACTACCGGCGCATACTGATATTAGATTAGTGTGATAACGTAGGATGCAGCAATAGTGATGATAATAGCCGGGTTGGCTTGAACGTTCGAGCTTTAATCTCAGGTTAGTGCATCAACAAAATCTGAAATAATTGTTCATTTGCACTATTTAAACTTTATGATTCGTTAGTCAACAGCTCTGTGGTTACTTGGTAAACCAAGCGCTTATACCAGCTGTATTCTAAACTGCAACTGTGTGAGGCCGCGAACCACTCACAAGTGGCGTTGCTTTTTAGGACTAAATCGTGGAAAATGTGACCGGGGAGAGGGTCTTTCTGAGCCACTGAGATGGTTTGTCAGTAACGACGTACTCTTTGCTGACGAAAAGAAGGACAAAAGAGAAAGTGCCGAAGGAAAAGATGATGGAAGGGGCTTGACAACGGATGAACTTAAAAGTCGACGATGTGTAAATCAAAAACGGTGGAGCACGGTGGTTGAGGGAGCGGTATTCGGATATTTCTCGAGAAGAAGAAGAATAACGTACTTACAATTAGAGTTCATTTGAATATCTACATAAATATGTCATTACACACAAGCCTCTTCGTAACTTTTATCATCATTAGGATATACCGTCCTATCTTCTACTCCCGTTTTTTCTCTGCACAATGTCAGTTTGTTCGCACATTATTTTTCTTATTTTAAGACCGATGGGCTAAGAGGTCATCACAGACAGAGTACAAATTCGGACTGTGAAGGATGGGTTAGGAAGTCAGCCGTGACCTTTCAAAGGAAACGCCGGTAGATACGGACACAGCCATCCATTATGGTGTCACGTAAGTATGGTCAGATGACATGATAACTATATCTTGTTCCGCCTGATGTCAGGCAAATAGTTCGCAACGAACATTCATCCGCCAACCGCGGATTTAAGCGGACGCACAGTCCCACTCATCAGTCAGTGTCTCCTGTGACTCACTGTGTCGCAATTTTCGTCGACAGTCGCATTGTGCGTGTGTTAGCAGACAGTGGCAGGACGTGCATACATCTGCATCTGCATGATTACTGTCCAGTTCTCAAAATTACCTGGCAGAAGGTTCAGCGAAACACCATCAAGCTATTTACATTTCACTCTCGAATGGTACGTGAGAGACACAGACACCCTAATCTTTCCGTGCGATCTCTGATTTCTCTTATTTTATTGTGATGACCATTTTTCCCCATGTGGGTGGGCGCCAATAAAATATTTTCACATTTGAAGGTGAAGGCTGGAGACTGAAATTTCATGATGAAGTTCTGAATTAACGAAAAACACGTTTGTTTTAATTATTGGCAACACAAAGCAATCTCTTTAGTAGACCTGTTGAATTTTGTAAATGGCCGTCTTTGGTTCGCCTTCCCCAGAACATTGTCTATCTGATAGTTCCAGTTTAAATTATTCGTAGTTTTAATCTCTATGTATTTAGTTTAATTCAAAGTCTTATGTTTATTTAATGTCAATTGTCATTCTTCGCACCGTACAGATATATTGTCTAAATTATTTTACAATTAGTCAAAGCCATTCTAAGAGGGATTCTCAGATTGTCCCCTGAATTGTTATATAGATGACGAACAGCACATGGCCTGTAACACTTCCTTGTGGAATACAAGATATTACAGTTGCTCGCTAGCTGCCTTTCCGTCATTCACGACGAACAGCGACATTTCTGGAAGGAAATTACGAATCCTGTCCCACAACTTAATATGGTTCAAATGGCTCTGAACACTATTGGACTTAACATCTGAGGTCATCAGTCCCCTATAACTTAGAACTACTTATACCTAACTAACCTCAGGACATCACACACATCCATGCCCGAGGCAGGATTCCAACCTGCGACCATAGCAGTCGCGCGGTTCCGGACTGAAGCGCCTAGAACCTCTCGGCCACCGCGACCGGCGTCCCACAACTGAGTCGACATTCCATAGGCACGCAATTTGTTTAGAAGTCGTTTGTGAGCAATGATGTCAAAAGCCTTCTGGAAGTCTAAAAACATGGAATAGGTTTGACATTCCCTGTCGATAGCACTAATTACTTGGTGACAATAAAGAACTTGTTTTCATTTACAAGAATGATATGTTCTGAAACTTTGCTGTCTATGTGTCAATAGATCGTTTTCTTCGAGGTAATTTATGATGTTTGAACACTATATATGTTCCAGAATCCTACTGCAAATCGACGATAATGTTGTGCGTCGGTAAATTAGTGGATTACTACTATTTCTTTTCGTGAACATTGGTGTGATCTGTGCAACATTCCGGTTTAGCCACGGATCTTTCAACGAACGAGCTGTTGTACATAATTGCTATGTATGGAGCTGCTATATCACCGCACTCTGAAAGAAATCTAACTGGAGGACAGTCTGAACCGACGGCCTTGTCTTCATTAAGTGATTCAAGCTGCTTCGCTACACCGAAGAGATCTATATCTAAGTTACTGATGTTGGCAGCTGTTCTTGATTCGAATTCTGGAATATTTGCTTGCTCTTCTTTGGTGATATTACCGGCGGAGTCAGACTGGACAGTGAATTAATTTAGTTCACTAGTCTCAGTAGCAGATCAGTGTTCACATTCCTTGAGCTCTTAATAACTTTGCCACACGTCATACTCATCAACGCACGAAAGTTAAGTATTTGTAACGTTATTTTAATAAATTATTGTTAATTGCATCTTTATGTGCATCGTATGGGTGACTGTCTGGAGCTACATGCAGTACTATTTCATACTTCGTTTGTTTCTTCCACGTCTTTCACCATTGGCGCGATGAATAATGTTTACACAAACCAAGATTTTCAGTCTTCACTATTTTATACAGTTATTTGAATAGATCACTTTACAAGAGCAAGTTTTTTACCTGCATGATAAACGAGCTAATTTATTACTCATTTCTACCTAAATGCTCTGAAATCGTATAAATAATTGTCTTCACGCTATATCTCAGTGTTCGAAGCTGACTGGAAACAATACTATTGCACTGAAAGATCTCACATGTTGTTAGAGTTCGATTCAAATGTATAAATAATACAAAATCACTGAAGTCAATAATTTATTTTTAGGTAGCCTTTTGATACCTTGACAACCTGAAAATGAAGCATAGAAATTCAAACGGCAATTTAGACAAGTTGTGGCTTCTCACTCGCATCAATTATGACCAAATCCCGGAATGTGACAGTGTGCAAGGACTCTCGTCCGAACGAAAGTGGCACTCAGTGTGATGAGTTATTAGTATTAGACAATTAGTGCCTGCTAGTGACGCACGTACTTCAAGTTGTCTCTCTTTCTCTCTCCCTCCCTCCCTCCCTCCCTCCCTTCCTTCCCCCTACCCTCACCTCTCCCCCCCCCCCAACTCTCTTTCATTATAGAACATAAATAGATGGAGCCACTCTTTCACGCTTGTCGGATGATAGATTCATTTTTCTTCCTTAGAACTCTAGGACATTTGCTCTGGACGTGATATTTAGTTTTATTACGTTTATCAGTCACAACTCCGCTTAGTCATACAGTTTGAAGACACGAACTGTGTTCGCTTTTCATAGGTGTTCGTGTGACTTACTGGAGTTCTACTCCATTCTTTTCCTCAGCGCAACGTATTATCTGTGGTTCTCTTGAAATTCGAAATTTAATATGTAATCACTACAGGGCCATGTTTACCGTCTCTGATATTCCCGTTGGCTTTCGGACCTGAACTCCAATTTTAAGAACTTAAATTTGGGATTCCAGCTGACATTTTGGTCTTGATTGGTTTCCATTGCTGGTATATTCTCACTTTTGCAGTCACACTTCAAGTAAATTGTCATTGTCATACTTACTTTGTGCAGTTGTAAGCGACCGTGGTGCACTGGCTGGCACTAGCTGTCATTGTCAACAGTGCTACAAGGGTCAGGAGGCTGTGCATCGAGTCGGACAAGGCAAGTCTGCAGCACCGAGAGCCGCGCACCCAATTAGCAGAGGCCTAACTAGCTGTCCGCAAGACGCCACGCGCTGCTCTACCTTTTGCACCGTTGCCATATGACCGCTCACAGCGTGAGCATTGTCCATAAGTCATATCCTATACACGTACCAAATTACGATCCGATAAAATTGATCTTATAATCTAAGTGTCTCTAAGCTGGTCACCTTTCTTCTTCTGAGTACATACACAATCTGTTAGGGATGTAAGTATAGAGATTTTTATTGATGACTGTGGACAGGCTATTGAACAATGCTACATCAGTATTTACTTCGTTTGCACACTAACTATTACGACTATAGTTTTAGGTTGGTTAGTACCTTCAAGTACGCGTAGAACAAGTAAGCATTTAATGTTTACTTTCCCCTGGCACCAGGTCACGGATTAAAATATAGAAACTTGGATACAAAAATGTTAATGCATACTGACAGGTGTAGTTCATTTCGTGGTGTGATTACGACCGTACAGAAAATATCAGATAGTAAATTATGAGAAGCCTTTGTAGAGAGACTTTAGACGCGGAGAAAAACCAACTAACATACTGATATTGATACATATTAAGGTATCAATGATTACAATATCTGTTTCTATACCCCCAACAGTCTGTATGTTTTCAGGCTTGCTGTGATCACGTAAGATTTTCAGCTATACCAACTACAGTACTACGTAACAAAGAAGAGAATGAGGTACACACCTGTAAATTAGAATTACTAAATTTTTAAGAATGTGCTATAATCCCAGTTTCAAAGAAAAGCGGTGCTGATGTGTGTGAATGCTACCGAATCATCAGTTTAATAAATCATGCTCCCAAAACACTGACAAAATATTTACAGAAGAATGGAAAAACTGGTAGAAGCGACCTCGGGGAAGATCATTTTGGGTTTCAGGGAAGTGAAGTAGCGCGTGAAGTAATACTGACCCAAAAACATATAATCAAATGTAAAATTTTCAAAACTATATTGTCTCAATCGCAAACATTTTTTTCCTGCAAAGTGATGACCAGTTTAGGTTGCTTAACGCTAAACTACCATCTTCAGATACGAGAACAGACCAACGAAAAGAGAAATTGCCTCACGTAACAAAGTTATGTAAAAATTGCTACTGGCTTACTTTTAAAAATTTTTACAGAGCATTAACAATGAATCGGCGCATTGGTAATGGAGTCAGGTGTGGGGCTAAAAGTTGTAGAGGGAGTCAAGGATTGAATACAGTGATCAGATTGAGATGGATGGAGGTTGCGGTACTTATTCAGACATGAAGAGGTTCATTAGACGGGTCATTCCGCTCACCATGACCGGCACTGCTTCCTTTCACCGAGCGTAACAGTATCATCAACGAATCTTGTCACTGATATGCTTTCACCTTGAAACCTTTCATGTATTTCCATATTGCTTCTTGGATGCACAGATTGAACAATAGAGGAGAAGGATTTCATCTCTATCTTGAACCCATCTGAATCCAAGAACTTGGTATTTGCTCTTGCACTCTTATTTTTGTATCCTCGTTCTTGTACTCTTCTTCTGTCGCTCACATCTATTTTCCTGAGAATTTCTAATACCTTGCACCATCTGACACTGTCGAATGAGTTTTGTAGGTATACAAATAATATGAACGTGTCATGCTTTTTCTTATGCCTTACCTCATTTATCAAAAGCACCGCAAGAATTGCCTCTTTCAGCTTTTAACTTTTCCTAAAGCTATACTGATCATCGTGTAAAAGAACTTCAATGTTCTTTTCTATTCTTCTCTAGATAGTTTATGGCAAATACCTCGATGGATCCTTTGAAACCGATATGTCCGTCTTCCCCCCTCTTCCTTTTCCGATTAGAGCTTGTACTCCGTCCCTAATGAGCTCGTTAAACCGTTATCTTCCCTCCTTCCTTTAGCAAATTTATCTTCTATTCCCTTTCACGTCCGCAGTCGTATGGTTATTCCAGTCGCTAAATCTGTCGCTTTTAGCTCCGAGATTAGCAGGAAATACAACAGAGGATCAAACAGATCTTCAGCGACACAGTAATCACACCTTCCTATAAGCATTTAGAAAACGAGACCCACAGTATGTGTGATTTTCCGAGTTATGTATCCTAAGGAATTGAAACTAAGCCCTCTTTCCAATGTTTACACTCGTCTTTAGTGTGTTGAAATTTTCTGACATGAGGATCCTTACGAAAGCTTTCTCTCATTGTAAAAAATCACAGATTTCAACATCACTTTGGATTCGTCAGTAATAGAATGTTACGTTTCTAGTGGAACGCTCAGAACCAAATGTTTCTTCAACGGTGTCAATTTCACGGCAAACCACTAGACTCCCCATAATAACTCAGATGTACCATGTTGGAGAGAAAGCAATTGGTGCTTCCTGAATTCGGAAGAGCGTGAATGTGGAAACGAGGTGACATGCGTATTTTCCGAGGTGTTTTGTTTTGTTGTGTTGCGCATTTTCCTCTTACTGTGAAAATCCTACAATCTGGAAGATTAAAACAAGGGAAGGGCTCGTCCGCCGCTCGTGGTCTCGCGGTAGCGTTCTCGCTTCCCGAGCACGGGGTCCCGGGTTCGATTCCCGGCGGGGTCAGGGATTTTCACCTGCCTCGAGATGACTGGGTGTTTGTGTTGTCCTCATCATTTCATCATCATCCAGGAAAGTGGCGAATTTGGACTGAGCAAAGATTGGGTAATTGTAAGGGCGCTGATAACCACGCAGTTGAGCGCCCCACAAACCAAACATCATCATCATCAAGGGCAGGGCTAGGGCGTGTCCCGATAATGATTCCTTCAAAGTCTTCCAGAGATGATATAAATTCTACGAGACTGTTACTAAGAGACTTCCGAGGCAGGCAGTCGAGTGATTTTACGTTAGGGAGCGGGAAGGAAGTCATTTTCCAAAGAGGAGAAGGAGTGTTGGGAGACTTGGACGCGAGACAGGAAGAGACAGCGGTGTGGGCGCGTTAGGCAGTATCGAGAAAATGGGAGACGGAGCCAGGGAAATGCAGGCTGGGGAGCTAGTGACCATCCTGATCTACGCAACGTACGATACTGAACTATTGTATCTCTATTAAATGAGTGGAATTGGAAGGGAAAGACCGTAGGCACGGATGTGTTATGGTACAAATCAATATGAAAGCTTTCCATAGCAGATTGGAGGGTTCTATTGCTATTCGTCTGTCTCCTTTGCAATAGGTACGCAGCCCTGGGGCCACTTAACTATTTTTATGTTTTACTTTAGCAGTAGGTTTGATATCCTGGAATTCCACCGATCCAATGAATGTACAGCAGATGCCCCAGTTTAAAACATTCGACCCACAAGTGGTTGATAACACGTATCTCACAGTGCTTCGTTAGTAAAGTGAAGGGAAATGGCCAAACAGTAGTAGGAAAATCAACATGTATGTGAGCCTTGTGTTTGGTGGTATTCGAGAAATAGAAGTTGACAGTTTATGGCGTTCATTAAATAAAATAAAATAAAGAACACATTGCAGTACGAGTCCCCGTCTTACATAAAGTAGGTCATTTCGCAGATCGCTAGTGCAACCGCGCGTCAGCCGTGTGTGCCAAGAGTGTCAATGTGACGCTTCTCTTTGTTCTGGAGGTAGTTGTGACCTGCAGCGCCTGAGGTGCTTCTGTGTTTGGGCAGGTTGTGTTAAAATTTCCAAAGATGTTATTTGGCCAACTTCTAGCTATTGCTTCCATGGCTTGCTAAATACTTACAACTATTCACCATCATGAAAATAAATAAAAAAAGGCAGTTCTAAAAATCTCACTCAGTTGCCATTCATATGCACATTAAAAACATTATTTAATTTCGTCTTGTGAGTGACCGTTTCTAATTCTTTCAGCATACAAGTTTTGTTTTCATTAATTACCATGTGTCTTATACATCGCCTAAGGAATCTTTTGTTGTATGCGTACTTTGGGTAATATCTGAAAGAGTCTGTGCTTTTTGTATGTGATCGAAAAGCTTCTTCTTAGCCAAATAGTATCTTTGGAAATATAAACAAAAACTGTGCAGCCACAGTGAAAGCTTGAGAATATAAGCTCACAGTTACCTCTGGGCACTAGAAAAAGTGTCAAGCTGACACTCTTCGTTCCCACAGCTGAAGAAGAGAACAATGCGTGATGCATGGTTGCGGTGTGCGGTATGGACAATTAAGACGAGGGCCCACGGTGCAGAGTGTTTTATTTTATTTAATGAGCGCCACAAACTACCAATAGACTGATGATGTGGGAACTGAAACGCAGTATTGAATTGTATCAGGTAGTATTAAAGTGGTTGACTGCAAATAATTTATCGCAACGGCTATTTATTTTTGAAGGTCCGATCGGTCTTGACATTAAAACAAGAGTGAAAATCCACTGAAGCTTTGTCACTGATGTGTTGAACAGTGGCTCTAGTATGCCTGTCGATCGCGTCATCGTTGAGTACACAATGAGCACGTAAAGACGCCTAAAACAACAGTGCCTGCCCAAAAGTGTGACGTGCCTACTGTCATTCGATTTCTTCATGCTGATGGATTCTCCTTCTTTCGTGCACACCACACTACGTAATTGTTCAAAAGGCTCTAAGCACTATGGGACTTAACATCTGAGGTCATCAGTCCTCTAGACTTAGAACTACTTAAACCTAGCTAACCTAAGGACATAACACACATCCATGCCCGAGGCAGGATTCGAACCTACGACCGTAGCAGCAGCGCGGTTCCGGACTGAAGCGCCTAGAACCGCTAGGCCACAGCAGCCGGCGCTACGTAATGCCACATGTGACAGCAAAGTGCGACAATGGTGCGGAACTTTGAAGCAGGAGGTACAGATGTTCATGACGTGTGTGGTCAGCGTCAACCAATGAACGTGTTCAGCGAGAGGATCGAGCGATCTGAGAAAATGGTCTGCGAAGGGCAGTTTAGAACAAGCGAAGAGGAATGTTGTCGTTAGGCAGTGTCCTCCTTCATGACAACACTCGGCTGCACACTGAAGCTGCAACAGAGACGCTCCTGCAGCGTTTTCGATGCCAAATGTTTGATCACACGCCATACAGCCCGGAATTGGCTAGCTCTGATTTTCATCTGTTTGCTCACATGAACCGCTGGCTATGAGGACAGCATTTTGGTACGGACAGCAAGCTCCAGACCAGCGTAGAGAATTGGCGGAAAGCACAGGTGGCTGCCTTCTACGATTCGGGTATTGGAAAACTGGTACAACGGTACGACAAATATCTAAGTCCGACGAGTAATGCATAGAGAAGTAGCCTGTAGGTGCAGCTGAATGTTGAAAAAAATAGACCTCGTACTACTGAAATGCATTTTTTACCGCATGTTGTGGACTATAAGACACAATTTTTAAACATTTTTTAAAAAGGTTCTTAGTTTATAAAACCGAACTGACCTTTAAAATCTCTGAAATTCGTCGTCATCGTTGTCTTCTTCATATGTCAGATGGTCTTCATTGCAATCGAGAGCGTTACTTATGCCGCACTTGGTTCAAATGGCTCTGAGCACTATGGGACTCAACTGCTGTGGTCATAAGTCCCCTAGAACTTAGAACTCCTTAAACCTAACTAACCTAAGGACAGCACACAACACCCAGCCATCACGAGGCAGAGAAAATCCCTGACCCCGCCGAGAATCGAACCCGGGAACCCGGGCGTGGGAAGCGAGAACGCTACCGCACGACCACGAGATGCGGGCTCTGCCGCACTTCTTGTAAGATTTAACAATACTGTCTTTTCTCACTTTATACCACTACTGTTTTATCCAGCGACACATTTGTTTGATTGTCGGTTGTTTTTATACCTCCCTTAGGCGTGAATTCATGTTGGGTTTCATCCACGATTCATTTGTTCCATTCCTCTCTCATGTACACTTTAAATGATTTAGTTGTTTCTAACTACACTCCTGGAAATTGAAATAAGAACACCATGAATTCATTTTCCCAGGAAGGGGAAACTTTATTGACACATTCCTGGGGTCAGATACATCACATGATCACACTGACAGAACCACAGGCACATAGACACAGGCAACAGAGCATGCACAATGTCGGCACTAGTACAGTGTATATCCACCTTTCGCAGCAATGCAGGCTGCTATTCTCCCATGGAGACGATCGTAGAGATGCTGGATGTAGTCCTGTGGAACGGCTTGCCATGCCATTTCCACCTGGCGCCTCAGTTGGACCAGCGTTCGTGCTGGACGTGCAGACCGCGTGAGACGACGCTTCATCCAGTCCCAAGCATGCTCAATGGGGGACAGATCCGGAGATCTTGCTGGCCAGGGTAGTTGACTTACACCTTCTAGAGCACGTTGGGTGGCACGGGATACATGCGGACGTGCATTGCCCTGTTGGAACAGCAAGTTCCCTTGCCGGTCTAGGAATGGTAGAACGATGGGTTCGATGACGGTTTGGATGTACCGTGCACTATTCAGTGTCCCCTCGACGATCACCAGTGATGTACGGCCAGTGTAGGAGATCGCTCCCCACACCATGATGCCGGGTGTTGGCCCTGTGTGCCTCGGTCGTACGCAGTCCTGATTGTGGCGCTCACCTGCACGGCGCCAAACACGCATACGACCATCATTGGCACCAAGGCAGAAGCGACTCTCATCGCTGAAGACGACACGTCTCCATTCGTCCCTCCATTCACGCCTGTCGCGACACCACTGGAGGCGGGCTGCACGATGTTGGGGCGTGAGCGGAAGACGGCCTAACGGTGTGCGGGACCGTAGCCCAGCTTCATGGAGACGGTTGCGAATGGTCCTCGCCGATACCCCAGGAGCAACAGTGTCCCTAATTTGCTGGGAAGTGGCGGTGCGGTCCCCTACGGCACTGCGTAGGATCCTACGGTCTTGGCGTGCATCCGTGCGTCGCTGCGGTCCGGTCCCAGGTCGACGGGCACGTGCACCTTCCGCCGACCACTGGCGACAACATCGATGTACTGTGGAGACCTCACGCCCCACGTGTTGAGCAATTCGGCGGTACGTCCACCCGGCCTCCCGCATGCCCACTATACGCCCTCGCTCAAAGTCCGTCAACTGCACATACGGTTCACGTCCACGCTGTCGCGGCATGCTACCAGTGTTAAAGACTGCGATGGAGCTCCGTATGCCACGGCAAACTGGCTGACACTGACGGCGGCGGTGCACAAATGCTGCGCAGCTAGCGGCATTCGACGGCCAACACCGCGGTTCCTGGTGTGTCCGCTGTGCCGTGCGTGTGATCATTGCTTGTACAGCCCTCTCGCAGTGTCCGGAGCAAGTATGGTGGGTCTGACACACCGGTGTCAATGTGTTCTTTTTTCCATTTCCAGGAGTGTAGTTTGTTTATCGAGACATCAAGAGATTGCAGTTGTGAAGTAAGTCCTCTAGAAATAGCAGTAATCTCTATATTTCCCATTTTTTCGTATCTATTTGTTTGTACAGTTAGTTTTATCACCCTTCATGACAACAATTATATTACTCTGAACATCAACTGTCAGAGGAATTTCCCACACTGATTTTCTTTCGATGTTGAATAACAAAGCGATCGAATGATAATATTTTTTTCATACTCCTTTGTCCTTGAATCCATTTGAATACGTCATCTTCCAGTTTGGGACATTTTACGTTCAGTCCTTTATTTGCACCTTTAGTCTTCATTTTTTTCAGTTCTTCTATACCAGCCGGCAATCGCGAATGGTTCTTTCTGTTGGTGGAGGGCCGAAATGCCACTAGTTTCTCTGTTTCCATGTTCTTCTGTACATGCTATTATTTTCAATTTATAGCCGGCATCATATGAATACCTTTTATTTTTTCCATTACGAAACTAGCTACTAATTTGCCCTCAGTTAATGTATTCTGAATCTTAAGTGAACAAGTATCACTGCCAAGCACGTGCTAGTCTTAACACAGTCACTCACAATCCCTTTCACTCACGTTAGCAAGTTTATGGTGTTGCATTTCCCGAAAACGTAATAGCTACAAAAATTCTGATTGTTTTTGATTGATAATGCTCGCCAAATATTAAGTCTGTCGGTACCAAATGCAGTCACAGATTTTAGCCACCGACCTGCTCAATATACCACGCGGAATATATGTCTTTTCTCGCCACAAAATTCACTTAAAAACTCCGAAATTTCTACACACCCATCGGAATAATTACGCCGTCACTTGACATCACTTTTGATGTATGAAACACTGCTCGATCCGGCAACTTATCATTTCCATCCAAACGACTAGTACACACGTCCGAATTGTTCCATGGCTAGGCTCCGAATCATTTCTAGAATGCTCTAAGTCTTCTCTATCAGCAGAGAAAGACGTGCGAAGAATATTGCTTTACCATTGGTCAGTTTACTGAACAGCCAATAGCGAAACAACATTCTCCCGCGTCAGTCCGCGCTTTTCATCAATAACCAATCGCAAAATAGTAAACCTAACGACTGCACTTTTTACCAACGTAATTATCTAATATGCTGACGTTTTGTTTATGCATAAAGTTCTTTACTATTGTAATTTATACCTGAATTAACTTTCCCTTTACCATAAACTTACTTTACAAATCTATTTTACAAAAATCCCCTTTGTCCATATCCATACTTCTTCGAAATGTTCCCACACTAAATCCTACTACATAACTTGTTAAACAATTATCTTTAAATTAACCTTAAACCACACTCACGCATCAGTGATACTGCTAAAACACATTTATAACATTTTACATACACAAAAAGACATAATAACACTCTATGAAAATACTAGAACAGTTTATGAAAAACGTTCTATTACTTTAGTGCACTCTAGTGGGCACAGTCGAAACTAAAATCACAGTCCCCATATCCAATATTGTCCTCTATCGGCTGATATATAAACTACGTGCGCATCTAGTCTCACGTCACCATCTGTCACTATCCAGTTCTGAGACACATCTCCCATTTAACCGCCTCCAAGGCAGGATCGGTGTACGGCGCTACGCCTCAAACTACAGCTGCCAGTTGAATACAATGTTGTCAGATAGAGATAGGTTTCCCATGGCATCGAATATATGGCCATTTTTAGGAATGGCTGGAATTTTAAATTTAATACAGGATATTTAATAATAATACCGAGTATAAGACGCGCCTGAATTTTGACTCAATTTTTCGAAGAAAATAGTACATCTTACCACAGTATGTTAAAATAAGTGAAGTGCCTCCGCAGGAATATGACTTTCTTTAAGAAATATTGGAGGATGTCAATACGATAGAGAATGCGGAAGGGAGAGGCCCCTGACGCGGCAGCCGCAGCGCTTAGCGCTAACACGAGGTGCCTCGCAGTGTGGCGTGCCTGCAGGGGCTCGGCGGGCCTTTGGCGGCGCTTACGAGGTTAAGCGATTACAGCCGGGGCTTCCATTGATCTGTGCTCAGCCGCCGCCGCAGACCGGCTGTACCACAGCTCCGTCTGGGGACGCAGGCTGTTGTGACGTAACGTCCCACTTCACTGCCGCTTACCATTCACGAAGCCCTAGTGAGCTTTCGTAATATGCAGAACCCCCGAACGTGACAGTAGTCTTACTGTTTCGAATTACTGATAATCACATCGCCGTGTCTCCATCTTTTTCCTGATCAAGGATTCTCTGTTTGAGCATGTGAGTCTCTGCTGCTAGGTTCTTCACTTATTACCTTTGAGACGAGACAGGAAAAGTTTCAGTTGACTCCACTACCAAGGAACAGCTTTCTTCGATTTCCTCTGCATACTTCGCAGATTTGGGCTACAGTGTTCAAAGGTCAGTGGTTGGACTTCAGTTTCCATGAGCCATAGGACGTACCGGGTGGCTATAATTAAAATGCAGCTTCACATGGAAATACGTTGTGGCCTATAATTATTGTAAGGCAGCGAAACTTGGTAGATACGCAGAGGCGTTAATTTGAACTTTTAATATGGAGATTTAATATTTGTGAATGCGAGAGAAATTGTTTGGAGTACTTTATTACAGAGATGAAAACCTGATTGTAAACATGTTATTGGTTTGAAATTAGAATTATATATTAATACCTCCAGCTGCTGACGGACGTTGATACATATCAACGGGGACAACTGAAAATGTGTGCTCCTACCCGGACTTGAACCCGGGATCTCCTGCTTACATGGCAGACGGACTTGTCCGAAAGAACAGACACTATATCCATATAAGTATAAGGTTCTGGAAATATCAGCCATGACCTTCCTCTTCTGCGCGGATGCACACATATTACTCGAACTCTTACGGGACTTGGTAAGAATGTCTTCCACGAGTAATGAATGTGTTGGGTAGGGACACAACGAATGTAGTGTGTGGACATATAAGGTGAGAATGTGGGTGTCACGGGAGGCGTGCGCGAGATAGTCCCTGCAGACGCACTATCCTCTATGCCCTCGGTGGATTTGATGGACAGAGCGTCTGCCATGTAAGCAGGAGATCCCGGGTTCGAGTCCTGGTAGGAGCAAACATTTTCACTTGTCCCCGTTGATATGTATCAACACCCGTCAGCAGCTGAAAGTATTAATATGTAATTCTGATTTCGTTCTAGACGGCTGCAGGCCATCAGTGGTGTCTGTTCTTTCGGACGTGTCCGAAACACCAGACACCATATCCGTATATGTTATTGATTCTGTTGATGGAGGAGCTTGGTGGAGGAATTTTTTCAATGTATTCAATACTTGCATAAGAATGAAATGTTTGTTTGTGAGAACTATTAATTGAAGGAATTTTGTCCCTCAGATAACTAATGATATTCATGATTAGTGTTAATATGATCTCTTTGTTTTCATTATGTGACAAATAACGCAGTTGGATGGAATGTCTGTAATTTTGGTATTGAGAGAATTCCGTGGCAGTTAGGATCCTCTTATGTTGTGCAGTCTTTTTTGACAATATTTATATATTAATTTTTCAAGAACGATTTTCTTTAATGTAAAATCCACTTATATCATCCTTAGTAAAGTTTTGAATCGTTTTTGTCGTGTGTGCACTGCACACAACGCCACACAAAACCACAGATCGTTTCTGACATGCATAAACAAATTTTATAGTGAGTAGTCTATTTATCTTTAGCTGTTGCATCTGCTGATGTCTGTTTGCTTTCGAGAGGATCAGTACACCACACACCAAACAGGTCATTTATGACGAAATAGTACAAAGCCATAAATTTCACTTGTTGTGCTAAATATGCAAATTATTTTACTGTGAACAGTGTAGGTAAACCAAAGCAGTTATATCCTTCTGTGTAGAGCAGTATTTTATTTTTGTGGATATTTAAAGTCAGATTAGCACTTCATCCTACACAAAATTCATAATGTACTTCAGTATTGACTTTTAGTTAAACAATTTTCACTGAGCATACAATTAGTTTCTTTTGACATTTAATTAGATTAATTTTTAATTATTTCAAATCCAGTATTTCATGAAGACTAAAGTTCTGTTTGAGGACGCTGTTCACAAGTGCAACACAGGTCCAGCCGACAGGCAGATTGCTCAGCAGCTGAACACGATATCTAAAGAACATATTACACGAAGAAAAAATTTTTTAAAAAAGAATATTCGTTATTTTCATTAACAGATAAAATTTTTGAAAAAGGTTACACAATGGAAAAAAAATTAGTTCCAGTTTTGGCCACTGGTTGCAAACCTGGCTCTGTATGCTGTCTGTATGACAATTTGACACCCACACTGCCATTTAACAAGCCATCATGTGAGTGAGCATTATGGGAGTCGTGAAGAGAGACTGTGTGCTGTTACTGAAACTGTTTTATGTGATCGGCAGTAATTATAGTGCTGCACTGAGAGAGAGTCGCCGACTGAAATGTCTGAGGAGAGCCTCGATGGCATTCAGTCGTTTGAAGAAGATGGTAATGAAATTTGAAAGTACGGGTGAGCTTTGTGTAGCACCTGGAAGAGGAAGGACTCCTATCCCGGTGGAAGTTATCGAAGAGGCTGCTGTTGCTGTAACTCACCATACAGACGGGCCCCGGATATTGCTAGTGCTCGAGGAGTATTACGAGAATTGTCCATCCAATGGTCAACAGTACGGAAAGGTTTACGATCTACATTACACTGGTACCCGTACAAGATCCAGACGATGCAGCAACTGAAAATTCATGATCCGCGGCAACGTACTGAATTGGCTCTTCGGATTCTGGCACGAATCGAATTTGATGATATGTGGCCGTGCAATATTCAGAGGAGGGACGAAGCACATTTTACATTATAGCATGGAGTGAGTACTGATTATTTCCGAATCTACGATACTGTTAAGGGGCTCCGGAACGCCCTATACTTGCAATGTTAAAATAACGCTTATAAATTACATCTTTCCTCACAAAGTATTTGAGGTAGGAAGTTGAACTTTTTACAGTTTATTTATTGGAATATGGGCTACAACTTAACACAGGGATTTTACAAAATTTTAGTTCAGTTATTAAAGATGATTTTTTTCAATTGTAATGAAAATTCACAACATTTTTTTGCAATTTTTTATTTATATATTCAAAAATATACAGTTTTTTGGAAAAAGGCTGTGTTAAATTATGCAGAAGGTACTGTGTAACATTTACTGAAAGTTTGAAACAAATATGTTTGGAAGATCCTTAGAAAACATGTAATTAGTATGAGAAAATAAAAGTTTTGGAAATCGAGCGACAAAGATTGGATTAACTTTTTAGTGCATTCCAGGTCCATAGGATGGATTATCTTCATCCTCTGCAAACTCCTCCTCCAGCTTCCTCTTGTTCCTCCTCCTGTTTACTCTTACTTGTATTTCTAGACTCTTTACAGCCCTGTCTGCAGCCCGAAGGCGTTCCTTGTCTAAAGCAAGCATCGCTCGTACCATGTTAGAACCTATCTTCATTCCCATATTTCTAAATACGTTGCACCTTACAATGTTGCCATCATTGAAAGTCGCAACAGCGTCATACACACCAAAGTGAAGTGTTTCTATTCCAACAAATACAGTCTTGGGGATTCTCGACCATATAACACTATTTACACTTTCATTGGGGTTTTGAGTTTTTCCGTGAATACACTTTTTCAACAGTTCAGGTGCTGCTAAGTCTCTGAAAATAGGTTAGCCACAACACATACTTTATCTCACATCACTAAAATGTACCTGATGAACACGGACGTTAATAATAACACCATTTGACAGCAGTTTAACAGCGCCACAGTGGGTCACGCCCATGTAGAACACATTTCAAAAAAAAAAATTTAAAAATAGTTGTAGTCTTCGGAATTGAATAAATTATTTATCTATTAAAAGGTAATAGTCAGCAGATTCAGAAAACGCAAAAAAGTAAATATTGAACTTTTCATGATTTTGAGCCTTTCCGGAGCCCCTTAAACCACGTATTGTGCACGAAGAACCATAGCACTCGCCTTTTGGGACTGTGTGGTATGGATTCACAACCACCTTAATTCTCGGTCTGTTCTTCTTTGAAGAGAATACACCCAGAGGGCCTGCCAGCTGTAGCGTGATGCTGCACGTTATCGAGGTCTCGTTATAATCACGTGGTTTCTGCTTTGGAACAGCGCAACTGTGTGGATAGTACCGTTTTCATGCACGATGATTAATAAAAAAAGTCAACATTATTCCTTTCTCACTTGTTTAACCTTTTCCGCCCACATCCCGTTTCTAATCTATTACACATGGAAACATTTCTATACGTATTTTTTGCATTCACAGCGACAGATTTGCACCTGGTGATTAAAATTGGAATCAATTTTTTTCAGCGTAAATCGGTTCCCCGTTATCGCGTTAGCTTATCTCCCACGTTTCGTAGCCAAACGATCATTACAGCCGACACTGGACCTACATGATTAGCTGCAGTTTAATTATGACCATGTGCTACTTTTTGAAATCATCTGAATAAATCAAGTTTGAAAATTTTCAGTGCTGTTTCGGTCATTTCGAGCTTTTTTTGGAACGCATCTAGCCGTAACTGCGTGCATAGCACTAGAATCGTTGCATTCAGTCGTGTTTACTAAGATTTATTACTTAGAATCACCAGGCATATTATCCACACGCGAATCACATTGAGTGTTACTCTTTCGCTGAGCTGACGAGCATATGAATGAAGTGTAAGCAGGAAACTGAGATTATTTGTTATGTAATGGCACCTATTTTATCCACTTCCCTAACTTTGTACCCCTCTGAGTGAATGGACGAATGGATGAATTGATTTCGAAAGTTCCATGGACAGTCAGAGTGTTAATCATTATCTTTCTGAGCTTTACCAACCTTACAGAATTATGGTATCTGGAGATAACAGCGAACACAGGGCAAGCCAAAGATGTATCGTTTACCAATAGGTGTCTATTAGTGACGGTTGTTACTGGATGATGGTTTTGTGCGCCCCTCCATTTTCTCAGAGGGCGTGAATGGCCGAAGTTTGTTAGTAGTAAGGACACTGTGTTGCTGGGTTGCGTAAGTGTAAAACGTAACTCTTCTGAGCTTACGGGTATAGTTTGTAGTTTTTTTTTTTAAAAAAAAGACATGTAACGAATTTCAACTTGTTTGGGTCAGAAGTGCAGTTCAATAGGTTACTCTTCGATTATATTTCTTGATTATTTTTATTCAAATTTTACGTGTAAAGTGCTGTTTAGGTGATGAGACATAACCACGTACTTCTACACATTAGCGAATTTAGTCACTCATGAGTTGTTACATTCGTAATTTAAGCGCGTATTTATCCCCGAGGTTTTCGGAGATCTTCCTTTCGCAATTCACGTGATTTTTAAAAAGTTAAACAGTATTTTTTATCTTTGTTCCTCGTATGTGATCACGCCACATGACGCAACAGTCAGTCTACATTGATTCCGAGTTGATTCAATGGGAAGACCATCGCATTCACCAACCTAAATTAGTTATTTCTCGCCTCTCTTCTTCTGAATATTTTATGCTTGTTAAGGTGTTTCACTGTCAAACATAGTAGTGGTGAGAAATATCATGCCATATGTCCTTTATTTTGTATCGAGAGGGTAAAGCTGTGTTACATATTGTCATACGCGAAATTTCGGGCAGAATATGTACCAACACGATGAAATAAATCTTTCTCAGTTCACACTTAGAGAATTTAACGTACTCGTACTTTTTGCCATTACGGTTCTGAACAGTAGTAAGCTTCTGTTCTCCCTACTCCAGCGCGTTTGCTTGAAATTTTTTAGCATTATGGGTAATCTGTTCCTGAGAATTTGTGCGAATTACTCCTATGATTCTTATTCTATGCAGTCCTTCACTTCTGATGCGTATAAGAGGCTGACCATATCCCTGAAATCACTGCATGTCCATAATCTGATGAGACCAATTAATTAAAACAGTATTATTACCATTGTTAACATTGTGTTCATATATTTTGTGAATATTCACGACAGCCCTTTGTTTCAAGAGTAAATAAACTGTCTTTATTTGCAATCTTTTATTGATGGCTTTTACGAATCCAAACCTGAGTCTTTTCTGTATGTTTAACCTGCTGCTACAGCATGATAAATGCTTTATAATGAGAACCAAGTGAAGTTGCCACTTACTACTGAGCTTGCGTGCTAACATCAAAGTTATCCATTGCACGTACCATCAACATTAATGGCTTTTTTGGGCCAATTCAGTGGTATGGATTCAAATATTTCACACGAGGTCAGGAGGACGTGAGAATAACTTAAATAACGTGATTCAATCCAGTTCCTGTTCCAGGCACCCTTGCTTAGTCAGTATTAAGATTTTTCGTATAAATTTCATGTAAAATATTCCCCTGTTATCTGGCGTTCGACCCTAGGCTTACCTTTTATAATTATCACAGACAAATAACTTATATGTCCTCCTTCACGTTCCAGACTAGTAATTGTGGGGTTGCCGTTTCTATTTGCACTGCACTAATGGAAGAAGCGTTCATTAACAAATAGTAAATGATAACTTTTCAAGAAAAACACCTTTTCACTTTTAATTACTAATTGCATGAGAACGTGAATATTCACAATACATTGAAAACGGGTACATATGCGAAACACCACATTGAAAAGACAATGTTTTTTATTTCGCCGGCCGGGGTGGCCGACCGGTTCCAGGCGTTACAGTACGGATCCGCGCGACCGCTACGGTCGCAGGTTCGAATCTTGCCTCGGGCATGGATGTGTGTGATGTCCTTAGGTTGGTTAGGTTTATGAAGTTCTAAGTTCTAGGGGACTGATGGCCTCAGAAGTTAAGTCCCATAGTGCTCAGAGCCATTTTTATTTCGAGAGATTGCAAATAAATACAAAAATAATATTAAAAACAGTATTATTGATACGTAATTTTCGCATTTAACAATAAGTTCTTTCGCATTTTATACTAAATTTTAATTGACTCTGGATATTCGAAGTTACATGAGATCGACAATTAAAATGAAAATTTGTCCTTTTTATTTAAACAGTGATTAAATATTTGTTAATTAATTGATAATAAAGGCAGAATGCAGTAGAGGTAAACAAAAGTTACGTCTAGCAGTATTCCAGGAGACTATAACGCAACGCTTCTTTCAAGAGGGTCGCGTTCCAGTCAATAATATCTTTTCTAGATTGGCGTACATCCAACACGTAATTGAGGATGTAGGCTGCAAGCGCTACTTTGAGATTAGAAGGTAGACACAGGAGAAGAATTCGTGGTAGGCCGCATCAAACCAGTCAGAAGACTGACGACTCAAAAAAATTACTTCTTTTGAGTACTTACCTATAAAAGTTTATTCGCTCTTATAAATGCGATGTTCTTGAGGACAATATTACGGAAATGGAAGAGAATGTAGATGAAGATGAAATGGGAGATATGATACTGCGTGAAGAGTTTGACAGAGCACTGAAAGACCTGAGTCGCAACAAAGCTCCGGGAGTAGACAACATTTCATTAGAACTAATGACAGCTTTGGGCGAGCCAGTCCTGACAAAACTCTACCATCTGGTGAGCAAGATTTATGAGACAGGCGAAATACCCTCAGACTTCAAGAAGAATATAATAATTCCAATCCCAAAGAAAGCAGGTGTTGACACATGTGAAAATTACCGAACTATCAGTTTAATAAGTCACGGCTGCAAAATACTAACACGAATTCTATACAGACGAATGGAAAAACTAGTAGAAGCCGACCTAAGGGAAGATCAGTTGGGATTCCGTAGACATATTGGAACACGTGAGGCAATACTGACCCTACGACTTATCTTAGAAGCTAGATTAAGGAAAGGCAAATCTACGTTCCTAGCATTTATAGACTTAGAGAAAGCTTTTGACAATGTTGACTGGAATACTCTTTTTCAAATTCTGAAGGTGGCAGGGGTAAAATACAGGGAGCGAAAGGCTATTTACAATTTGTACAGAAACCAGATGGCAGTTATAAGAGTCGAGGGACATCAAAGGGAAGCAGTGGTTGGGAAGGGAGTGAGACAGGGTTGTAGCCTCTCCCCGATGTTGTTCAATCTGTATATTGAGCAAGCAGTAAAGGAAACAAAAGAAAAATTCGGAGTAGATATTAAAAATAAATAAAAAAAAACATACATTCGAGTTTGACAACAACTCAGGCAGTTCAGCAGTCAGGTTAGGTCTTCTAGTTAGAGTAGGATGTGACAGCAGTGTGCATTAACATTAATTTACCGGACACAGTAAGTAAGCAACAGACGTCGCATGCTGGTCCTTTGTGAGTTAAAGGTAATCTAACGTTACACACGGAACTTTACGCGTGGTCAGACATGTTGACGGTAAAGGAGAAAAGCCCTAAAGCAACCTTTTAGCACTGTCTAGCCTAGTCCTGCTCTTCGTGCTGAATCCGCACACCTCGCGCTAGCAGGGGCAGTAATTGGAGGCCAGCCATGTAATTACGCGTCGCTCGCGTAACCCCTGGCCCACCTGCTGACTGCGCGCGGCGCGCTGGTATAGCGCAGCGTGCAATAAGGTCTCTGACAGACGACGGTGCCAGCCCTACGTCACAGCGGCTACCCAACCAACTCTCATGTCTGATGGACGCGTGAGCGTCTCTTCCATGTGTCCCCACAATCTTTACAGGCAATTCTTAAAGTTTCTTCAGAGATGTAACTTAACACATTGTAATTTAACGGGGTGAAGTGGGACCTCGCACATTGGAATACGGTGCGATGATGACGCGACTCGCGCCTGCGCAAGGTCGCGTGGCGTTGTGGTTGTGGCAGAGTTCCTCGCGCCGAGCGCCACGCTAGCACTTTGTGAGAGGTGAGGCAGTGAGCGGGACAGCAGTCCTCTCAAATGCTCCCTTCAGCACTGCTCATATGGGCCGTTGTAGTATGGCCTGGCCGAAAAATAACACCTTACTGCTGAACTGTATTGTCATTGGGTAGTATTTCCCCATTTACACTCTCGATCTTTTTTCATTAATACGTGTCCATGCTGGAATATCAACAATTATGAAAAGGATAAATTAATACTAACCGCTGAGCTCGACTAGCACAACAAAATGTCTGTGACACACTAAGCCTTCGGCCAACGTCTTCTTCGGAAAAGAAGGAAAACAAACGCACACACAGCCGGCTGGAGTGGCCAAGCGGTTCTAGGCGCTACCGTCTGGAACCACGCGACCGCTCGGTCGCAGGTTCGAATCCTGCCTCGGGCATGGATGTGTGTGATATCCTTAGGTTAGTTAGGTTAAAGTACTTCTAAGTTCTAGAGGACTGATGAGCTCAGATGTTAAGTCCCATAGAGCTCGTAGCCATTTGAGCCATTTGAACACACACACACACACACACACACACACACACACACACACACACACACCTTATGGACACATGACCGTTATCACTGCCCACTTTAGCAGTTCGACTAAAGGGGCCGGAAGTGACTGTCATGTTTACGTACTCCATTATACTCTTAGAGTTATTTGTGGTGTCATAAAATCATGTACGATAAAGTCCCTGTGTGTCAAGCTCTCGACATATAAGGTTACGTCAAGCATTGTCCTACAGGATCGTTTTGGTGGCCCAGGAATCATCGTATATGTTCCATCGACGTACTGATCTCTAAATATTTGGACACGGTGTACTCACCTGTCAAAGTTATTGTGGTACTGTACTTCTTCCCAATATGCAGCTCTTCCGGGATGCATTCGCCCATGGGAAGGGAGTACGGTGTTACATTAAGGGTGACCAGTGAATGAACCTGTTCAAAGATTTGTAGGTCAGAATGCCCATGCAATATTATACCTCCTCACTCCATAACACTTTGACCACCAAAACGACCATGTTCGATAATGTTCCAATGTGCGTTAAGTGTTTCTACCTCTCGTCGTATGAGGGTACGTCCAGAATGCATGGATTTGTGATGTCCATGGGACGATTAAAAGTCACGGCCATCTCAATGTGATTGTCTTTGAACAAAAGTATCATTTCATCTCACTGCGTATTTCTTTGTTATCTCCTGTGCTGTAGCAGTTCTTTCTATATATGGTTCAAGTTCATCGGGCTATACTACTTGGCAGTTACATATCATCCGAAAATTATTTCGTCACCAAGTTTTGCGCATCGGCGTAGAATTGAATTTGGTATATCCCTGGCCCCAGTGCATAGTCTGTTCCCCAGAAGGATCGTGAGTTGGGATCTGGTAACCACCAAATTCTATTCTCTGTTTATCAGAGTCAAATAATTACAATGCTACGAGGATCAGGGAAGACATATAAATTGCAGAACGCAAAAACTACTTTAAAAGAGAGAACTAGAAATGGAACTAGGTAACTTGTGGGTCTTAGTGCTAAATAAAGCAAACAGCACCAAATTTTCTGATGTAAAACTCCGTTACACACGCAGGAGCGGTTTCGCGATCTGTGTCGGGATTTGGACGACGCTACTACCTGACTTTTGCGCAGATACGGCTTATTTAGTCAGTTTGAGTTCGAATATCAACTAACGAAGTATTCGTAGCCTCTGAAGATGTCTTCATCATTAGGAGATGAAAGCTAGGCTATGTGCATATATTAGGACGCGGCCTAATGTTCATTTAATTAAAATCGTCTTTCAGTTTTTTGTTAGATGAGATTCTTTAACCGCCATTCTCTGTTGATTTTTTGTGGGTCGCTTGAAACCAGTGCATCAAATTGCTGGTCGTTTCCCGGTCGCGATTTGTAAATTGGCTTATTTCTCCATCTCGGAACACATCGTTTAGAGCACTACAAATTCGAGGCACGCACATTTTGTGCTCAAGCAGCACGAGCTACAGCGAAGCAAAGCCACTATACCGAAAAAATAGCTTGGATTTAGGGAAGGGCTATAGCGAGAGATCAGCACCGCTTTGGCGACACACGATGCATGCAAACAGCCGGCCGTATGCTGCGGAGCTCAAGTGGTTGCTCCTATTGGTTGGCCTTTTCACGCCTGTGTGTATCGTTAAGCACATAAAATACTTTTCGAAGGGATTGCGCTAACATTTCTGAATAGATCGCGAAGATGGTGAGACATCGTAGATACCTTCAAAAGGTAACGCACTTAACACTTTGAGGGTAGTTTTAGATGACGAAGTTTTCAGTAACCTGTCCCCGGAAATTATAAAATATAATGCGGGGCATCAATGTGACAAAACAAAATTACTTAACCTAATACACATTGACAGATGTAAAAGTAGACGTAAGCGAAAATTGCTGGTTCAGTCACGTTGGTTAAATACGTTACAGTGGCCAATTAGATCAATATGGATCAAAATAAGAATAAGTGATCCACCGTGAACATTAGTGGGAGAGTCCAGTAATTTCCTTTCCCAGAATCGAGGTAATTGTAGAGAATATACAAACAAGTATCTGTAGGAAACCAATCTTTTCTTGAATCCACTATATCCTATTCGTTTATGAACCCTGGCGCGTTTAAAGCTGCATGGCTGTTAAAGCGGAAAAAGTACTGATCAGACCGACGTAAGGCAGCATAATATAGCTTTAGCTACGGCTGCGTATAAGCATAGAGTAAAAGGACTGCGGATGTGTTGCACTGACAAAATTCGGGTGTACATATACTACATCAGCCGTCTAATCTTTCAAAAAGTTTCGTTGTAAGTATTCACAGGTGCCTGTTGAAAGCTTGTTACAAAGGTAAATCGTCAAATTAAAACCTCGCCAAATACAAAAGTTGTGAGTAATAACAAAACGGTAAAATAGTAACCTCATTACGTTTTATCATTTGGTGGCAATGTTAATTTGCTGCGTTAACTACATTTTTTAATCTATAGCTGCCGGGACATTTCCGTCTAAATGCATTATGGTTTCAGCCAGATGAGCCTAGAGCCCATACGTCCCTTAATTCGATGAGGCTCCATTTTCCACATCGATTACTCTCATGATTCATTGATATTCCACAAGTGCCCACATAATCTGTTCTTTATGAGCCTGATTTTTTTCTGCTTTTCTCTGATGAGTTGAAAGACGCACGCCGGGAAGAGACAGAGAACGCTCCTAAAGAAATCATTGAGAACGTAATGACGAGCTTCCATGAATGTCTTCAGCAATGCATCTTCAATGGTGGAAGCCATGTGAGTGATGTACTTCTTAAGAAATAAATTTGTATTTGGCTTTTCAGTAACACCAATATGTGTAGGGCTGTTATCTATAAGTTGTACTGTGTAAGTGTGCGCTAAAACTCACAATAACCAAATGAAAATCTACTACTTCCCGTGAGTCATCCCTTACAATTCGCGCACCTTGTGTGAAGGAATGATTCGCTTATGTGGTCAGTTTGCATGAGCACATACGTTATATGTATCACTTACAGCGTGCGAAGCCGCTCAGGCTATAATAACAATCAACTAGATAAATGTTCTTCCAATTACTGTAAGATACGTCATCGGTTCCATCGGATTAGGAAAGGATGAGGAAGCATATCGGCCGTGCCCTTTCAAAGGAACCATCCCGGCATTTGTCTGAAGTGATTTAGGAAAATCATGGAATACATAAATTAGTATGGCCGGGCGCGAGTTTGAACCGCCGTCCTCCCGAGTGCGAGTCCAGTGTGCTGACCACTGCGCCACCTCGCTCGGTACCACAACTACAGTACATGCGGTCGGATGCAGTTTCTCGAGTACACATACAAACAAGGCATCACCTTCTCTGTAGTACAAACGTGTTGGCAGCAATCGTGGGGGACAGACTCATAGAGCCACAGAAATAATTTTCATATTAACAGGTGCTGTGCATCACCAGTTACTGAGACTGCACTGCTGAAGAGCGTTATTCTTGCAGGAAAACAACGACGATGCAACATTTCATTTGATACCTTTCGTATAATACACGAATACGAGAAATGTTTAATGAGCGAGGTTTTAATTTAATCCTTTAGATTTCTGCCTTTAATCCTTTAGATTTCTGTTTCTCGTTAGAGAATCGGTTAGCACATGACTTAATTTCTACATACAGAGTGACTGAATTAGGTGTGGAGCATTTCGTATCACGTTTCGTGGAACACACTAACATTATATACCTTTTTATTTAATGTTCCATATTCCGCACGAGATACTCGTAATATTGGTCGAAACTGTAAAACTGCCCTTGAAGCACGTCTTTCAGAGAAAATCTACATCTACATCTACATGGATACTCTGCAAATCACATTTAAGTGCCTGGCAGAGGGTTCATCGAACCACCTTCACAATTCTCTATTATTCCAATTTCGTATAGCGCGCGGAAAGAATGAACACCTATATCTTTCATTACAAGCGCTGATTTCCCTTATTTTATCGTGGTGATCGTTCCTCCCTATGTAAGTCGGTATCAACAAATATTTTCGCATTTGGGGGAGAAAGTTGGTGATTGGAATTTCATGAGAAGATTCCGTCGCAACGAAAAACGCCTTTCTTTTAATGATGTCCAGCCCAAATCCTGTATCATTTGTGTGACACTCTCTCCCATATTTTGCGATAATACAAAACGTGGTGCCTTTTTTTGAACTTTTTCGATGTACTCCGTCAGTCCTATTTGGTAAGGATCCCACAGCGCGCAGCAGTCTTCTAAAAGAGGACGGACAAGCGTAGTGTAGGCAGTCTCCTTAGTAGATCTGTTACATTTTCTAAGTGTCCCGATAAATTGAACGCAGCCTTTGGTTAGTCTTCCCCACAACATTTTCTTTGTGTTCCTTCGAATTTAAGTTGTTCGCAATTGTAATACCTAGGTATTTAGTTGAATTTCCTGCCTTTGGATTTGACTGATTTATCGTGTAACCGAAGTTTAACGAATTCCTTTTGGCACTCATGTGGATGACCTCACACTTTTCGTTATTTAGGGGGAACTGCCAATTTTCGAACCATTCAGATATCTTTTCTAAATTGTTTTGCTATTTGTTTTGATCTTTTGATGACTTTACTAGTCGATAAACGACAGCGTCATTTGCAGACAACCGAAGGCGGCTGCTGAGATTGTCTCCCAAATCGTTTATATAGATAAGGAACAGCAAAGGGCCCATAACGCTACCTTGGGGAATGCCAGAAATCACACTGTTTTACTCGATGACTTCCCGTCAGTTACTACGAACTGTGACCTCTCTAACAGGAAATCACAAATCCAGTCACATAAATTAGACGATATTCCATAAGCACGCAATTTCACTACGAGCCGCTTGTGTGATACCGTGTCAAAAGCCTTCCGGAAATCCAGAAATACGGAATCGATCTGAAATTCCTTGTCAATAGCACTCAACACTTCATGTGAATAAAGAGCTAGTTGTGTTTCACAGGAAGGATGTTTTCTAAACCCATGTTGACTATGTGTTAATAAACCGTTTTCTTCGAGGTAATTCATAATGTTCGAACACAATATATGTTCCAAACTCCTTCTGCATATCGATGTTAACGATATGGGCCTGTAATTTAGTGGATTATTCCTACTACCTCTCTTGAATATTGGGGTGATCTGTGCAACGTTTCAGTCTTTGGGTACGGATCTTTCGTCGAGCGAACTATTGTATATGATTGTTAAGTATGGAGCTAATGCATCAGCATACTCCGAAAGGAACCTAATTGGTATACAGTCTGGACCAGAGGACTTGCTTTTCTTAAGTGATTTAAGTTGCTTCACTACTCCGAGGATATTTACTTCTACGTTACTCATGTTGGCAGCTGTTGTCGATTCGAATTCTGGAATATTTACTTCGTCTTCTTCTGAGAAGGCATTTCAAAAAGCTGTGTTTAGTAACTCTGCTTTGGCAGCACTGTCTTCGATAGTGTGTCCATTGCTATCGCGCAGAGAAGTCATTGATTGTTATTGCCGCTAACATACTTCACATACGACCAGCATCTCTTTGGATTTTCTGCCAGGTTTCGAGACCAATTTCCGTTGTGGAAACTGTTATAAGCATCTCGCATTGAAGTCCGCACTAAATTTCGAGCTTCTGTAAAAGATCGCCAATCTTGGGGATTTTGCATTTGTTTAAATTTGGCATGTTTTTTTCGTTGTTTCTGAAACAATGTTCTAACCCGTTTTTAGTACCAAGGAGGATCAGTTCCGTTGTTTGTTAATTTATTTGGTATAAATCTCTCAAATCCTGCCGGTACTATTTCTTTGAATCGAAGCCACATCTGGTCTACACTTATAGTATTAATTTGGAATGAGTGGGGATTGTCTCTCAGGAAATTTTTATCTGCTTTTTTGAATAGGTATATTTTTTGCTTATTTTTCGAGGATTTTGGGATTACGATATTCAGTCGCGCTACGGGAACCCTGTGTTCACTAATCCCTGAATCGGTTTTGATGCTCGTTATTAACTCAGGATTATTTGTTAGTAAGAGGTCAAGTGTGTTTTCACAACCGTTTACTATTCGCGTGGGCTCATGAACTAGCTGCTCGAAATAATTTTCAGAGAATGCGTTTACCACAGTTTCGGATGATATTTTATGCGTACCTCCGGAAATGAACATGTACTTTTGTCAACATATCGAGGGTAAATTAAAATCACCACCTACTATTATCGTATGAGTCGGGTACGTATTTGAAACCTTTCAGCAACTGTATCATCTGAATTGGGTGGTCGGTAAGAGGATTCATATATTATTTTATTCCGGTTGCCAATAATGACCTCTGCCCATACTAACTCACAGGAAGTATCTACTTCAATTTCGCGACAAGTTAAACTACTTCTGACAGCAACAAACACGCTACCGACAACCGTGTTTAGCCTATCCTTTCGGAACACTGTTAGGTTCTTCGAAAAAATTTCGGCTAAGCTTCTATCCGGCTTTAGCCAGCTTTCAGGGCCTAAAACGGTTTGAGCATCAATGCTTATTTGTTGATACATGAGCTATTGTGTGCTTTGGTAGCTAGTAGTGTTTACACAGTACAGGAAATGTTTGAAGTGGCTACAATCATTCTCACACAGCTTTTACCAATCTAGTAATCATGAACTCATGCGAATGCAACTCGTTCCCTATCCGTTGGTCACATGCATGACAGACACCCTTCTGTAATGTGTACACTTTACTGATGGGTTTATAATACATTAATGTGGTTAAACGTCTCCATAGCCAGAAATCTAAGGGATAAATGTCAGGTGAAAGTAGAAACTGCAGACTCAGTCAATAAGAAATGAGCTATGATTGCTAACACGATGGCAGCCTGAACGACTGCAAACAAATCGTTCTCGAAATAAGTAAAATGACCTACGTCTCTACTTGTATTTGTTTTTAGAGGTAAGCTTATAAGACTCTTTTTTATAGTAAGTTTTACAGTTTTTGAAAACAGCTACGAGTCGCATTTTGTATTTTTATTGACCGGTTTCGCTCTTCAAATGAACAAGAGTATCATCTGAATATACGCTGTAAAGGATACAAATTGAGATAACACGGAAATGTTACATTGACACTACATAAAGTACATATTCCACTTCCAGTGTGGTAACTTACATTTGAAGCTGGCTGACAGCATTAAAGATTACCTTGAAAACTTTCTGACAGTTCTAGAAACGAAATTGGCTATACTATAGCACTTTAACTAACGTTTAAAGTACCTTCGAAGTACAGTAGTGAATGATGACCTTGACAGCGCCAAAGATGAAACTGACTGTACAACAGTAGTTGTAACGTCAATGGTATAGTTTATCCAAAGATAATTTACAACTAGAGAAAAAGAAATTTCCATTTCATAGCCTCTTTCATGCGTGTGTGTGTATATACGTCTCATATATGCACATATCTGCTTATATTTAAAAAATACGAGTATATTTGCAAAATGAAAACATCTATCAAAATGCGTTATACAAAATACACATTTAAAAATTTCTATCAAGTAATGGATTCAAAACAATCGTTTTTAAAAATATTTCTGTTAGTGTAATACCGCAGATATTATATTTTGGTTGCTTATCTATGGTACTTCATAAAATAACTGGAAGAATCGATGTAAATTAAATTAGTTTTGCTCGTTTGATAAATGTTGTGGGATTTTCTTAATTTCTACGAAAATTCCCAGTTCTTCCAAAACGCTTAACAGAGGACCTGCTGACAATTTTTATAGTATTTTGTATCACACCCAACGTATATTTAGTTGTTCTCAGATGTTCAACTACGCCACACTTGTTTGAAACATCTTGAATATTGCACACAGCACAACTTGGCCGAAACCTTCTTGGTTTCAGTGTGTAAATATGTAAAAAAGTCATTTACCGGATATGATTTATTCTATAAAAGCTCACGTATCATAGTTTTCGTACGAATTAACTGAGGTATCTATGTTACCGAATCTGATACATGTTACGTGCGAATCCTGTCAACTCCTCCCGCTTCCTTGCGTTTAACAACTGCATGTCTAATTTTGAACAAACTATTGTATCAGAGTTTGCATGTTGTGAAATGGCGCTTGTGTTGCAAAGCCGCGGAAAGTATGAAAAAGTTGGCGCAACGTGTGCTGCTGCATATTTTATGCGTCACAAAGCGAACTTGCTTCGAGGCTCCGTTTTTTCCTTGCAGGCTCTCATACTGTGTGCCGTAGCGCTGTGGGCGTATCGTAAGTACTCGTTTCACTGGTGCGCACGCAAGCCAGTCGGAACAAAACCTGGCTGTTTACCTGCCGCCGCCGGGCCCAGCAAAAGCGACCCACCTTAATGACCCTCTCCTGTTCCGTTATCGACCATTCAGTGCCATTTACTTCTCCGCGAACGACAAGGGATTTCGGTATACGAGTTTATTTCACACTGACAGCCAGTTTGTTGCGTAGGAAGGTGAATATTTACGATAAGAACTGAGTTGATTAGAAATTATCATCACGGCTTTCAGTAAGTATTACGTTTTTACGCTTCATTCCTGTGTGTTCCACGAGATTAATGTACTCCGAAGAGCTGTGGAAAGTGATTTCTGACACATAAATAGAATATTTCTGAACCTTTGCTCATGAAACTATTATGTTAGCGGGGAAACAGGTACCTACCAAAATTTGCTAACATGAGAGGGGCGATTAAAAAGTAATGACTCCGATCTTTTTTATTTGTCATGAATATCAAAAGTAACTACATAGGTTGAAAACCACAACATTGACGATTAATTTATGACTTTTTAAGGGGAGACGGAGGGCAAGTGGGCATAAAAAATTCGATTTTTAGATTTCAGCATTTTGAAATGCCTGGTCTTTCCTGCGTGAAACAGTTTTGTTTTATATAAACACGACAATTTTTTCGTGGGATATGACGGTTTTCCTGACGCTCTGTTCAATCTGGGGACGGTGACAGCAAGGCTTACGACAGGGTTTGAGCAGAACAACCCTATGGTCCTAATGTCACAATTTCTAAATTCGAGTGCATTGGGCATGTCCAGAAGTGAATGGGGTTCAGGTTGAGAAGATTATTGAAAGATGAGTCAAAAATAGCATTGGAAGATGGTAAGAAAATAGGTGATAAAAGTCTTCTGACAAATGTTGAAACAGATAGCTTATAGAATAATTATGGCTTGGCCATAAGACAAAATGTAGGGAATTTAGAAAACATGAAAAAACCTGTATGGGCTATCTTTTTCCATAAGCTTTCCACAAATGAAAATCCAGTGCTCGGTCTTTGCCCGAATGATCCTGACACTTGGTGCAAGTACAGGAGAAGTGCCAGATATGGCCACAAACATTCTTTACCTGCATCAGTAATGAATGAAATTAAACCCATATTTAGAGACCTTTGTAAAGATACTTCGTTGAAGGAATGTCTTCATGGGAAAACTCAAAATGTAAATTAATGTGTGAATTCTGTCATTTGGAACGGGTTACCGAAAAATTTATTTGTTCAGCTTACAACCTTCAAATTTGGTGTTTATGGTGCTATTTTATGCTTCGATGGTGGTGTAACTAGAAAACCGATGTTTTGGAATTACTGAGCATGAAATCTAGTGGAAGTACTGAAAAAACTTTGGTGGAAATACATAAACAGAGAATCCGCAAATCAGATATTGCTAATTTAAAATGCACAAAAGAAGCCAGACAGAAAAGAAGAAGGACCAAGAGAAAAAAGGATCAGTATGATTCAGATGATGCTCAATACGGTGCAGGAAAATATTAGTGGTAAGTAATTCTCATCAATAACTATACTAGAATTGCAATATTAAACTTTAAATGGATTTTTCTCATAACCACTTTTTTTTTTACTTTCAGGTACCATTATTAGATAAACTAATGGGGTTAGAAACATGAAATTTGGTCAATTTGTAGTGCAGAAGGTAATAAGCTATTACAAGTAAACTGAGAACCACAAAACAATCAGAAACTGTTTTATAATAATTAATGTACAAAAAAAGTTAAATTTTACTAGTGAAAGAATAAAACTCTTTTCTTCAAAACCATAAGAGGTATTATGTTTATTTTACTTGTAAATTGAGATATATATATATATATGCAGTAAAAATTTCATTGTTTTATCACTAGTTATTTTGAAAAGTGTACCTATTCAAAGGGTAAAATAGCATTGGCAGAATAGGGATAAAAATTGCCCTTCCGTCTCCCCTTTATAATCTCCCCCATTTCCTCAGTTTCTGTCAATCTTTTAAAAGTGGCATATATTCCATTGTAGTAAAATGCACGGTGCTCCTTCCGAAGCCATTGACGCATGGACTTTCTCACGGGATACTCATCTCTAAAGTGTACCCCACTATAAGCTTCTTTTAGCATCGCGGATAGGTGGAAGTCTGATGGTGCCAGGTCAGGTCTGTATGGCACGAGATTGGGGGAGAAGGGGAGGGGTGAGGCAAGACTACTTCTCATTCTGTTTCCACAATCTCTTCAGTGATGTGACGACTGATGTGTGGTCTTGTATTATCAAGCAAAGATGAATATCCACCATAGCTTTTATTGAGCAAACTCGCTGAAGACGTGCTTTAAAATGTTTGACGCGGGTGATGCGACACAAATCATCTGCAGTCACCTCGTAGTCACCATGAATGATGTCATCGACAGGCTGAATGTTGGATGGAGTCACTGCAGTCGCTTCGTGTTTCGTCGGCCAACGGCGTTTGCCTTTCAGCTTCATTATAGCGACGAACCCGTCGTCTAAAAGTGCTGATATCCAGTGTTGAATCACACTACACATTTTTGAGTCTTTCATGAATGCGAATGAGCGTTTCACTATCTGCAATCAAGAATTCTATCACAGAGCGCTGTCTAATATAACTTCGATGTCGACTGTTTTGCAAGCGATTGCAGTACTGGCATCCTGTGAAGCAAAATGCTACTACTGCAGTGGATTGAAGAAGAAGAGCCAAATTCAAATTGTTCACTTGTCAGACTTTACTTAAGGAGAAAAAATAGGAGGCATTACTTTTTGACTGGCCCTCGTAGTAGCACGCCCTGTAATTGGTCTCAGTCGCCAAGTGGGTTTGACTGCGAGAGCCAGCGAGATCGCATGCCAAACTCGTTCAACACTAGTTTCCATTGCACAAGCATATTGGAGCTGTTGCACGTTTTCGGTGTGATTTCTTTCTTTTTTTCTTTTTCTGCAGCTGTAAATAAACTTGTAAGTCGTAAAATGCCTCAGACTTACAAGATTACAAGTAATATACTTTCGTTAGAGTTATTTCTCCTTCGTTGGAATGCTAACTGCGTAATTTCAATACTAAACGAATGCTATACGAAGTCTAATCTGTACATGTTATTAACTTATTAGATTTAAATTTTTTGTTGTGATCCTCAGTCCGAATTTCTCACCATGGGTTGCAATACTATTGGACACCTCTTCTATGTTGACATTCATACTCTTTTTTTTTTAAACTCCTCCTCTTGTGCATTAATATTGTGTTACTGTGGTCTTTAGCCCGAAGACTCGTTTCATGTAGGTTTTCATGTTACTCTATCCCGTGCAAGTTTCTTCATCTCCGAATAACTACTGGAACCTACATCCTTCTGAATCTGCTTACTGTGTTCATCTCACGGTCACCTTCTATTATTTACTTACTGGATTAGGGCTCCATAGAACGTGCGGTTATTACAGATGCACTATGAAATCTATAGAGCTGTTATTGCTTAACAATTTCATCTCAACCTGCGTAAATTTTCCCCAACACATATTACAATTAGCTCAAGGTAACTGCCGTAGCACAAGCCAAAAATTCGCTCAGCAGTGCTGAATGGTTTATTGATTTTCTGGCGTACCTGTTTGATGGATATGTCGACCCAACCGAAAAAGTCTGTGATGTCAATGAAAGAGAAATTAGATGTATACATGATTATCGAAGAAAAAGAGATATAAGTAGGAAAATAGCTTGAGACCAATGTGAAAAGGAGAAGCAACAATATCGAAGAGAGGAATTTGCATTATCTATAAAAAATTTCAGACTCTGTGGAAAAGAGAAATTAAATTCAGAAAACATTGAAAGAACAAACATATTATAGAATAAAGAAACACATCTCGGAGAAACAAAAGTTAGTAAATACTAGTGAACTTACACTTGATCGATAAACAAAATAGATAGCACTTATTATTAAACCGTGTTATTAAACGCAGTTAAGATAAACTTGAATGTGGAAATACTGTGAATAAATCTAGTCGGGAAACAGTATCACGTCATAAAACTAAGAAAGGATTTTTTTTAAAACTAGACGGAAATATGTGTGTTGATATAAGTTTCTAAAAATCACTGCGCATTATGTATCATGAAACACTTCGCTTCTCAACGTATATTTGGTCTGTGACTACTCCAGTACAAAAACAACGGAACCAGCAAAGAGACTGTCGAAAATACAGTATCTTACATATTATCTGTTGAAGGGGAACAGATAAATACCGCTCTTGCGCCGTAGCACTGTCTGTAATTAGAGCTGATACGCTGTCACCGATAGAAAAAAGAGTCACACATTATTTATACAAATTTGTGATGCCAATGAAAGAGAAATTAGATGTATATATGATTATCGAAGAAACAAATGGTAAGCAAAGCTCTTAAAAGTGTCACTGACTGGTTTCCTGCTAACTGTCTCACCCTTAGTTTGAAAAAGACACAGCATATTCAATTCTACTACACCAACGATAAGTGTAACACGTGGTGAGGAAGTAACAAATAGGGTGGAAACTTCAATATTCTTACGTGTCCATTTCAATGGGAATTTAAACTGGAAAAAACTGGAAACAACTTAGACCGGCCACATTTGCAGTTAGAATCACTGCACAGATTGAGGAAGGAGAAAAAAAATGGTTCAAATGGCTCTGAGCACTACGGGACTTAACATCTGAGGTCATCAGTCCCCTAGAACTTAGAACTACTTAAACTTAACTAACCTAAGGACATCACACACATCCATGCCCGAGGCAGGATTCGAACCTGCGACCTTAGCGGTCGCACGGTTCCAGACTGTAGCGCCTAGAACCGCTCGGCCACAACGGCCGGCAGTAAGTTGACATATTTTGCAAGTTTTCATTCAATAATGTCATTTGGAATAATGTTCTGGGGTAACTCATCTTTAAGAAAGAAAGTCTTCATTGCTCAGAAAACGTGCTCTAAAGTAATATGTGGTGCACACTGACGACCATCTTGTAGACATCTGTCCATAAGGTAGGGAATTCAGTATATTGCTTCACAGTATGTTTATTCCCTCATGATGTTTGTTGTAAATAATCCACTAAAGTTCAAAAGGAACAATGATGTAAGTAATTTCAATACCAGAAGGAAAAATAACATTTATTACTAAACGTTAAGGTTGTCTTTAGCACAAAAAGCTATTCACACTGTGATAGCAAAAACTTTGGTCTTCTTATCCAATGATAAAAAATGTCTGACAGATAGCGAAGTAAAATTTGAAAAAAAAAAAAAAAAAGATCTAGAAAGTTTCTCCTTGACCACTCCTTTCATTCAGTGGAAGAATTTGTGTTATTTTAATGTGTACAAGGTAATGAGTAGGAATTACTAACTCACATCTGCAGATATTTTCAATAAATACAAATAAATTTTATGAACGTCAGCATTTAGCCATATTTAAAAATTAAAATGTGGTTTATAAGTAGAATGACTCATTCCACATCACTTCTATTTTTCGCACAATTGATCCATGGAACATAAAACTAACAAACTAACCAACTGACTGACACTATTGATAACTCCATTACGACATGAGAGAATGATGGTATCCAGAGCCCCGTAGAAGGCGATGTCATTAGAGATGAAGCACGGATTAATGAAAGAAAATCGGCCGCACCGTTTCAAAGGAATCATCGCAGCCTTAAGCGGCTTACAGATATCACGCAACCACACAGCTTGATGGCTGGATAAGGATATTGATCACTGTTCTCCTGAATACCACAACTCCCTCTAATTCGTATACCACTCACGTCTGAACCACACATGAAGCTATGTTTTCGGGAGAACAGATCGCCGATGAGTTACACATAGGCTTTTATTTTATCATCTCTTTTTGTAACTGTTTTTTGACCAGTTCCTTTGTTTTTATTTCATTTTTATATTTTAAAACAGCAGGCGACTCTTTTGGAAGTACATTATATGTTATCTATGAACTCACTCGAATACAGCTTCGCTTTACTTTCGATGTATACAGAACATTCCAGTCTTCGCATTAGAAACTTAGGGGTGACTGGTCATATCATGGGAAACATTTGTTAGAGACTAAATATTCACTTATGCTTTCCGGTGACGCTACGTGTCCTATCGCGTTGGTTATCTCCTTGAAGAATAGAGAAGAAAATTGAGGACGAGTTAGATGACGACATGTTTGGCCTTAAGAAAGATGAAGGCACCAGAGAGGCAGTTCTGACGTTGCGGTTGATAATGAAAGTAAGACTAAAGAAAAGTTAAGACAGTTTCATAGGATTTGTGGACCTGGAAAAAGCGTTCAGCTATGTAAAATGATGCAAGATGTTTGAAATTCTGAGGGAAATAAGGATAAGCTACATGGAGATATAGGTAATATACAGCATGTACACGAAAGAAGAAGGTATAATAACAGTGGAAGACCAAGAACGAAGTGCTCGGATTAAGAAGGGTGTTAGACAGGGATGTAGTCTTTCACCCGTGCTTTTCAATCTACACATCGAAGAAGCAATGATGGAAACAAAAGAAAGGTTCGAGAGTGGAATTATAATTGAAGGTGAAAGGAACTGAAAGACGAGATTCGCTGATGGCATTGCTATCCTCTCTGAAAGCGAAGAAGAATTACGGAATCTGCTGAATGGAATGAACAGTCTCCTACGTACAGAGTATGGACTGAGAGTAAATAGAAGGAAGATTAAAGTAATTTTGCTACCCAGCCAGCAAAATAACTCGTGACGGATGAAGCAAGGAGGACGTCAAAAGCAGACTAGTACTAGAAAAAAGGGTAATCTTGGGCAAGAGAAGTTTACTAGAACCAACCGTAGGACTGAGGAAGAAATTCCTGAGAATGTACTTTGCAGCACAGCATGTGGGGCAGTGAACCAAGGAAAACCGGGACAGAAGAGAATCAAAGCATTTGAAGTGCGGTACTATAGACGAATGTTGAAGATTAGGTGGATTGTTGAGGTAAGGAATGAAGAGGTTCTGCGTAATACGAGGGAGGAAAGGAATGTATGGAAAACACTGACGTGAGGAAGGAACAGGATGATAGTACATCTGTTACGAAATGGGTGAATGACTTATATGGTGCAGGAGGTAACTGTAGAAGGTAAAAGTTGGTAGAGGAAGACAGAGACTGGAATACATCCAGCAAACAATTGAGGACATTGGTTGGAAATGCTACTCTGAGATGCAGAAGTTAGCATAGGACAGGAATTTGTGGCGGGTCACATCAAACCAGTCAGGAATCTGATGACTCAAAATGTCCTCGAGAGGTAGCAGGGCGTAGGCGCTCTGAGGCGTGCCTATGATTTGTGTGTTGCCTATAGTCGTGTCACCTATCTGTGGGAAAGGAGACAAGCTCAGCGAAAAAAGACTTCTTGATTAGCTCCTAAAGTACCTTTCTCCGCATAGAGACGCTGTATCTTAAAGTTTCCTCCTTGAAAATCACTGTAAGATTTCCTGGGAGTCGCTAGCACTCATCACACCTGATTAGTAGACTGTAGTAATTCGGCTGGCCAACGGCCTTGCCACAGTGCTAACACTGTTTCCCGTCGATGATCAAAGTTAAGCGCTGTCAGGCTTGGCTCTCACTTCGATGTGTCACCGTTTGGGTCTGCCGAGCGCTATTGGCAAAAGCAGGGGCACAGAGCCCTTGTATGCCAACTGAGGAGTTAGTTGGTTGAAAAGTAGCGGCTCTAGTCACGAAAACTGAAAACGGCGCGGAGAGCAATGTGCTGACCAAATGCCCCTCCACTTAAACATCCAGTGACGCCTATCGTCTGAGGATGACGTGGCGGTCGGTCGGTATAGTTTGGGCCTTCGGAGGCGTGTTCGGACGAAGAGATACTAGTTCGGTTAAATCTTATCATCTTAAAGCCCGTGGATACTTAAGGACGCCCAGCATCACGAGGAAGCAACAGCTAAAATTTTGTCTCTAACAACTGTTGTTCCCCATAACATGATCTTCCACCCCTTTTTATGCACTGATTGATTCAGCTGTCCATACCGAAGTCGTGCTACGCAACCTGCAATGTTATGTCCGGCCACCGAAAATCACGCGTGAGGTTTTTATATTCTCTTCCTCGCTACGCGCAAACTATTAGCCGCACAGAAGAAAATGAACAGGACCTTGTTATAGAAAATTCAGTAGAGTTAAATTTTGTATTGGGATGCCGTGGTTTTCGAGTTATTCAAGAAAAACATAGAAAAGCGACCTTCAAACGCCACTCCCCGGCCCCCCCCCCCCCCCCCCCCACCACCACCACCACACTCAGCGTCCATCGGTCAGGACGTCTAGTTTGCTGTTCGTGGCGCTCCCTCTTACCACTGTACAAAAATTTCCGACAGCACGTATTATTTCCCACATTCGACCAATTTTGGTCTTCACTGACTGGAATTAGTACACCTTCAGCTTAGTAGAGCGCTTACAAATTGTAAAACTGATATTTGTATAAATTTTATCTCACAATTTTGTGAATTTTAGCAACATAAAATAAACAATTACATCATTGTATTTGTCAGGCCTTTTGACTACGAAACCAATGTACTTGTAAGGATTAAGTCTGGTTCAAACTGTTTTGGCTTAGCTTTTAGAAAAGTAGTTTGTTTTTCATTATTCACAGGGGCTCCTTTAAATTTATAAATGGAGACCAAAAAGGTCGAATATCGGGAATAGTTCGTATTGCCGGAAAATTTTTGTACGGTGGTGGAAGGGAGTGCCACGGACAACATACTGGAAATCCTGACTGGTGAGTAATGAGTGAGAGGTGGGAGGTGCGTTTTAAGGTCACTTTTGTACGTTATCCTTGAATAACTCGAAAACCATGGCCTCCAGTGAAAACGTATCCCAGTACAACATTTAACGATATTAAATTTCCTACAAAAAGGTCGTGTTCATACTTTTTATAGGAATAATAGTTTGCACGTAGCAAGCGAGAGAGTATGAAAATATCATCCGTGGTTTTTGCAGGGCAGATATAATATTGCGGGCTGCATAAAACGACATCGGTAGGGGCAACTGAATTACACTATATATTACTAGCATCGTCCAAGGATGTGTCCGTTCGCAGTTTATTGTAGGTCATTAGTAAATTTACGGAATTTTAAGGTTAACTGGCGCTAACATGTCTCAGAAACGCAGCCTTCCCTGTACGTTCAGCAGATTCGAAGTTCTCTGCCCATTTGTGAACTCATTCCTTCATGTATCAGCTTCCTATTACTGAGACAATGTTGCAGTGGGGCTAGAAGGTCAAGTACACGGGAGCGGGGTGAAGCCACAAGCACTCGAACTCTTTACTCAGACGCTTCCTGCTCCAAATGCTTTCTTACTACCTGTCCATTCTCCTGTTGTGATTTAACGTCTAAGAAATTGCCCATGACCTGGTTCTAGGAAAGGTAAGTGCCAAGGGGGTGAGATAACTTGAAAGGAAAAAATATATACGTTTCGTTAGTTCAGTAAGAGAAATAAATTTTAAAAATCTCTGTCGATGATCTACATTCCTCGCTCTACTCTGTTCGATGAGAAGGAGAAACAGATTGGTATTTAACGTCCCGTCCACAACGAGATTGTTAAAGACGCCGCACATGCTCAGATTAGGGAAATATGGGGAAAGATATCGACCGTGCACTTTCGGGTTAACCATCCCGGTATATGCCTGAGGCGATTAACGAAATCGCGGAAAACCTAAAACAGGATGGCCGCACGCAGGTTTGAACTGTCGTCCTCCCGAATTCGAGTCCAGTTTGCTAATCACTGCGCCACCTCTCTCTGTGAGGAGACGGTCAGAATCCCTTCCCGCCTAAGCTATCGTGCAGCTATGCCGCTCTCGTTCCTGACTGCTACAGCATGAAATAAAATTAGCCGTGTCATTATCGACCAAATACCAACACAGCTACCTACGAGGGTATGCTGAAAATAATACCTCCGCATTTTCTATGTGAAAAAACTTTTTAAATAAAATAAACATTATTAAATTCTACATCTTTATTCTTCATATCTACATATTTATTTGTCAACATAGTCACCGGCCGGCCGCGGGGGTCTAGCGGTTCAGGCGCTCAGTCCGGAACCGCGCGACTGCTACGGTCGCAGGTTCGAATCCTGCCTCGGGCATGGATGTGTGTGATGTCCTTAGGTTGGTTAGGTTTAAGTAGTTCTAAGTTCTAGGGGACTGATGACCTCAGCAGTTAAGTCCCATTGTGCTCAGAGCCATTTCTGTAGCCATAGTCACCGTGCGACGAACACACGTCTCCCAACGAGAGAGTATTCAGTTGGTATCGTCACTGCAGAATGTTTGACTTCGTCGACGGAGGTGAAACATCACCCGTGTTTCCGCCGCTTCATTAGTATCAAAATGAAATCCTCTAAGGTGTTCATTAGGTTTTGGAATAAGATGAAAATCGTATGGGGTCAGGTCGTGACTGCATGGAGCATAACCGTTGGCAGTGAACTGAAAGCTTCGGATCGCTGCAAATCTCGCAGCTTTCGCCTCTGGTCTGGCATTATCATGTTGGAGAGGGTGCTCCATCTGTGGACGAACTGTCCGAACTCTAAACTCGATTACAATACGCTGTTTCTCACGTACCGACATAGTTACGTTACACACCGCCATGTTACAACGCTACAATACGGAGCCCTGTAACGGAAAGAGCTGCTAATATGTAGACATTAAGAACGAAGATGTAAATTTTTGATATCTTTTGTTTTATTTAAATATCTTGAATATCCGTCTTCAGGCCACAAGTGGCCCATCGGGACCATCCGACCGCCGTGTCATCCTCACTGAGGATGCGGATAGGAGGGGCGTGTGGTCAGCACACCGCACTGCCGGTCTTTATGATGGTTTTCTTTGACCGGAGCCGCTACTATTCGGTCGAGTAGCTCCTCAGTTGGCCTCACGAGGCTGAGTGCACCCCGAAAAATGGCAACAAACTGCGCATGGCAGCCTGGAGGGTCACCCATCCGAGTGCCAGCCACGCCCGACAGTGCTTAACTTCGGTGATCTGATGGGAACCGGTTTATCCACTGCGGCAAGGCCGTTAATATCTTGAAGAGATATCACATAAAAACTTCGCACTCGTACTATATGTGAAGACAGATGGTACTAGAGTTAGGTGGTTGTCTTTGAGCGATCTTTCTCTTCTTCTTATTCCTCTTTCTCTCCCTCTCTCCTTGTGCCTTTGTCCTGCATCGGCGCGGGGTTAGCATGGTTATGAACTCGGCATGATTAACATAAGGGGCGGCCTTCATTTCTCCTCCCCACTACCCCCAGGACGGAATATGTGTACGTCAGCTCCCGTGGGCGGTGTTATTCATGTAAACGTGAGCGAAAGTTTTCTAAATATATGCGAATCCTGTAACTGTGACGAGAATTTGGTACTAGCCCGGTATTCAGCTAGTGAGATGTGAGAAACAGCCTAAAAACCACATCAATGCTGGTCGGCACACCGATCCTCGTCATCAAACCAACGAGTGAATTCCATCCGCTCGCTCACGGTCGGGTTTGTCTTTGAGCGAAAATAAAACGAAATAAAGAATGAAGTGTCAAATGAAACTACAGATTCTCTCTCCCCTTGCACAAATGCAAGCTCCTATCAGTGGCGAACACTACATTTTTATTTGCAAGCCTCTGAGAAAGATTTCTCGGAAAGAGTGTCGCATTTTTATCCTATAATTGAGCTCTAGGTCATGTACAGGGAGACTATTACTGAACTATATGAAAAAAAGAAACATAAAATACTTACGAACTACGGCGTGCACACACTTTATTCAATACGTAAACGTCGCTACCGGTATTCGTATTTAGGTTATGATTTGTTCGATATGCCTGCCACCCTTGGCGATGATGTAGCGCTGACGAATATCGAAATTCTGCATGGTCCACTAAAGTATCGGAACATCGATGCTGTCGATGACCTCCTGAATGGCTGTTTCCAACACAGCAGTGGTTTTTGGGGTTATTTCTGTACAACTTGTCTTTAATATAGCCCAACAAAAAGGAGACGCATGTGTTCAGAACCGGAGAATATGGCAGCCAATCGAGGTCCATGCCAGTGGCTTCAGGGTGCCCCAGACGTAGAATGCGGTCCTCAAAGTGCTCCTCCAGGATGAAATCACCTTCCAGAGCCTTCACGTATTGTTCGGTAGTCACCATGCCATCGAGGAATATCGCAGCGATTATTTCATGACTGGACAGTGCACATCACACAGTCATCTGTAGACGGTGAAGAGACTTCTCGATCGCGAAATGCGGGTTCTCAGTCTCCCAAAAGTGCCAATTTTGCTTATTGACGAACCCATCCAAATGAAAGTGGGCATCGTCGTTAAACCAAACTATACAGCGCGTACTAATTCCCATCACGCCCCGCGGCCAACCATGCAGTTTGAACGTCCTATCGCAAACGGTTCAGAAGTTGTGACAATTTTATTTCATGTAGTTCAATAACTGTTACCCTAACAAGCGAAGATCGCATGGGAGGAAAGCTGTACGCTGTTGACGTTTACCTGCAATCGAAGGTGACTGTATGGTGTGAAGAGCAGAACTAAATTTCAGGTATTGTTATTACAACGTATTCCATCTCCTTTTCCCAGTTTGGAATTTGATGACTTTACCTAGAAGTGCCTACAGTTATGTTAGTGGTGTAGAATATCCTTATCCGACCATTCTCTCAATAATGAATTTTCACATTTATCATGGTGCGTACTTCCAGATGTTACCTATGACTAAAACAAGGCAAAGGGGTTTTTGACGTTTATCCCAGGTTCAATGCAGAACTTTTGAAGGAGTACATCCACTGCTAAAGACGTTTCCATATACAATAATTCTTGTCTATTTGTGCACAGTAAGGTTCCTCACTTCCACCTATACGTCATTCTGCCACTTTCGTTTATCGCTTGCATTGTAATGTGTGCACTGAACATTTAGCGGTAAACTTTTGGCGGTAATTTTCGTGTTAATACGAATTTGGCGACGGCTATTTTGTTTCAATAGAATTAGTGGAATGAAGAATCACAGTAGCTTGCTGCTGTGTCATTTTTAAGTCAACATCAGATACTGGAAGTAGGTATTCACATCGAGCATGCTTGTTTGGTTCCTCAATTTTAACAGATAAACACAAAAACAAACGAACGGGATCTGCACTGACTTTTCTCACTCGGTACGATGACGATAGCGATGGGTTTTTGAACCGAATTGTTACTGGTGACGAGACCTAAATTTCGAATAAAAATCCAGAAACATGGAGCCAGTCAATGGAATGGCATCATTCACGATACCCAACAAGACAAAAAATGCCAAATACTCTTGATCAAAAAGCTCGAGAGGGCGTCCTACTCACCAATTTTACGCCTAGAGGAGACACCATAAATACCTACCCACTTCCAGACTCATCACCAGCTGCGCCACGTCATTCGATACAAACGTCGGGGACTGTTGACCAGCATTATTGTGCTTCTTTACGATAAAGCTTGGCCACACTCTGCTGCGTCGATGAAGGATTTTTTTCGGTAGTTTAAGTGGGAAATTTTTTAACGTCCGCGTTTTAACGTGGCCATGGCACCGAATCAGTGCCATCTTTTTTCCAAATTCAATAATTTTTCGCGCAGGAAGCATTACGGAAATGACAACGAATGAAAGGGAACACTAACAACTGGTTCAACAACTTGTCAGCAACTGAGAATGTGTGAGGGTTACCCAGAAAGTAATTCACCGCATCTTTTTCTTCAACAATTCTTTACTGAATGTGATGAGAATTACACACACGAAAGAATGGTGTTTTATCTACACACCTTATTTTCCCACGTAATCTCCATTCCGTTCAATGGCCTTCCTCCAGCGCGAAACAAGGGCATGTATGCCCTGTTGGTACCAGTTCTTGTACTGGCGCTTCACTGTGTGAACTTCTTTGCTGATTGACAGATGCAGCACTAACTGCGAGTTGTAATGCGTCTGTTCTCGCAAATGACAACATCACTCACTGCAACATGTCAGGTGTGACAGCCGAGGATGGTCTCCCCGACCGCTGCATATCAAAGATATCGCCGAACCGCCTTTTTATGACCTCACCCTCCGTGCCCAGCGACTATCTGTACTTCTGTCGACAGCAGATGCTCCATAGAATTTGCAGAAGCGTTTGTGAATATTCCTCCCAGTTCTTTTCTCTGCAGTGAGAAATTCAACGACGCACGTTGCTTGTAACGTACATCAGCTACAGACGCCATTTTGAAACTGTCCTGCAGCTACTCTATCTATCGGTAGTGACGGAAACTTGCCGCGCTCTCTCAGGAGAATAAAGATAATATAGGGTGACACAGAATAACGGGAATATTTGAACGAGTAGTGGCTGCAATGGACAGGTGACAGCACTGCGGGATCGTGACAGCGAGTAATTCAGTAATCATGGAGCAGTGAAACGGTCAACAGCGTGCATTAACCATAAATTTTTTTATAAAGACAATGATAGTTTGGTAGCAGCGCAGAGGGAGTTCCGACGTTTTTATAATTTAGGACGTCATGATGCCGTTCCGTCAAAACACGCGATAAAATGTTGGATTAATAACTTTGAAGAGTCTGGATCTGCCCTCAAGAAGAAACCAACAGGACGACCAAGCAGTGTGCTTTCTCCAGCGAACATTGATGTTGTACGCGAGTCTGTCTTACGGAGCCCACGGCGTTCAATTCGTAAGCAAGCAGCAGTGGTAGGAATGTCCCGGGAGAGTGTTCGCAGAATTCTTCATCTTGATGTAAAATTTCATCCGTACAAACTACAGATCGCGCAACAATTGAAGGACAGATATGACCGGTTACGATTAGGATTCTGTCAACAAATGATGACAAAAATAAACAAAGACAATGAATTTCTAAACAAGTTGTGGATGTCACATGAGGCACATTTTCATCTCACATGTTATGTGATTAAACAGAACTACCGTTACTAGGCAAACACAAATCCTAATGATGTTCACGAACGCCTTTCCATGCTAGTAAAGTGACGTGTGGTGTTTCATCACATGGGATTATCGGACGGTATTTTTTCGCAAACGAACAGGAAAAAACAGTAACTGTCAATGCCGATTGTTACTTGTAGACATTACGAACTTTCGTACACCTGCATTGAACAGCTTTCCAAACGTTCAAGAAGCCTCGTTTCAGTAGGACGGAGCGACATCACACACTGCACGCCAATCAATGGCATATTTGCGAGAATTGTTAGGCAACCGTGTGATGTCACCATTCAGTAACATTCCCTGGCACACTAGATCGCCAGAATTAATACGTTTGTGATTTTCTCTTGTGAGGCTTCCTCAAGAGAAAAATCTACACGACTAGACCAAGGACGCTGGATGAGTTAAAACAGAGAATTCAGGATGCAATCCACAGCACCCCAGCCGAGATGTTGCAGCGGTCAATGAGGAATCTCAACAGCAGATTTCACGAATGTATTCGTACAGGAGGACGCCATCTAAAGGACGTAATTTAAAAAAAAAATGATAAATGTCATCAATGTTTCGTAAATGGCAAAGTTGTAAGGTTTCAATTACTATGAATGCAATTTCTTTCCTTCATCACTTCTAGGTTTATTGGATTGTGGAAATGTTCCCGTTTTTCTGTGTCACTCTGTACATATGTAACATTTCGCATTCGTAGCATTGTTTTCGGCTGAGCGAAAAAAAGGGGCGGTACGTTACTTTCTGGACAACCCTGAGTAGGAACATATGAAAGCCTGTGGAATACTACGATAAATGTTTAAATCTAAATAGCGTCTCTGTAGAAGAATAGCTAAGACGTCCAGATGTGTTGTAAAACAAGTTTTCTTTCATTATCTTGAATGTCTGGAGAATCAATAACTTTTCTACTTTTAGAATGACCCTCATATCCTGCATCACTGTCCATCCACTTGCCTACTTCTCTCTTCGCTCCTTCGTGAAGTCATCGCTTTTTGAATTGTTTTCGCATTAAAATGGAAGCTCCAGTGTCACTGATGTAAGTCAAAATTGTTGCTACCTTTGACTGTAAACTTTCAATTTCAGATACACCAGGAGCCTAGCTTTGGAAAATTCTAACAGACTCCTCCCCCGTCGACCCCCTCCCCCCGCCCCCAATATATTTCTTTTTCTGCTTCTTCCATAGTTGTCTTCAACTAATCTAAATTAACTGAACTGATTTCACGACTTCGTTGTTAAATTTTTATATGAATTTGATTATACATTAATTGGAACTTATTAAGACTGCCGTTCAGGATCTTTTGTAACCTTATCTATTTTATAAGTTGCTGAAGTGATTGACAGCAGGAGGGAGAGGCTATATACGAGGGCAGTTCAATAAGTAATGCAACACATTTTTTTCTGAAACAGGGGTTGTTTTATTCAGCATTGAAATACACCAGGTTATTCCCCAATCTTTTAGCTACACAACACTATTTTTCAACGTAATCTCCATTCAATGCTACGGTCTTACGCCACCTTGAAACGAGGGCCTGTATGCCTGCACGGTACCATTCCACTGGTCGATGTCGGAGCCAACGTCGTACTGCATCAATAACATCTTCATCATCCGCGTAGTGCCTCCCACGGATTGCGTCCTTCATTGGGCCAAACATATGGAAATCCGACGGTGCGAGATCGGGGCTGTAGGGTGCATGAGGAAGAACAGTCCACTGAAGTTTTGTGAGCTCCTATCGGGTGCGAAGACTTGTGTGAGGTCTTGCGTTGTCATGAAGAAGGAGAAGTTCGTTCAGATTTTTGTACCTACGAACACGCTGAAGTCGTTTCTTCAATTTCTGAAGAGTAGCACAATACACTTCAGAGTTGATCGTTTGACCATGGGGAAGGACATCGAACAGAATAACCCCTTCAGCGTCCCAGAAGACTGTAACCATGACTTTACCGTCTGAGAGTATGGCTTTAAACTTTTTCTTGGTAGGGGAGTGGGTGTGGCGCCACTCCATTGATTGCCGTTTTGTTTCAGGTTCGAAGTGATGAACCCATGTTTCATCGCCTGTAACAATCTTTGACAAGAAAGTGTCACCCTCAGCCACATGACGAGCAAGCAATTCCGCACAGATGGTTCTCCTTTGCTCTTTATGGTGTTCGGTTAGACAACGAGGGACCCAGCGAGAACAAACCTTTGAATATCCCAATTGGTGAACAATTGTGACAGCACTACCAACAGAGATGTCAAGTTGAGCACTGAGTTGTTTCCAACGCGCATCCGTTACAGACGCCATTTTAACAGCTCCGTACAGCGCTGCCACCTGTCAGAAGTCAATGAAACTATACGAGAGAAGCGGGAATGTTTGAAAATATTCCACAAGAAATTTCCGGTTTTTTCAACCAAAATTGGCCGAGAAAAAAAAAGTGTTGCATTACTTATTGAACTGCCCTCGTAATATGGTCATCAGGATCTCCTGAGTATGGCAACAAGTGAACTTAGTGAAGTTGTCCCCCCACCGTAACTGAGTTGTCGGGGTGCCTGGAAGCCATGCGAGGGCCAATTCCCGCTGGGGTAATAGATTTTCTCCGTTGGGGGGACTGGGTTTTCTTCGTCATCATCCAGACGCAAGCCGCCGAAATGGTGTCAAACCTGAACTCGATGAAAGGGGACACGCGACCAAAATGGCATATCTTGCTGAAGTGTAGCACCATGAGGACCACATCAATCTGCTAAATACCTAAGAATAGTTCAAAGTCATCATACGCCGGGAACATCACACGTTACTGAAGTCTGTCTGCATTAGCAGCTAATTGTATAGTATCATGAACTAAACTCATATGTTTCAGTTATTTTTATCTCCACGTATTCCTTCTTAACGCAGATAACGTAGCACCATGAGGACCACGTCAATCTGCTAAATACCTAAGAATAGTTCAAAGTCATCATACGCCGGGAACATCACACGTTACTGAAGTCTGTCTGCATTAGCAGCTAATTGTATAGTATCATGAACTAAACTCATATGTTTCAGTTATTTTTATCTCCACGTATTCCTTCTTAACGCAGATAAAAATTTGATAATTTTTTCTTGGGCTGCCAAAAAACTTATCAGTGGTGTGAAATCTCCTTACCAGACTAGTCTTCCTGTACCAAATTTCTTTTTATCGTGGTGGACACTTACATGTATTGTTTTTGCAAAACAGAGCTAGGTAATTTCTGACATACACCGGGGGTTCGATCAGAGACTTTTTAGGGAGAAAAACACAGTTAAACCCGTTTCAGTAGCATAATTTTTGTCTAATTGTCGACGGCAAGGTACTTCGCTTCTAGCCATGCACCACCATGCAAGTACTGTTTGTCGTTCACGTTTTAAGTTGTAGACTGAACATTTAGCGATAAACATACGAGGAAATTTTTTTGATTAATACCAGTTATCTTCCCTGATTTATTGGTATCTCTATGTCTTACAATAAAGTTATGTACGTATGTTCAACATCACCTCCTACACTTCTGGATAAATTTCCCTCTAATTTGGTACACATATCGCTTGCTGCGCCTAAATGTTTTCATAGCTGGCGGTTTAATTGAGCAGAGATGAAAATCAGAGGGAGCCAATTATGGGTATGGTTGGTGATCAAACACTTTCCACCGAAAACGCTACAGGAACGTTCTTATTGCCCCTGCAGTGTGTGGCCGAGAACTGCCATGAAGAAGGAAATGCATGACAGCTACGTTATGTTGGGTATAATCGAGCGAAATCTCCCGGCAGGCACCATACGTGGCGGGAGACTTCACTGCCCTCGTATGTTATAGATCAGGATACATGACGTCATAAACACTGAGATACGCAAAAAAATATGTTTTCTTAAAACGGAACGCAAATTATCCGATCTGTTCTCATTTATTCACTTCCAAAAGACTTTAAACATAATTTAAACCCTTCTCTACACTTTGCTCGCGCTTACATGGTTAACGATGAATATTTTTCATATTAACTTACCTATAAATCACAAATCTGATCTGTTTTGTACAAGGTAGTTCGATTCGTGAAAGGTGTTACTATCTGTAAAGAAGTACACGCCATGCCGTGGGAATGAAAAGAGGGTGACATTGAAGAACGACTCAGGAACAGGTGGGGAATTTTCACCCACATTAGTTAGGTACAAGAATGAATGCAGAATAATACTGTGGGATTAAGATTCCCCACTAAGTGTGGATGAGAAGTTGCTAGCCAAAAATTTTCGAATACGTCCTGTTGGTACTAGTTTCATTTATTTAGCTGACTCGGAACACTTTTAAAAGTACGATGTGCGATTTATCTCTGATATTTGCTGCAAAGTGTGTCAGTCAGGTTCGAGAATGAGCGCTGCAGCGAGCCAGTAATTTTATGAACGTGTTTCTGGACCTAATGTTAATCTACAAGGCAGAATACCAGAAATAAAACTGACATCCACTTGGAGTCATATAGAGCAAAACAGCAGACAGATATTTGTGCAGAAGCCATGTGACGTACGCTTACTTATACACTGAAGAGCCAAAGAAACTGATAAACATGCCTAATAGAGTGCAGAGCCCCCGTGAGCAAACAGGAGTGCCGTAACACGACGTGGGATGTGCTCGATTAACGTATGAAGTAATGCTGGCAGGAATTGACACCATGAATCTTGCAGGGATCTAGTAACTATTTGGTTCTTACGTATGCGTACATGTCACCTGTCAGAGTCGTATCTAGATGTATCAGGGGTGCCATATCACTCCAACTGCATGCGCCCCACACCATTACAGAGCCTCCGCCAGCTTGAACAGTCCCCTGCTGACATGCAGGTTCTATGGATTTATGAGATTGTCTCCGTACCCGTATACGTCCATCCACTCGAAACAATTTGAAACGAGACTCGTCCTACCAGGCAACATGTTTCCAGTCATCAACAGTCCAATGTCGGTGTTGACGGGCCCAGGGGAGCCGTAAAGCTTTGTGTCGTGCAGTCATCAAGCGTACACAATGGACCTTCGGCTGCCGGCCGCGGTGGCTGAGCAATTCTAGGCGCTTCAGGCCGGAACCGCGCGACTGCTACGGTCGCAGGTTCTAATCCTGCCTCGGGCATGTATGTATGTGATGTCCTTAGGTTAGTTAGGTTTAAGTAGTTCTAAGTTCTAAGGGACTGATGACCTCAGATGTTAAGTCCCATAGTGCTCAGAGTCATTTGACCTTCAGCTCCGAAAGCCGATATTGATGATGCTTCGTTGAATGGTTCGCACTCTGCCACTACTTGATGGCCGAGCACTGAAATCTGCAGCAATTTGCAGAAGGGTCGCTTCTGTCACGTTGAACTATTCTCTTGAGTCGTCATTGGTCCCGTTCTTGCAGGATCTTTTTCCGGCCGCAGCGATGTCAGAGATTTGATCTTTTACAGGATTGCTGATATTCACGGTACACTCGTGAAATGGTCGTATGGGATAATCCCCACTTCACCGGTACCTCGGAGATCCTGTGTCCCACCAATTTCAAACTCACTTAAATCTTGATAACCTGCAGCAGCAGTAACCGATCTAACAACTGCACTAGACACTTGTTGTCTTACATAGTCGCTGCCGATCGCAGCGCTCTATTCTGCCTGTCTACGTATCTCTGTATTTGAATACAATGTATTTAAGATTTCCTCCTAAGACCTATAACTGATGACAAACAAACTTAGTATACATGTTAATTACTATGTGAACAGAAGGGCTATGGGCGTAAAAACCACAACTTTCCATAGAGGTGGTGATGGGTGTGATAACGAGGTGATTGACAGAGAAGGAGTGATGGAGAAAATGGACAGAGAATGGGGCAGGGGGATATAGATGAAACAAGGAGAGGAGGAGGTGGACAGAGAAAGGTGGGAGGAGGTGGTGGGTAGAGTGGGAGAAGGGGGAGATGGAGTAATAGAAAAGAAATGCTCGGGCAATGCCACGTTTCTCAGTAAGTATATCTACAGGGTAGCTATAATTAAACTTTGGCTACTTAAAAGGGCTCCCATGAGAAACGAGTGATCTCAGGACAATGATACTTTGTGGGAACGTTTGTAAGAACGTGCGAAAGAGAAACTGAAAGAAACACATTTTAATTTCTAGATGAGAGGTAACATTTGCTAACTGCACACCATGTTTATGTTCCAGGTTACAAATTTGACTCAGTGTAACGACCATCTGCATCAATGACACCCTGGTAGCGGTACCATTTCACAATTATTCTCAGCATTTTTCGAATGGTGGACCATGATATGTTCAGCTGTCATGATACAGCTCGTACACTACTTGAAGATCGTACATTGCATTCAACACTCTCAGCCATGGCAACAGTAACGACACAAACACGTGTGTGAATAAAATGCCAAAAGGGTCTATCTAAGACCTTCCAACTCGCAGTTTGGCAAGACCCTCAGTGTCTATACGGAGACAATTATTGGACGATTCCTTGGTGCCTGCAAGCAGGCAACCCTTTCGACAGCACTCAGACACTGTATGCCTGCAAGCAAGCACAAGAGCAGCAGAGTAGTGCCACCCTGCTTTGAGTCAAATGTTGCACTTCTGCATAGCAATGGGGGGATATGGCAGGGTTTCAAAAAAGTTCCCCTTCAATGTTTTTGCATAGTGCATTATTCTTCCCTACAAACGGTATTATCTTAATAATCCAGATATCGTAGTTCTTTCCTAATTCGCATTATCTGTATTTAAAAATCGATCATTACTTAAAAATTGCTTGCGTATTTGTATACTACAGTAAAGACAACAGAACTAGCAGCCCCTCACACATAGGAACATCATGAAAAACGTACCTCCACATGGCAATCATGTTCCAAAATGGGTTGTGCTAAATAAAAGTAAAAAGATAATCTTGACTGGTAGCAGAAAAGACATTTGTTAACGAGCCTATTGTTTTTACGATCTCAGGCTTTCACCAACCCTTTCTAATGGGTAAAATAAAAATACAAGTAGTGTGTATCGCTTTGGATGGGTGACCATCCAGGCCGCCATGTGCTGTTGCCATTTTGTGGGGTGCACTCAGCCTCGTGTGCCAATTGAGGAGCTACTCGACCGAATAGTAGCGGCTTCTGTCTAGAATACCATCATAACAACCGGGAGAGCGGTGTGCCGACCCCACGCCCCTCCTATCCGCATCCTCCACTGAGGATGACACGGCGGTCGGATGGTCCCGGTAGGCCACTCGTGGCCTGAAGACGGAGTGTGTCGATTACTGCACGAAGAAATTCTTCATTAGCCTACAACAATGACGTTAACGTGAAATGATGCATTCACTGTCTATGGTTGCAAGACCAAGGACAGTGGCATGGGATAGTGAAATAAGCCATGCCGTCCGATGACCATTCTTCTCACTACTGCAAATACTTTGTGGCGTGTGATGGTAATGGATAATACAGGTGTTGGGCTTGAGACTTCTTAACCAAAATATAACTACTGGCTCTATTTATATTTTTATAGTTTTTATGTGGGGTAATTTTTTTGTGCTGTCTGGTTGGATCACGCTCTATAAGTTGAGACACCAGTAATGAAAGGATTATCATTTGAAATCAAGGAAGAATGGTAATCCAGAATTTTACTTTGCGTTAGAAATGGAGAGATTCTACAGTTAGTAAAGAATGACATAGGAAATTATTAAGGACCTGGCAGAAAAATGAAATTGACAATTCTCTAAGGTTGTCTGTTTAATTGCTAGTTAGATATCGTCATTCTTATAAATAAATTTACTACAGATTTCATTACTTACACTAACTTAGTTGAACAAGGATGGGGAATGTAACTGACTATGAACTAATGAAAGAAACCGGCACAACCATTTTTCTGGCGTCTTTTTTGAAACCGTGGAAAAAAATAAGTTGGCTGGCTGGGCGGGGACGGGAACCCAGGTCTTCCTGATTGCAAGTCCATCGTTGTCAAGTTTAAGACAGATTATGCTCAAGCTTGGAATGGATAACAACAGGGAAGCAAATAGGCCGTATTCGTTTCCTAGCTACTATCCTAGAATTTTCAGCTTCCTTAAAATCAAAGCCAGTTTCGAGAAACTGCAGAAAATCTAAATCTTATTGGCCGAATATGTATTTTGAGCCCGTTCCTCTCATATACGGATTCTGTTTCTTTATCACTGCTCCTCCGCATTCTCCCCAAAATACGAGCTCAGCGTCACTTCGTTCGGTTCACGTGTCCATGCATTTTATGCTATATGACGCTTATTTTAGTGGTATTCAGTTTCGTCAGTTGATGACGGTCACTCTTTGAGCTGGTCCAGGTGCCATAGATGCTCGCCATACCGTCAGAGCGTGCAACGGAAATAAAATTTTCGGCCGGAAAGAAGCAAGATATAACCAATAAGGTACACTATTAACAAAACCGATTGAGAAGGCGCAGTGGTTAAGAAAGTAGTGGACGCACCTTCGGGAATGCGAGGTTCAAATCTGCGTTCGGACAAACTGAATTAGCTTTTCTGTGCTTTCCGTATACATGTCAGAACGAATGGAAGGATAGTCCCGTCGATAACTAAGTAACTGTTTCCCTTCCCCGTTCATATCCGAGCAAATAAACTCGTTCTGGACAAGACATTAAACATTTATCTTCTTTACTGTTAGCGATCGTTATTTTAATGAACAGTAAGTGGAAGGGAAATCGTCGTCAGCCACTGTGGTAGCTGGTAAGGGAGAGGTACGCGTTGACACTATGGTCGGCTGTTTCTGTTAGCGAGTCTGGCGCTGGGCGAGACACGAGAAAGACGTCAGAACGAGCCGTAATCCCCTCCATCAGGATTAGCGTTCCTGTGAGTGCTCTCCCTCTCCAGACGGGAACCAAGCCTTCTTTACTCACCCCTAAAGTTTCTACCGACCTTCTAGAGCGAATATGTTGTTGTTAAACATCACCACATTCAACATATAGCAAGTGCGTTTTAGTGCATTACGTGTTATCGATATTAATGGTAGTTGTGCTCGGTTGGTGCGTTCAGTTACTTGAAGAAATGCAGCAAACAGTCTCTTCATGTGTAGATTCATTTATGCCAAGGCTTATTTCGGGTTCTTCAACTTCAGCTGGCGTTATACATTTACGCATCATCGATAGCATTTTGTATGCTGCAGCTGTCCCGTACAAAATGACAAATAATTCAGCTATCATATTTCCCGAGTTGTATATTTACTATCAGTTAATAGTTAGGTGCAGTTACTTTGCCATTCAGCTCCTTTTTTCCACCTTTAAATTCCTTGCTTAAAGACAGTTAGCCACACTGTAGTACTGATGCAGCACAGCATTTACCGTGAGGGCGACCTATGCTTTTGCTTACATAGGGAATTGCGTCTAAAGTCACGTTATATTTTTCTTACAGATTTTGAAACCACTGCTGAAGTCAGCTGTATTTGCGTACTAATATTGATGACATTAAAACTTCATAAATGCCTCTGTATGACTAAAAACTGCTTAACATTATTCTTTATTAGTGATAAAAAATGACTAACGAGACTCATATAAAATAAAATAAACTACCTGTAAAATAACCTAGTGTGACTAAGTACAGTACTTACATTGAACATTATGCAAGTTTTTGTCACGCAGAGTCATTTATCAAGTTTAAGGTCAGCAACAGTCAGTATATAAACACAACTGACTTCATTAGCGCCCGACAAGAGCAGCTGCACGTTACAGAATAAAAAAGTGCACCTAAATATTAATTAAACGTAAATATATAACTCTGGAGACATGGTAGCTAAATGAATTGTTATTTTACGAAGAACAAGTAAAGCGTTCAAAATTCTGTCGACAAATAAGTTGTAATGCCAAAGATACAAACTTATCACGCCAAACGAAGGTGAGCGAACGCCCGTAACCTGTCTTGGCTTAGATGTACCTATATGAAAAGTGACTAGCTGCTGTATTTCTTGAAGTAATTTTGTCAAGTATCTTTTTCGACTGATGTAAGTGCATGTTAGTCTAGACATATAAAACACGTCTCCTTCGTGCAATATTTATGCAGCTCACGGGTGACATAAGGAATGCGCACGTAGCGCGTTGTCATTTCTCTTTGTACTTATCCAGCATTCAGTGTCGGCACACGATGTTTTTATTGTTGGGAAAAACAAATTGACTGATGACTCGTGTAAGTTACAAGTAATGCGTTATGGAAAATTCGAACATCATCAAATAAGACGTGTCTTCATTCCGCTTCCTTTGTGACGTAAAAATACAAACGAGGACAGATAGATTTTCTGAATAATACATTCCAACAAAGAAAATTTCGTAATTTGGTATATTGTTGAAAGATATATATATATATATATATATATATGTGTGTGTGTGTGGGTTCCACTTCCCGTCCTAAACCACTGGACCGATTTCAACCAAACGTGGTACACATATGCCTTACTGTCAGGCAACAATCTTTGTCGGGATGAGAAGTACTTACCTACCATATTTTGGAATATATGACATCATAAACAATGAAATGCGCATGAAACTGCTGCATTATGCAAGAAGTTTTAATACATTTATTCTTTACTACTAAGACACTCCTACAGTCGATTCAACTTAACGAAACCCCTGAGATCTGGCGGCGCTTTTGACAGCTTTCAAGTGCGAAGCGCAAACGGCTTTAGGCGAAGCCGATAGCTGTCTACAGAGCATGAAGCAGCATTGCCACAGAGGCGTTTACGAAATGGCGTTGTAGACGTGGAAGCAGCTGCTCTCATTGTACAGAAACTGTCCGGGACTATATTTCTTAATTTGGGTATTGCAGATAGACGTTTGTGCATTACGCACATTTCTTTGTACGACTGTTTCATAATTTCAGATGCATTTTAAAAAAATGGTTCAAATGGCTCTGAGCACTATGGGACTTAACATATGAGATCATCAGTCCCCTAGAACTTAGAACTACTTAAACCTAAATAACCTAAGGACATAACACACATAGATGCCCGAGAAAAGGGTTCGAACCTGCAACCGTAGCGGTCGCGCGGTTCCCGATTGAAGCGCCTAGAACCGCTCGCCACACCGGCTAGCAATGCATTTTCACGAATACAAGGAAATGAAGTTTTCTCGACACTTCATTACAAACACAGTTCACTTTGTGTTTCCATTTCTAGAAGAAAATTCGAAAAATGAATACCTAGACAATGCTAGGTTTGTCACGTAGTTAAATGCGAGAATGCACTGAAAAGAAAAAAAAATGATTAAAGACATAATAATAAACCCTTTAAACCTGCTGCATATTTTTAAATTACAACTAATTCATACTATTCACATGGTATTTTTCAGCAATACTAGAAAAGCAACTTTGTTAGTTATGCGGTCGGGTTCTGCCTTAACATTGTTAGCGTTTTTGATACTAAAACTACACTGGTAAGAGGCCACATACATGCTTACGGGTGGTAGTCGTCTCTACAAGTACTTATTTGTTTCCCACTATCTTTTCTTTCTTTTTTTGATTTTTCGTCTTTTACCTCGTAAATAATGGCTGATAGCTTACGCTAATGATGGGGAGATTCTTGTAGAGCGCAGATTTACATAAGCCCGATGCTCTGATTCACTATCGGTCTTTATGTTTGAGAATATATTTCTGCAAATTTGAAGCGAATGTCTGAGGTAGAAATCGACGACGAAACTGTCCTCGCCATCACTAAAAATCATTTATAAAAATAATGAGTAAAATAAATCAAGATTTATCCTGAGTGTTTTAGAGCAGAAGATATCCAAGCCGTGTTCAGCTGTAAAGCATTGCATCACATCGATTCGTAATGGTGTGTACTGTAGTGTGCGTCACGATCGTGACTTTTTCTTCATAAGTTATCACAACTAAGGTCGCTGACACTCCCAGCCATGTTGGTTAAAATCATACATTAGCTGTATATACGTCACACTCAATGCAACATTTGAACATTTTCGGCAAACGTAAGGCGTCAGTAGTTACCAGTTTATTAAAAAATGGTTCAAATGGCTCTGAGCACTATGGGACTTAACATCTGAGGTCATCAGTCCCCTAGACTTAGAACTACATAAACCTAACTAACCTAAGGACATGACACACATCCATGCCCGAGGCAGGATTCGAACCTACGACCGTAGCAGTCGCGCGGTTCTTGACTGAAGCGCCTACAACCGCTCGGCCACGACAGCCGGCCTAACAATTTATTAAACCAGTAATTTTCTAATATAGTTATTTCCTGGCTAACAGTCATATGAGACAGAACATAAACTGATATCTTACTGGATATTTGAAGTTGTTTTCTCTGTCCCCTAGTCTGTTTGCTTTGACATCTAAAATCACAAACGGCATGTTGACGATTCTGGAACATATACTTTGCGGCATTTGCAGGGAAAGGTAAGCTACAAGATATAAATGCTTTAGGATTAAAGTAGACCACTCACCGAAAAGCAGAAACGTTGAGTCGTGGATAGGCACACACAAAGAAGAAACACTTGCCAGCTTTTGGACCTGTCTTTTGACGAGCTAGAGTACACACACACACACACATACACACACACACATACACACACACACCAGCGCGCACGCGCGTGCGCTCATGGTGCTGGCAAGAGGATCAGTCAGACAGAATAATCAATCAAGCTGGCAGTAGTAGCGGCACAGGTGTGTGTGTGTGTGTGTGTGTGTGTGTGCGTGTGTGTGTGTGTGTGTGTGCGTGTGTGTGTGTGTGTGTGTGTGTGTGTGTGTGTGTGTGTACTCTAGCTCGTCAAAAGACAGGTCCAAAAGCTGGCAAGTGTTTCTTCTTTGTGTGTGCCTATCGACGACTCAAAGTAAACGGTTTCCTTTAATGCTGAAGTATTTACATTCTACAAGAACTTCACAACTACATCTAAAGGACAAAGGGAACTCTCGATTGAAACCTTCGCTTTACACGCCTTATTTCTGTACGTAAAACATGCAGCTGCTACATTACTTGTATATAGTGATTAGTTCTACTCTAGAAAGGGGATGATCCTCTATTTAGATCACTCTGGTACTTACGCGGTGAGAACAGCGATTCAACATTTTTATTTCAGCCCCCTACAGCCTCACAGTTGCAAGTGTATATGTGGGTGCCCTACTGTTCCCTCACGTTGTTCTAACAAATACGAAAATTATTCGGAGGCTGACGTAGAGAGTGCTTTCGCAGGCGAAGTATTAATGTCAACGTAGCGTGGACCATAACTTTGGTAAAGGTATATCACTTGAGATATTTAATCAGTTAGTAAACATGTGCGATGAATACTGTTGAGGTATTACTGTTAAACGTCTGTGCCTTTAACAGATAGTGGAAATATTCGGTAGCACATCTACAGGGATTCGGAACCACAGTACTAGTTTCCAGAGATACTGAATGTTACTGGATATTGGAATCTATTTTCTCTGTCCACCAGTCACTTAACTCTGACATGTAAAATACTGACACGGAATTTAGACGACTGTGGAACATTTACTATGGAAAGGCGATAGGTTGTTCTGTTTTCGTCTACAGAATATACACTCCTGGAAATGGAAAAAAGAACACATTGACACCGGTGTGTCAGACCCACCATACTTGCTCCGGACACTGCGAGAGGGCTGTACAAGCAATGATCACACGCACGGCACAGCGGACACACCAGGAACCGCGGTGTTGGCCGTCGAATGGCGCTAGCTGCGCAGCATTTGTGCACCGCCGCCGTCAGTGTCAGCCAGTTTGCCGTGGCATACGGAGCTCCATCGCAGTCTTTAACACTGGTAGCATGCCGCGACAGCGTGGACGTGAACCGTATGTGCAGTTGATGGACTTTGAGCGAGGGCGTATAGTGGGCATGCGGGAGGCCGGGTGGACGTACCGCCGAATTGCTCAACACGTGGGGCGTGAGGTCTCCACAGTACATCGATGTTGTTACATCGATGTTGTCGCCAGTGGTCGGCGGAAGGTGCACGTGCCCGTCGACCTGGGACCGGACCGCAGCGACGCACGGACACTGTTGCTCCTGGGGTATCGGCGAGGACCATTCGCAACCGTCTCCATGAAGCTGGGCTACGGTCCCGCACACCGTTAGGTCGTCTTCCGCTCACGCCCCAACATCGTGCAGCCCGCCTCCAGTGGTGTCGCGACAGGCGTGAATGGAGGGACGAATGGAGATGTGTCGTCTTCAGCGATGAGAGTCGCTTCTGCCTTGGTGCCAATGATGGTCGTATGCGTGTTTGGCGCCGTGCAGGTGAGCGCCACAATCAGGACTGCATACGACCGAGGCACACAGGGCCAACACCCGGCATCATGGTGTGGGGAGCGATCTCCTACACTGGCCGTACACCACTGGTGATCGTCGAGGGGACACTGAATAGTGCTCGGTACATCCAAACCGTCATCGAACCCATCGTTCTACCATTCCTAGACCGGCAAGGGAACTTGCTGTTCCAACAGGACAATGCACGTCCGCATGTATCCCGTGCCACCCAACGTGCTCTAGAAGGTGTAAGTCAACTACCCTGGCCAGCAAGATCTCCGGATCTGTCCCCCATTGAGCATGTTTGGGACTGGATGAAGCGTCGTCTCACGCGGTCTGCACGTCCAGCACGAACGCTGGTCCAACTGAGGCGCCAGGTGGAAATGGCATGGCAAGCCGTTCCACAGGACTACATCCAGCATCTCTACGATCGTCTCCATGGGAGAATAGCAGCCTGCATTGCTGCGAAAGGTGGATATACACTGTACTAGTGCCGACATTGTGCATGCTCTGTTGCCTGTGTCTATGTGCCTGTGGTTCTGTCAGTGTGATCATGTGATGTATCTGACCCCAGGAATGTGTCAATAAAGTTTCCCCTTCCTGGGACAATGAATTCACGGTGTTCTTATTTCACTTTCCAGGAGTGTACTATCATTATCGGCATTCGTTATAATGCCTTATATGAATTTTTAAAGGGAGATTAGTTGGTGCTGTTCACTGGACAAAGTTGAAGTTCATTTCGTTCTTGATGATTAGCCAAAAGGTCTACAAAACCCAAATGTACTGTAAGACAAAAAGAAAGATGCACCATTAGGAAATTACCCAAATGGTGCAGAAGTCTGTAGATATGATGCATACGTACAAACAAATCAATGATTAAAATTTCAGGAAAGTGGGAGGATTTATTCACGAGAAAGAGTTTCAAAAATTGATCAAGCCAATAACACGTTGGTCCAACTCTGTCCCTTATCCAAGCAGTTACTCGATTTGGAATTGATTGATGGAGTTGTTGGATGCTCTCCTGAGGAATACTGTGCCAAACCCTGTTCAGCTGGGGCGTTACATCATCAAAACCCCGAAGTGGCTGGAGGGTCCTGCCCGTAATGCCCCAAACGTTCTCAATGGCGGAGAGATCAGACGACCTTGTTGGCCAAGATAGGGTTTGCCAAGCACGAAGACGAGCAGTAGAAACTTTGGCAGTGCGCGGGTGGGCGTTATCTTACTTAAATGCAAGCGAAGGGTGGCTTGTCACGAAGAGCAACAGTTAGGAATGATGGCCTGGGGTGCTATTTATTTTCACAGCAGGAGCGCTTTGGTTGTCACCCGCAGCATCCCTACAGATTAGCAGTGCGTCGATGATATTCTATGCCCCGTTTTGTCGCCCTTCGTGGCAAGCCATTCTGGGCTTACATTTCAGCAAGATAATGCCTACCAGCAACACGGCGAGAGTTTCTATTGCATGTCTTCGTTTTTAGCAAGTCCTACTTTGACCAGCAAGTTTGCCGGAACTATCCCCAACTGAAAAACTTTGGAGCACTATGGGCAGGACGCTCCAATCTTCTCGGGATTTTGACGAGCTAACGCAAAAACTACACCGAATTTGGCACGACATCCATCAGGAGGGCATCCAACAACTCTGTCAATCAATGGCAAGCCAAATAAGCGCTTTGCTGCGCTAGTGTCAATCCTAGTCGAGAGAAAGGGAAATTTTATCAAAATTCAATGAAGGCGCAGTTGGGCGATGAAATCTGGGGCCACTGGCAGAGTGTGGTAACAGACGACAGCCTGCTGACTGGCAAGGTAAACATGGCACTCGTTGGCATGGAGCTGCGACGGCGGTATTGCACGCACAATTTGTTTTGATTGGAGAAACAACGAGGCAGGAAACTGCAGCGTTGCTTTCAGTTATTGCGATGTATGAGGCGAGGCACTAGGCCACAGTCAGGAGTGGCGATTAGTAAATGGCTGACGTGTGGGAATTTATCCCTGCCATAGTTTGTCTCTCCCTGATATTATGTCAGAAGCGAGGCAGAAACCAATATAAATAGATGGGCAATTTTAGCTTGACAGAGTCTGCAAGGTCAGTCGAGCGTCGGGTCAGACCTGTGCTGGTCTACGCTTATAGGGGCCAGTGTGGCACCAATGTTATAAGTATTCGGCGTAAACTTGTACTTCGTTTCTATGTACTTGTTCGGGTTGTATTCTGCCTCTGGGGACACAACACCAGGGCGGGACGGAACAGCAGCCTGGAACTTGGAGATCGCACGGTCTGCCTGATGGAGGGCAGTGACAGTGGTCTGCAGCGGGTCCAGGAGGGGTCGGTTCCACTCCAGTCTACGGGCCACGTTCGCTTCCCACCTGGCGTACCAGTGTCTGGGCGAGGCGTACGCTGCGGGAGGCGCAGCAGCACTGTGACAGCGCCAGAGACGGCGGCGGGTGTTGCCATCAGGCAAGCACCACTAGCGGCAAGTTGCGGCACAGCGTCCAGGAGGGCGTGGGTTCGAGTCCGGTCCTGTCCTGGGAGCAGCGGCGGCCCGAGGGCCACAGGTGATCAGTACATCCACCTTCGTCCCATGGTCGGACAGAGCAGGCCAAACGGGGCAGAAGGCGGCGAGGACCAGAGACTGAAGCAGTCCCCGGATTCGCGGGTAGCATAAGGGCCAGAGTTGGACCAATGCGTTACTGAGCTGCTCGCTTTGTGAAGTTCTGTCTTTTGAATAAATCATCCTGTTTTTCTGAAATTGTAACCCTGTCGTTTGTCTGCACGTGTACATCACATCTAACGATGTCCATCCCATTTGGATGGCTCCTTCGTGGTGCACCTTTTTTTCACTTATAGTGTATGTGGAATGCGTACTGTTGAGATATTACTGCTGAACGTCTGTTCATTTGACACGTGTCGGAAATATTCCGTAGGATATCTATAGGAATTCCGAACCAGAACAGTAGTTTCACAAGAAGGGCAAGTGATCGAAAGATTATAGGTTATTGCGTTTTCGTCTACAGAAGCACATAACATTAGGACCAGTTATAATACTCTTGTATACGGAATTATAAAGTGTGAGTAATTGGTGATATTCACTGTATCAGGTGTGTCATTAATTTTGTTGTTGATTATTATCCAAATGGTGTACATACGTAGACATATCTGAAGCTTATAAATAGAGAATTCCAGAATGAGATTTTCACACTGCAGCGGAGTGTGCGCTGATATGAAACTTCCTGGCAGATTAAAACTGTGAACCGGACAGAGACTCAAACTCGGGACCTTTGCCTTTCGCGGGCTAGTGCTCTACCAACTGTGCTAACCAAGCACGACTCACGCTCCGTCCTCATAGCTTTACTTCTGCTAGTATCTCGTCTCCTACCTTCCGAACTTTACAGAAGCTCTCCTGCAAACCTTGCAGAACTAGCACTCCTGAAAGAAAGGATATTGCGGAGACATGGCTTAGCCACAGCCTGGGGGATGTTTCCAGAATGAGATTTTCACTCTGCAGCGAAGTGTGCGCTGATATGAAACTTCCTGGGAATTATCTGTCTTGAGATTTGTAAATTCAGTCGAAACTAGACAAGCTCATTGACGAAACAAGACGTTTTCATGAAAGGCAGATCTGTCTATTTTGCACCAAAAATAGTTCTGGTCTATTATCACTCCAAACAATAATGTCATGGTCTCTCTGACAAATTCTCTGTCAAAGTAAACAACTAATCAGCTTAATATTGTTGTTGGAGAGATATACACTCATAGGCCTCAACATTACGAATACATACCTAATAGCATGACGTTCTGTTTTGGAACGCAGTACTCTAACTACTCTACCTAGCATGGATTCGGCAAGTCTTTGCTACTTTTGTGGAGATGTCTGCGCACAGGTCACGTAATTTCAGTAAATTCCGGGCCGGATTTTCAGCGGGGTGGAGCTGGAGACGTCCCAGTTTTGTTCCATCGGGTTCAGATCAGGTGAATTTGATGCCCAAGACATCTACGTGAATTCACTATCATACTCCGAAAACCACGGTACCGCTAGTCTCGCCTTGTGACACAAGCAGTAATGCCGCTGGAAGATGCTATCGCCGTCGGGGAAGACATGAGGCATGAAGGGATAGGTTGGTCTACAAAAATGTTGATGTAGTCACGGTGACTTTCATTGCTAACACAGGTCCCACGGAAGCCCAGTAAAAGTTTCCACAGCTTACAACTGCCGGGACAGGCTTTCGTACGTAGTGCGATGCACGTTTTGTGCAGTCATTCGCCTGTATCGTGGCATGTGGAGACCCGCTGTCAATCTAGTGTCATAAGAAACGTGATTATCTGGCCAAGCGACACGTTGACGTTCATCCATAGTCCAGACGCGATGATTTCATGCTCACTTAAATTGTAGTTGACGATACCATTCGGTCAACACCGTAACACATAGCAGTTGTATGCTGCGGAGCCCCACGGCGAACAGTATTTGCTGAGTGGTGTGCTCCAGACATTAGCTTGCACTAGCATTGTCCTCTGTCGTCGCACCTGCCATCGCCTATCCTGCATTACAGAGCGGACAAGCCTCCGACTTCCACTTTTAGTGATGAGATGTGGACGTGTAACACTTTGCTTGCGCAACAGTACCACGCCGCTTTCTATCTCGCTGTGGGGAGTGGTCCATACTCTTCTGGCTCATCAGTATATCTTCTCTATATTCTCCGAAAAATATTGCTACAGTTCCATCATCGGCATCGAAAAGATAACATCGGCGCTCCACTGGGCCGATGTTTTCAAGGAGGAACCACAGCTTCCGTACAGGTGTCAGATATACAGAGTGAACCAAAATTCGCTCACTCGGACGCCACAGCGCCATTGCTTGCGTATTAATAGTACAAAAAACGGCTCTAAAGACATTTCGTACCATTCAGTTTTCGGTATAAAACAGAAGTCAGAGAAAGGCAATTTGGCTACACTGTAATCACATGCACGATACGTATCTTCATTCAGTAATGTAAAGCTCTGCTGCCTTGTTTGTGTAGTACATATAGTTTTACGTTAGAATACCTGAGTTTGAGAGCTTTATTCGGGTTCTGGATATAATGTTTTTTTATGTGTGCAATAAGTTTGCAGTAGAGACTGTTTATTAAACGGTACATATTCTACCACTGCAGTATTTTTACGCCGTTCAGTCAGACCACCACCTGTCAAAAGGCTTTTCCACAGCAGACCGCTGCGAGATGTGCGACGAGAGTTTTAATGAGATTCTGGAAGAGGCCCAGAGGGACATGGAACCATGGCGACTCCAGTGGCGTGCCAACTGAGCTAGGTTGCTCTGTTGAGAATTAATGGCGGGAACAGCTGGATCGAGGTACACTCACAGATTCTCGACTGTGTTAAAGTCCGGGGAGTCCGGTAGCCAGGAGAGTGCAGTAAATTCATCGTGGAGCTCTTCGGACCATGCACGTACTCTACGAGATGTGTAGTACGCTGCATTGTCCTGGTGGTAGACGCCATCATTTCGAGGAAAAACAAATAGCATGTAGGGGTGAACATGATCCCCAAGGATTCATGCATGCTTGTGCTGATCCCTCTCCAGAATGAAGAGATCACCCAGAGACTGCCACGAAAACATTCGCATGCCCACAAAGCTCCCTACTCCGGCCTGATTCCTTCGGACGATTGGTGCAGGGTGTTCCCTTTCAAACACTTCACGCCGTACATGCTACCGGCATGATTCATCTGAAAAGGCCATCTGTCGGCACACAGTGGACGTCCAGTTACGGTACTGGCGTGCAAATTCCAGCTTTCGTCGCCGTTGAACGGCTGTCAGCATGCGTGCATGAAGCAGGAACCTTCTGCAGAGGCCCATACCAGTAACGGTCACTGAAGGGTCGCTGAGGAGATTCTATTGGTAACCCCTTAGTTCATCTGGGTGGTCAGTTGCTCAACTGTTTCGCGTCCGTCCGCTTGCGCACATCTCTGCAGCCGTCGTTCACCCCTGTCATCTATGCCCATGGCGCACCACAGCATAGGCGATGGTGATATTGATGTAACTGGACCGTGAATATTGAACATAACAATTACTGGTCAGACAAATTAGAAATACTGCACATAACATAGTAGGTAGGGCAACCACACCTACGAGTAGTCACTTGGGTATTTAGTCCTTTATTTTTGGATCACTACCGGTTTCGTGGCACTAAAAGCCACATCATCAGGTTTACACATAACTAAAACATTAAAGGTCGGGACACACATGCCCGGACCGTGGCCGTGCCGAGACTCGTCCGAGTATCGGCCGTCACCCGCACAACGAAATACATCATTAAAACAAATGTAGCGGGGCCCACTTGACCGGGCCGTGCACGGGGAACGTCAACGGGCCGGAGCCGGGCCGGGCGGGATTCGCCGTGTTTAATTTTTCACGTGACGGACACGGCCTGACGGTAGAACTGTCTTGTGAGCTGTGCAACTGCGCAAGACCGTTCTGTGTACAAAACATGGATGTGGAACGACTAATAGAAGAAGTTCATAAGTTTCCGGTTCATTACGATCAGGGAAGTGAAAACTACAGGAATATCGAGTACAAAGACAGAGTTTGTCATCAAGCTAAAAGAGGATTTTTTCAATTGTACAAGATTTTGAGGTGAAGCAACTCATGAATGACATATCAGTCCATCAATTCACTCCATCATCCTCCAATTCCTCAGCAAAATCTGTTTTAACACCATATCCTTCACCTGTGGAAAACGAGTCAACAGAACCTACACAGCAGCTTTTGGATCTGCAAAAGGATTCCCACAATTCATATGTAAATAACCAAAGCGATCATCCTCCAAGTTCCCCTGCATCCTCATCAGCTTCAGAAACTAATTCACTGAATAGTCCTCATTTGTTTTTCTTAGGGTAGTAGAAATTTAACTGTATTATTTACTAACTTATGTATTTATCTTTCAGTTACTAAAGTAATAAAATAAAAATGCTGTCCTTAAAGCTTCATATTTATTTGTGTTCTGTGTACGTTTCTTTAACCTACCTTAAAAAAACAGACAGTCGTTCTTTGGGTGAAACTGATACTCTCCAGAAAGTGTCCTATTTTCTCAGTCTTGGTTCTAGTTTCTTTAAAAGTTCACAGAAGCTGTACTACGTCATCCTATAATATTCATAAAACTTAGTCTCATCATCTATGAGATGAGAAAATAATGTTCGAAACTCTCCCTGTACTAGTCTTGTTTTCCAGGCACTGTGGATCCATAATTTTCTTGTTCTTTTTTGCCTTGGTTCTTTTTCCTGTTCGTCTAAAGCAAGTGCTATAAGTCCTAATTCACTATTACGAAAATTAGTGAACATGTTTTACAGCTTTCACAAACAGAAACACAGATCACCGCGTCCGAGTCACTACACGGAACAACAGAGACACGGACGTGCCCCGGCCACGTGTGGCCCCTGCAGGAACGGACCGGAGCACGGCCGTCGCTCGTCCGACGCTCGGCCCTGACACGGCCCGGACGTGTGTGTCCCGACCTTAATGCTGAAAACCTCGGAACTTTGTACCCAACAATCCTTGTCGATCAGAAAAAAAACACCGCTAAAAGGCGGTATGCCAGAATAAAGCAGCCGGATTCCGATATAGTGGATGGGTTCGCTTCTCCGATGTATACGCAGTCGCGAACAGGGGACGCGGCCGTATGCTGTGTCATACTGCCACGGTCGTGGAACACGCTCTTCGTTATCTCACTGCGAATCATTATCTGGCCAAGTGGCGATCACTAGAACGATGTTACCGAGGGAGTAGCTGATGCAATACACTCACCGGCGATTAGTTCAGTTCCTACCTAGGTTCACCATAACTTTCCTGTATCCTGAAAGAGAAATCCGAGAATGGCTCCTTTGAAAGGCTATGACAGATATCCTTTCTTATCCTTGTCCAATCCGAGCGTGGGCTCCATGTCTAATGATCCCGTCGCCCTTAGCGTGTCAAACTTTTATCTAATGTCGTCTCTCCCTTCAATGGATATTGTGGCGATTCTCTCAATAAAGAATAATCTGCAGGTCATCTAAAGTGCATCTAGGGATGAAAGTACTTCACATTGTGTAACTGTGTGTCATAGCTCGTTTGTACTTACGAAATTGCGGTTGTGGATCGTTGACTATATAAGGCGTCGTCTTCGATGAGATATGATAGAATAACGTTTAACCAATTTTTTTTGAAAAAACAGTTTATTGTTGTTGTGTTCTGTAAAATGAACCAGTTTACTATTCTTAGCTTCGTGTGTATCTGTAGTGTAATCTTGAGCAGTGTAAGTGGTATGATTACGAAAACGCTATAGGATAAAATGAGTCGCCAAAACTATCTAAAATTATATAATGCATCTGAACTAACTTTACCAAAATAATTAGAAAACCGATCATTGCATACTAAAGAAACTGCCCTGTGAAATTATTTATTGCGTAGTGCAATGAACAGTGCTACAGTGTGTGACCTCACAATATGTGACTTGCAGTTCCAACGCAATAAACTAACAGAAAAAAATTCTTCATAATATTACCAATCGAATTTTGAAAGAATAAATGTCTAAAATGCTTCTATAAAAATGTACTGTATATTTATATGCACAAAGAGACTAAGTGAGACACAGGCGAATGTAACACTGCAGGGTAAAATAAGCCTGTTTGACGAAGTAAATGAGATCTGAACTAAACTTCACTTGATAATAATTTCGCAACGCAAAGCTTAATTGTGAATGGTCTTATTGTGTCCTGACTGTTACATCAAACGGTACCTATCAAATTTCCGTGGCTTACCTGCGGCTGAGGAAACTCGGTACTGCTCGAAAGTGATTAACTTCGTTAGGGGATGGTGGGAAGTATTGCGCTTACTGAATCATGTATAAGAGACTACCATTCAAAACCTCTACTGAAACTCTGATTCCTTAATAATTGGAATCAATTTTATATTATATATTATTTTGCGACGATTAGTTGCTGAGCTGGTAAATGTGTGATGCAGCTACAATTTTGAGTGCAAGCGTAGTGAACAGGTAATTTTACTTTATCTCGTCTCGACAATCAGAGTGATCAGAACCGACTAAGAAAAATCATTAAAATTTTCTGTCACAAACTTATAATAACTCATGTGCACGCAGTACAGTGACAACATCACTCTTTGCAAAATCATATTTCTAAAAATCATCATACTGTGCATTTGTATCCCTGTGCTCTGCTAGCTATTTCCAGACAGTTCAGTAGCTTGCCCAACACATATCCCTCTCACTCACTCCATTCTGAACGCGACTGGCAATAAAATTGCTGTTGACATTTGAAAATTACGCTGCCTGTACTCAGAACCTCTGTGGCGTAACATATCGACTATTGGAAAGTAAAAAATGCACAAACGTAAAGTATGATACATCGAATGAATATAAAGCTCACATCACTTTCATTTAACAGGAAAAAAACTAGTGACCTTACGAATATCTCAGAAGAAGTACTGAAATTAATTTTTCTGCTTTAAATCTCTTCAAAAATCGTTGCAGTTTACATTTAATTAAAAGTTTGTTGAACTTTAGCAAAATTTCATGCGAGAATGATCATTACCTGCGTTCCATTACGACCTAACTAAAAATAAGATTATCTGAAACGTGTTTCTTTTGAGAACAGACATTTAGTTTAGATGACCAGTAGCTTTCAAAACGAAATGTGTTTTTATTTATTTTTTAATTTTTTTATTTGAGGCGTAAATGAATAGTGCGTCATAATTTAGAAATTGCGATATTGCGTGATTATGTCTCCCGTAGTGTTGTTGCATTACCATAATGGGTAAGGTGATATGCGTAGATACTGTTCACAGATAATGTTTCAGAGAAAAAACTGCAAAGGATTGTCTACATAGAGTCGAGAATAACATGAAGTGGAAAGCAAAGCGGAATGGATCTGTTCAAAGCAGAGAGGAAGAGATGGAACTTTAGGTAAAATTCAAATGACTCTGAGCACTATGGGACTTAACATCTGAGGTCATCAGTTCCCTAGAACTTAGAACTACTTAAACCTAACTAACCCAAGGATATCACACACATCCATGCCCGAGGAAGGATTCGAAACTGCGACCGTAGCGGTCGCGCAGTTCCATACTGAAGCGCCTAGAACCGCTCGGCCACTCCGGCCGGCGACGTTTATGTAAGTGGAGCTCTAGTAAAACTTGTATACAATTCGCCTGTGCCTCTACGTACCTCTTTCGATCGAAGACTCAAAAGTCGTATGTTATGAGACGTGTATTGCAGACGTCGTCACCTTTATGAGGTGGTCAAAAAATGTTGCCACGGGTGCAGTGTTATGGCAGTCGGAGAAGAGATGCAAAGTAGACGAAGAGTGCCGCAGCAGGCTAGGGCTGTCGCTTGATTTAGTTTAGTGAAGTGTGCCTGGCGGCGGGCTAACGTATGAGAGCGGAGCGCGTCCTGACGCCCACCGTCATTATGCACGCGCCTTCAACGGCGATGACGTCTGAGCGGCAGGCGGCAGGCGGCAGGCAGCAGGCTGCAGGGGTTAAATCAAATCAGGCGTAACGCGGTTAGCGCCGGCAGCGGGGGTGCGCCTGGGGAGGCGCCCCTGCCCCGTCGTTACGTCAGGATTTTACACGCCGACAGCTGCCGGAATCAGAGTTCAATGTGCGCTAAAAGCAGGCTGGGTTTTCCAGGTTTTGCGCTGAGGTGGAAAGAAGTCATGGGATAGCGATATGTACACTACTGGCCATTAAAAATGCTACACCAAGAAGAAATGCAGATGATAAACGGGTATTCATTGAACAACTATATATTATACTAGAACTGACATGTGATTACATTTTCAAGCTATTTACGTGCATAGATCCTGAGAAATCAGTACCCAGAGCAACCACCTCTGGCTGTAATAACGGTCTTGATACGCCTGGGAATTGAGTCAAACAGAGCTTGGATGGCGTGTACAGGTACAGCTACCCACGCAGCTTCAACACGATACCACAGTTCATCAAGAGTAGTGACTGGCGTATTGTGACGAGCCAGTTGCTCGTACGCCATTGACCAGACGTTTTCAATTGGTGAGAGATCTGGAGAACGTGCTGGCCAGGGCAGCAGTCGAACATTTTCTGTGTCCAGAAAGGCCCGTACAGGACCTGCAACATGCGGTCGTGCATTATCCTGCTGAAATGTAGGGTTTCAGCAGGGATCGAATGAAGGGTAGAGCCACGGGTCGTAACACATCTGAAATGTAACGTCCACTGTTCAAAGTGCCGTCAATGCGAACAAGAGGTGACCGAGACGTGTAACCAATGGCACCCCATACCATCACGCCGGGTGATACGCCAGTATGACCATGACAAATACACGCTTCCAATGTGCATTCACCGCGATGTCGCCAAACACGGATGCGACCATCATGATGCTGTAAACAGAACCTGGATTCATCCGAAAAAAAGACGTTTTGCCATTCGAGCACCCAGGTTCTTCGTTGAGTACACCATAGCAGGCGCCCCTGTCTGTGATGGAGCGTCAAGGGTAACCGCAGGCTTGGTCTCCGAGCTGATAGTCCGTGCTGCTGCCAACGTCGTCGAACTGTTCGTGCAGATGGCTGTTGTGTTGCAAACGTCCCCATCTGTTGACTCAGGGATCGAGACGTGGCTGCACGATCCGTTACAGCCATGCGGATAAGATACCTGTCATCTCGACTGCTAGTGATAATAGGCCGTTGGGATCCAGCACGGCATTCCTTATTGTCCTACTGAATCCACCGACTCCATATTCTGCTAACAGTCATTGGATCTCGACCAACGCGAGCAGCAATGTCGCGATACGATAAACCGGAATCGCGATAGGCTACAATCCGACCTTTATCAAAGTCGGAAACGTGATGGTACGCATTTCTCCTCTCTACACGAGGCATGACAACAACGTTTCACCAGGGAACGCCGGTCAATTGCTGTTTGTGTATGAGAAATCGGTTGGAAACTTTCCTCATGTCAGCACGTTGTAGGAGTCGCCACCGGCGCCAACATTGTGTGAATGCTCTGAAAAGCTAATCATTTGCATATCACAGCATCTTCTTTCTGTCGGTTAAATTTCATGTCTGCAGCACATCATCTTCGTGGTGTAGCAATTTTAATGGCCATTAGTGTACATTATAGATATTTGAGACTTTAAAAGTCTCCTGGAACCACGTAGTTTTATTTGGTCGATCAATTTATGCATTAAAACAATGCTCCGTGGCCAACTGAAACCACCGGTGGCTAGGCCTGAGTGTAGACCTATCGAATGGTTTGGGGCAGAGTAATTACCATGTTCACTAATCAGTTAATTCAGAAAATGCACAATATGGCGAAAATGAACTGAGGTTCGGGACCACCACTCTCAAATGCGGGCTGTTACCACTCCAACGCACAGGGTCGGCAGTCCTGGCGGCGTTCAGAGAACTGGCGCCCTACAGGTTGCGCAACCAGAGCGCCAGGAGGCTGTGCTGCGCCACAGGCCGGGAGCAACAAGACTCGTTTTACCGCCACCCCCAGTGAAGTTGGCAGCAGGAACGAAAAGAAAACTTCCGGTGCCCATTCCGTTAGAGTTCTTGGTTGGCTTCACTTCGTTAACAGCAGCGGTGCTATAACTGCCGACATTTCATTGCACATATGTTGGTTTCCGTCACTTTGGAAGCAACAAAACGTAAGCACCTTCAGCTTTTGTTAAGACGTTTCGTAGCAGAACCCTCGTGCTAACTTCGGTCGAGGTTATCATGTAGCAACGCTGTTCGCATCGCAAGCAAACACCGTTACGATTATATCGATGCTAATGCGGTAAATTTTGTCGCACTGCCCTTGTCTGCGTGTTCGTAGCACATGATTCCTCATTGCTAACAACTTCCTTTTGTAACTCTCATTTTTCAGTATTAAAATTAGATTTTCTGATTATCACACTCTTTAGTGACTGGACAAGCTATTGCTGTTTATTCTTATTTCTCAGTGTTTTGCGAACATTTGTTTTGTCCTACAGCAAGACAGCAAAACTGTCTCATTTATCGTTTTTTTTTTTCGTCAATATATTTGTTTTCAGTTCACTATCTGTTAGTGGTCTGTTGTTCTCCCCTTTCTCCCTTCATTAATTCCATTATTAATCCAGGGAGTATGAGAAGAAGCTGAGACCTGCACAGTCCAGAGAAAAGAAGATTGTTGAGAGTGTTGTTATCTGCTGATAGTGGAGCGGTGACAGGCAGCACTTCCTATTTCCATCCAGTCAGTCAGTAATAAAACCGCCATAAGAGCTACATGTAGATGTAGTTCAGTTTCATTTATCTAAGTATGATTTTTTATCCCACAGGACCTCCGTAAAATTGCTACATTATTAGTTAATAAAGGTAGAAACCGTTATGATGTTATTGGCAATCTAAATGAGTAATAAAACAGTAACGATATCGGTTATTTCGTTTAATTATAAATTCACGATGGATCAATTGTTTGTAAGCATAAGAATGACATGGTCACATTACGTACTATTCATCGATAAAACAAGACGTCATACCGAGGGCTAAGCTTTTTTTAAAGTATATTACGCACTGCACCAGGTGCATCACAGCGTGAATAAAAGTGACTGTCAGACGACTCTGTCCCGTATGTTAATTTGCGCTCCTGTGTTTCCTATTGAGTGTACATTGTTTCCTTCTAAAGTTTCGAATTCACTGTATTTGTTGTCAGTCTTATAATAACAATTATTTGACTCCCTGTTGGCTGGCGGTTTGCAAAGGCTTTAATTGTTGAGTGCAGATTTTCTACACCGTCATTAACGAAGGTGAGCATTAACTCAATTCTACTCAGAGTACTTGAAATATTAACTTCAAGTGTAAATGAAGTTGGAAAGACGGTGTCTGAAAATCAACCTGGAGTAATATTAAATTTTGTGGACGCCAAGAATCATTTATCTACTTTTGAAATGTTAGGTAATTCGTTTTTGTGTGGTAACTGTGCAATCTGATGTTTACTGTTTGGATTCGGTACTGAACCAGAGAAAATAGACAGCTTGGTAGAGCATGGGAAGTATAATGTTCTGTGTGGCGTACCAGCTTCTTCAGTTTAGCGCTTTATTTTCATGGCCGAGATGGGGGATTTTGCACATTTATATAAATGTGTGTGTTCTATTGCAACCAGGTGAATTTGTGACAATCTATATAGCTTAGTCACATTGAAAATTTGTAACTAAAACAGTTATTTTCATTTGTATCACCAAATATTTACAACAGTGACCTAAAATTTAAAATGGTTTTATAGTTGTGTTCTAAAGATAAATATTTAACTGAATGTAATATCTTTGTTGTTCATGCCAAGTTGGGGCATCACACATCATTTGTAAGATAGCAGGAATTATAATGTAGAATTCATAACGAGTGGTCGTAATGTGGATTTCTTAGCGATGAGAGGTATGTGCGGATGATGAGCAAATACCTGTATGAAACACACAGAAATAATCAAAATAAAACTTTTATTTGATGAAAAGTTAAACAATGAAGAAATCGTCCCCATATACGCAAACTAACTTTTAGTGACTGAATTCAGGCAAGGGCCCCAGGGCCTGAACTTAATGAACTATTATTACCTACGACAGCGAATACTGGATTGGATCAAAAAGCAGATGAATCAAATTTGTCATGCTTGTCCTGGAAAATTATACAGAAACTGCATATTCCACTCAATATTACTTAAATAAAATGCACAATGGTAAATTAAATTCCTTGGTTAAGCGAGAACGAGTAAGTTAGAATGTGGTGCGTTTCGAATAATGTAACTTTGTTTGGAAGAGCCCATTGAAAGTGTGGGGTTGTTAATTTGTGGAATACAAAGAAATGGAAAACTGATCTTACCAGTTAGTATTATTGATGCGGAAATTAGTAATTACTCTAAAGAACTCCGACCTCCCCTCTCCCGGTGTTGGTCGAAGTACATCAGGGAGGATGTCGAACTGATACTATATAGAGTCTTGAGTGTAAAACACAAAAAACTTATTTACTGTTGACTTTGGAAGACGGCGTGTTAATACAGAGTTGAGTCTGAAACGTTGTGATCTAATAAATGTGAAAACACACAACCCTGCTATCGACTCCAAGTGCGGTTGTCGTGACACCACATGAAATAGTGCGAAGTGGATATTATTTACAATACCATCTCAATCGTCAACGTCTTATCACATTTGCACTACTGTGTGCTTACTTCATTTCAAGCGAGACAGTGCTGTTCCCTCTTCGTTTCTCTAAAGACGTCGCTAACGTCTTCTTTCCTTCCTTAAGTGATCTGGCCGTTACCGTCATCTTAGGAGGCCAACTAAGTAGATTCTTGAATAAATAAGCGGAAAACAAAGTTGACACCCGTGATTGTGTAGTGGCATAGGTATAGAGGCTTGCACTACAGCGTCACACGAAATTCATGACACTTATTTCAGACAACAAAAGAGGAAATTAAGGGTCTGAGGAAACTGACAAGATGCACATTTATATCTGAAATGAGTCTTCCGTTATTCACTGGAGAATATGGTTACTTTACCAGCACGTTTCCGCTTTCTGTTTCCTGTATGACTCAGTTTCAACCGGCCAAGACGAGAGTCTTCTGGTTTCCCACATTCGTTTTCTGAGCATTTTCTGTTCTGAGTCTTAGGTGTTTGAAATTCGGCATCTGCTACCAATAAGAAAGGTGACAGTTTCGTTTAGCTACTAGTATGTTTAATGGGTGTGGCTTAGTGGCTCGTCGGCACAATATTTCACCGTGTTCGGTGAGGGCACTGACCACCCCTGCAATAAAAAAAACCTCGCCAAAATTACCTTCGATATACTGCGAAATGTGCCGGGGACCAGGGGCTCCTTCCCGCCCGGAAAGCCGTGCGTGTCGCACGGCCAATCGGGCGGGCAAATAAGGCGTAAAGGACACACAACATCCCACCGCAATTTCTAAAATCGATGGGGCCAGTGGCATCAAAACGACTATTCACGTTGGTGTGTAGAATGTATGGGACTAGCGATATACCATCGGACTTTCGAAAAACATCATCCGCTCAGTTCTGAAGACCGTAAGAGTCGACAATCGCGATCAGCTTAACAGCTCATGCATCAAAATTGCTGACAAGAATAATACAGAGATGAGTGGAAAAGAAAATTAAAGATCTGTTAGATGACGATCAGTTTGGTTTTAGGAAAGGTAAAGTTCCACACAGGCAGTTCTGACGTTGCGGTTGATGTTGTTGTTGTGGTCTTCAGTCCTGAGACTGGTTTGACCGCTACGGTCGCAGGTTCGAATCCTGCCTCGGGCATGGATGTGTGTGATGTCCTTAGCTAGTTTAAGTAGTTCTAAGTTCTAGGGGACTAATGACCTCAGAGGTTAAGTCCCATAGTGCTCAGAGCCATTTGATGCAGCTCTCCATGCTACTCTATCCTGTGCAAGCTTCTTCATCTCCCAGTACCTACTGCAGCCTACATCCTTCTGAATCTGCTTAGTGTATCCATCTCTTGGTTTCCCTCTACGATTTTTACCCTCCACGATACCCTCCAATACTAAATTGGTGATCCCTTGATGTCTCAGAACATGTACTACCAAGCGATCCATTTTTCTAGTCAAGTTGTGCCACAAGCTCCTCTTCTCCCCAATTCTATTCAATACCTCCTAATTAGTTATGTGATCTACCCATCTAATCTTGGGCATTCTTTGTAGCACCACATTTCGAAAGCTTCTATTCTCTTCTTGTCTAAGCTATTTGTCGTCCACGTTTCACTTCCATACATGGCTACACTCCATACAAATACTTTCAGAAACGACTTCCTGACATTTAAGTCTATACTGGATGTTAACAATTTTTTCTTCTTCAGAAACGCTTTCCTTGCCATTGCCAGTCTACATTTTATATCCTCTATACCTCGACCATCATCAGTTATTTCACTCCCTAAATAAAAAAACTCCTTTACTACTTTAAGTGTCTCATTTCCTAATCTAATTCCCTCAGCATCACCCGACTTCATTCGACTACATTCCAGTATCCTCGTTTTGCTTTTGTTGATGATCATCTTATACCCTCCTTTCAAGACACTGTCCATTCCGTTCAACTGCTCTTCCAAGTCCTTTGCTGTCTCTGACAGAATTACAATGTCATCGGCGAACCTCGAAGTTTTTACTTCTTCTCCATGGATTTTAATACCTACTCCGAACTTTTCTTTTGTTTCCTTTATTGCTTGCTCAATATGCAGATTGAATAACATCGGGGATAGGCTACAACCCTGTCTCACTCCCTTCCCAACCTGCTTCTCTTTCATACCCCTCGACTCTCATAACTGCCATCTGGTTTCTGTACAAATTGTAAATAGCCTTTCGCTCTCTGTATTTTACCCCTGCCATCTTCAGAATTTGAAAGAGAGTATTCCAATCAACATTGTCAAACGCTTTCTCTAAGTCTACAAATGCTAGAAACGTAGGTTTGCCTTTCCTTAATCTTTCTTCTAAGATAAGTCATAGGGTCAGTATTGCCTCACGTGTTCCAACATTTCTACGGAATCCAAACTGATCCTCCCCGAGGTCGGCTTCTACCAGTTTTTCCATTGTAAAGGATTAGCGTTAGTATTTTGCAGCTGTGGCTTATTAGACTGATAGTTCGGTAATTTTCACATCTGTCAACACCTGCTTTCTTTGTGATTCGAATTATTATATTCTTCTTGAAGTCTGAGGGAATTTCGCCTGTCTCATACATGTTGCTCACCAGATGCTAGAGTTTTGTCAGGACTGTCTCTCCCAAGGCTGTCAGTAGTTCTAATGGAATTTTGTCTACTCCGGGGACCTTGTTTCGACTCAGGTCTTTCAGTGCTCTGTCAAACTCTTCACGCAATATCATATCTCCCATTTCATCTTCATCTACATCCTCTTCCATTTCCATAATATTGTCCTCAAGTACATCGCCCTTGTATAGACCCTCTATATACTCCTTCCACCTCTCTGATTTCCCTTCTTTGCTTAGAACTGGGTTTCCATCTGAGCTCTTGATATTCGTGCAAGTGGTGCTCCTTTCTCCAAAGATCTCTTTAAATTTCATGTCGGCAGTATCTATCTTACCCCTAGTGAGATAAGCCTGTACATCCTTACATTTGTCCTCTAGCCATCCCTGCTTATCCATTTTGCACTTCCTGTCGATCTCATTTTTGAGACGTTTGTATTCCTTTTTGCCTGCTTCATTTACTGCATTTTTATATTTTCTCCTTTCATCAATTAAATTCAGTATTTCTTCTGTTACCCAAGGGTTTCTACTAGCCCTCGTGTTTTTACCTATTTGATCCTCTGATGCCTTCACTACTTCATCCCTCAAAGCTACCCATTCTTCTTCTACTGTATTTCTTTCCCCCATTCCTGTCAATTGTTCCCTTATGCTCTCCCTAAACCTCTGTGCAAGATCTGGTTCTTTCAGTTTATCCAGGTCCCATCTCCTTAAATTACCACCTTTTTGCAGTTTCTTCAGTCTTAATCTACAGTTCATAACCAATAGATTGTGGTCAGAGTCCACATCTGCCTCTGGAAATGTCTTACAATTTAAAACCTGGTTCCTAAATCTCTGTCTTATCATTATATAATCTATCTGATACCTTTTAGTATCTCCAGGGTTCTTCCATGTATACAACCTTCTTTCAAGATTCTTAAACCAAGTGTTAGCTGTGATTAAGTTATGCTCTGCGCAGAATTCTACCAGGCAGCTTCCTCTTTCATTTCTTAGCCCCAATCCATATTCACCTACTATGTTTCCTTCTCTCCCTTTTCCTACTCTTGAATTCCAGTCACCCATCACTATTAAATTTTCGTCTCCCTTCACTACCTGAATAATTTCTTCTATCTCATCATACATTTAATCAATTTCTTCATCATCTGCAGAGCTAGTTGGTATATAAACTTGTACTGTTGTAGTAGGCGTGGGCTTCGTGTCTCTCTTGGCCACAATAATGCGTTCACTATGCTGTTTGTAGTAGCTTACCCGCACTCCTATTTTTTTATTCATTATTAATCCTACTCCTGCATTATCCCTATACCTGCGGTTGATAATGGAAGCAAAACTGAAAAAAATCAAGGCACATTCACAGGATTTATCGACCTGGAAAAAGCGTTTGACGCTGTAAAATGGTGAACGATGTTTGAAATCTTTAGAAAAATAGGTGAATAGGGGTAAGCTATAGTGAAAGGCGGGTAGTATACAATATGTGCAAGAACCAAGAGGGAACAATAAACGTGGAAGTACACGGATTAACAAGGGTGTACGACAGGGATGTAATCTTTCGCCCCTACTGTTCAATATGTACGTCGGGGAAACAATGACGGAAATAAAAGAAAGTTTCAACAGTGGGATTAAAATTCGGGGTGAAAGGATATCAGTGTTAAAATTCACTGGAGACAATTCAGTCCTCAGTGAAAGTGAAGAACAATTACAGGCTCTACTGAGTGGAATGAACAGTCTAATGGGTACAGAACATGAAATGAGAAGAGACCGAGGAAAGACGAATATATTGAAAAGCAGCAGAAATGATAACAGCGAAAAACTTAACATCAGAATTGAGGATCACGAAGTAGACAAATGAAGGATTTCTGATATCTAGGCAGGAAAATAACGCATTACAGACGGAGCAAGGAGAACATAAAAAGCAGACTACCAATGGCAAAAAGGGCATTCCTGGCCAGGAGAAGTCCATTAGTACGAAACACAGGTCTTAATTTGAGGAAGAGATTTCTGAGAATGTATGTTTGGAGCACAGCATTGTATGTTAGTGAGACATGGACTTTGGGAAAACAGTGACCGAAGAGAATAGAAGCATTTGAGATGTGGTGCTTCAGAAGAATGTTAATTGGGTGAACTAGGTTCTCCATGAAATTGCCGAGAAAGGAATATATGGAATACACTGGCAAGAAGAAGGGAGACGATTATAGGATACCTGTTAAGACTTCAGGGAAATATTCCATGGCACTAAAGGGAACCGTAGAGATTAAAAACTGCAGAGGAAGACAGAGACTGGAATACGTTCAGCAAGTTATTGAGAACGTGGGTTGCAATTGCTATTCTGAGGATGAAAACAGGAGAGGAATTTGTGATTGGCCGTATCAAACCAGTCAGAAGACTGATGAAAAGAAAATCTCATTAAATTTTATTACAGTACATGCTTTTTTGTGCTCCTTTTCCATATTCACATCTCTGTTACTTCTAATTTGTTCTTTTCTTCTTTCGTGTAGTCCACCCATCTAGACAAAAGCATGAAATGATCCTCACAAACGTCTTCATTCTTTCTTGTTTCCATATTACGACGATTATTTGTTAATGAATTACTGTTATTTCTGAAAGACTGTTTTTTCATTGTCATCATCATATCTAGTTTTCTTTTAACATACCTTGGGCACCCGAATTTCAAGCAGATTGCAACTTGTCTTTTCATCTTTTGTTAGGATACTCAACATTTCTTTTCTCTTGTGATGTGTATTTGTCTATTAATTTAGTTATTAGTTTATCAGACGTCCTTTGTTTCTGTCATCTCTTTCTGTATTCCTCTATTGTAATACTTCTACAATATCCACCATACTTCTGTTCACATATTTTTTTGTTGTTCCCTAGTAGCAAAATTAATTTGTTTTTGTTGTTCCCAAGGAGCAAACTTCATTTTCTTGTATTAATATTGTAGCGGTGAACCCCAGCTTCCTTAAAGAATCGAACTCTCGTGTATGAAAGCGCTTTAAACTTCTAGTTCCCGGGCTAATGTGTGAATATGTTAAATGTATGACGTTAAGCATGTAAGGAAAATAAGTTTAGAATATGTCTGATATTGTGTTTAAAGTTTGTTGGAAGTCGCCATGTACTCCCATTGTCAAACACTGGATGATTATAATCTGGATAATTTACGGTCCGTTTTATACAAAAGCAAGTTTTCCACATAGCTAAATGTTTATGATGTCACATCTCCTGTACTATGTGTCGTTCAGTTATATAACTTCGAAGGTACATTCAGTGGCATAGTATATGGATAATGCCCTCATAATCTGTGGCAAATAGAGTTAATACACATATTAAAAATTTGCTTCACCTCAGTTCCGGGAGTTCCGGGACCTGTACAGAAAATTGGAATAGAGATCAACATAAACATCATTTCCGCTCTTTTTATTGCTCATGAAAACCACGCATTGCATGTTCTATCACCATACTGTGAGACCTTCAGAGGTGGTGGTCCAGATTGCTGTACACACCGGTACCTCTAATATCAAGTAGCACGTCCTCTTGCATGCCCATATTCGTCGTGGTATACTATCCACGAGTTCATCAAGGCACTGTTGGTCCAGATTGTCCCACGCCTCAACTGGGATTCGGCGTAGATCCCTCAGAGTGGTTGGTGAGTCACGTCGTCCATAAACAGCCCTTTTCAACCTATCCCAGGCATGTTTGATAGAATTCATGTCTTAAGAACATGCTGGCCACTCTAGTCGAGCGATGTCGTTATCCTGAAGTAAATCATTCACAAGATGTGCACGATGGGGGCGCAAATTGTCGTCGATGAAGACGAATGCCTCGCCAATATGATTGCACTATCGGTCGGAGGATGGCATTCACGTATCGTAAGCCGTTACGACGCCTTCCATGACCACCACCGGCGTATGTCGGCCCCACATAAGGCAACCCCAAAACAGCAGTCAACGTCCACCGTGCTGCACTCACTGGACAGTGTGTCTAAGGCGTTCAGCCTGACCGGGTTGCTTCCAGACACATCTCCGATGATTGTCTGGTTGAAGGCGTATGCGACACTCATCGGTGAAGAGACGGTGATGCCAGTCCTGAGCGGTCCATTCGGCATGTTGTTGGGCCCATCTGTACCGTGCTGCACGGTGTCGTAGTTTGCAAAGACGGACCTCGCCATGGTCGCCGGGAGTGAAACTTCGCACAGTTTGAGTCGTAATACGACGTCGTGTGGCTGCACGAAAAGCATTATTCAATATGGTGGCGTTGCTACCAGGGTTCCTCCGAGCCATAATCCGTAGGCGGCGGTTTACCCCTGCATTAGTAGCCCTGAGCGACGCATGTCATCGACAGTTCCTGTTTCTCTGTATCTCCTCCATGTCCGAACAACATCGCTTTGGTTCACTACAAGACGCCTAGACACTTCCCTTGTCGAGAGCCCTTCCTGTCACAAAGTAACAACACGGACTCGGTCGAACCGCGGTAATGATCGTCTAGGCATGGTTGAACTACAGAAAACACGAGCCGTGTACCTCCTTCCTGGTGGAATGACTGGAAATGGTCGGCTCTCGGACCCCCTCCGTCTAATAGGCGCTGCTAATGCATGGTTGTTTACGTCTTAAGCGGGTTTAGTGACACTTCTGAACAGTCAAAGGGATTGTATGTGATGCAATATCCACAGTCAATGTTGATCTTCAGGAGTTCTGGGAACCGAGGTGATCCAAAACTTTCTCTGATGTGTGTAGTAGTAATAAGTAATAAACTGAGACGTCAGGTGCGGTACTGGATGTTTAGCCTGCTGTACGAGAAGCGAAAACGTAGTAATTGATAAACTTTTTCCTTTCATCATATTTTGTGTGTATCAGCGAAAAAAAGTGTCGTAATATGTTTGAAATTATTTGGAAAGAATGCTGGAAGTCGCAAAGTGCTCTTCTTCTCAAATACAGAATGAAAATATTCTGTGTGTTTGCACACCGTGAATTACAGTACCTCGCCACATTACACAGTTTCTAAATGTAATACTGGAGTAATTGCGTTAAATATGTAACAGATTATTATACCTGTTAATGAGTAGATTATGACGGCATTTCAAAATTTTTAATCCGCTCGATAATTTCATCAAATGCTGCTGATCAGAATTTTGTACCCCTGGAAGCCGTTAGATAGGCAGGCTGCAGCTGGGATCGGGCTCCATGAACAGGTTTATCCGTTTAATCATACTGATTTCCTTTCTTAATAAAACAACATAGAAAAATTCAATGTTTCCTCTGTTTATTGAAGGGAAATTTCGAGATCTTGACGAATATGCAGAAATGCTTTCGCATTCGGAAGCCATTCACCGATTTTGGTCAACACGGTTTGGGAAGTTTTCAAGCGAGATGCCGGAAGAAGCAATAGCGATGTTCCGAACGCAAGCGTAGAAATTATGGAATATTCTATCAGCCAGGACGAAAGGTTCAAAAATCACATTAGATTCGGACGTAGACAGGGTAGCAGACGAACAGGAGGGGTAGCAGTATTGAGGGAGCCAGATACCTTACGAATGGGACGTTTTTCGAATAGGCGGGCATTAAGAAGGGTAAAGGAAGAAGCGTGGGTGGTGTAAGGCGAGACAAAGCTGGTCACATCTCAGTGCGACCCAGATTGGGAACACAAGACGGCGATAAGGACTGCCTGCAGCAGGCCCGCCCCCGCCGCCCTCCCGAGGCCGTGAGTGGCGGCCTCCCCCGGCGGCTTATCTTCAGTTACGGCCTCCAGTATTTACCTTCGTCTGCAGCTGCGTCGCCTCCGCTAAAGCTGCTGGTGCTGACGACTTAACGAAATTGCAGACGTTTTCCTTAACGTTTCCTCGCCGCTGTGGATTGAGGCCCTGAGGATTTCGGCGGTTCCGCCTGCGGGCGTCATTCGGAGGCCTGGAGGCGGCGCGACGCCCTCGCACCCACTTGATGGCTCCTTTGAGGGGGGCTGAGAGATAAAGGATCTGCTGCGCGGGGATGAAGCAGTCAACTGTTACTGCAAGGAGTACTGGAAGTTATCACGACCACACGAAACAAAAGTCCTCTTGATCCCCCATCTGTGAACTCTTTCAGGACTGCCGCGAAAATTCATCTTTACAGCCATCTCGCCTGACTTCTAAATCTAGTTGCAGAAAAGCCACAGGGCGAAGAAGCTGGGGAGAGAAAATTACTTCAAAAGAAGAAATAAGTAGCGTCTTTCCAGACTGCACTTAAGAAGGACACAATTTCATTGAGCTACACTTTGCTCTCCTGAAACACCTTATATTTTGAGTTTATTACGTTCGATTTGCGTTTCGTAAAGCTCTCACATTAGGTGTGGCCAAGGTAATATTAGATTCAGACTTCTGAGGAACAAATGTGCAGATATTTGTAGATACGATTTCCAAGATGACGCAATATGGCAGCAGCCAATCAGTAAGGAGCGATGATTTAGAATTTTAATAAAGATGTCAACGAGTCATCTGTGAGCCAGAGAAGTCCCCGGGTCCAGTCTTTGTTCCAATGCTTTTCTCGCTGTGTATCAACCATATTCCATCTATACCTCAGTCTTGTAAGTATACCACCATTTATATGATGACAGTATCCAACTGTACACTGACTTCTTAAGTAATAGAACCCAGTACGTTGTCCTCGATGGTGAGTGTTCATCGGAGGCGAGGGTATCATCTGGAGTGCCCCAGGGAAGTGTGGTAGGTCCGCTGTTGTTTTCTATCTACATAAATGATCTTTTGGATAGGGTAGATAGCAATGTGCGGCTGTTTACTGATGATGCTGGTGTACGGGAAGGTGTCGTCATTGAGTGACTGTAGGAGGATACAAGACGACTTGGACAGGATTTGTTATTGGTGTAAAGAATGGCAGCTAACTCTAAATATAGATAAATGTAAATTAATTCAGATGACTAGGAAAAAGAATCCTGTAATGTTTGAATACTCCATTAGTAGTGTAGCTCTTGACACAGTCGCGTCGATTAAATATTTGGGCGTAACATTTCAGAGCGATATGAAGTGGGACAAGTATGAAATGACAGTTGTGAGGAAGGCGGATAGTCGTCTTCGGTTCATTGGTAGAATTTTGGGAAGATGTGGTTCATCTGTAAAGGAGACCGCTTATAAAACACTAATACGACCTATTCTTGAGTATTGTTCGAGCGTTTGGGATCCCTATCAGGTCGGATTGAGGGAGGACATAGAAGCAATTCAGAGGCGGCCTGCTAGATTTGTTACTGGTAGATTTGATCATCACGCGAGTGTTACGGAAATGCTTCAGGAACTCGGGTGGGAGTCTCTAGAGGAAAGGAGGCGTTCTTTTCGTGAATCGCTACTGAGGAAATATAGAGAACCAGCATTTGAGCCTGATTGCAGTACAATTTTACTGCCGCCAACTTACATTTCGCGGAAAGACCTCAAAAAGAAGATAAGAGAGATTAGGGCTCGTACAGAGGCATATAGGCAGTCATTTTTCCCTCGTTCTGTTTGGGAGTGGAATAGGGAGAGAAGATTCTAGTTGTGGTACGAGGTACCCTCCGCCACGCACCATATGGTGGATTGCGGAGTATGTATGCAGATGTAGATGTAGAAAAGTATCCGGACACTCCGAAAAACATACGTTTTTCATATTAGGTGCATTGTGCTGCCACCTACTCCCAGGTACTCCATATAAGCGACCTCACTAGTCATTAGACATCGTGAGCGCTCCGCGAAACTCGCGGATTTCGAACGTGGTCAGGTGATTGGGTGTCGCTCGTATCATGCGTCTGTTCGCGAAATCTCCACACTCCTAAACATCCCTAGGTCCACCGTTTCCGATGTGATAGTGAAGTGGAAACGTGAAGGGACACAAGCGTACAGGCCGGCCTCGTCTGTTGACTGACAGAGACCGCCGACAGTTGAAGAGGGTCGTAATGTGTAATAGGCAGACATCTATCCACACCATCACACAGCAAATGCCAAACGACGCCTCCCTTGGTGTAAGGAGCGTAAACATTGGACGATTGAACAGTGGAAAAAAGTTGTGTGGGGTGAAGAATCACGGTACACACTGTGGCGATCCGATGGCAGGGGCCGCGCGGAGTAGCCGCGCGGTTAGAGGCGCCATGTCACTGACTGCGCGGCCCCTCCCGCCGGAGGTTCGATTCTTCCCTCGGGTATGGGTGTGCGTGTTGTTCTTAGCATAAGTTAAAGTAGTGTGTAAGTCTAGGGACCGATGACCTAAGCAGTTTGGTCCCTTAGAAATTCACACACATTTGAACATTGGATGACAGGGTGTGGGTACCCTGTGAACGTCATCTGCCTGCGTGTGTAGTGCCAACAGTAATATTCGGAGGCGGTGGTGTTATGGTGTGATGGTGTTTTCTTTGGACGGGGCTTACATCCGTTGTTATTTTGCGTGACACTATCACAGCTCTGGCCTACATTGATGTTTTAAGCACCTTCTTGCTTCCCACTGTTGCAGAGCAATTCGGGGATAGCGATTGCATCTTTCAACACGATCGAGCACCCTGAAACGGTACAGTAGTTACCGCTTCAAAAGCAGCAGGCTTCCATGCTCGCTCGCACCGGGAATACAAACTAAGGCGGCTCCGCCCCCGATTTATTACACGACGCGGCCGGCCGCAGGTGCAGCGGAACCCCATCTGGACGGATGGATAATGTGTTAGGCCTCATCATAAATATTTATATATGTCATGTAGCATGTATTACTTTTACTTGAATGCGAATCGTGCACGTGAAAATTTCTAATCCTCCTCCCACCTTTCCATAAAACGTGGCCAAATACACTACTGCGCATTAAAATTGCTGCACCACGGAGATGACGTGCTACACACGCGAAATTTAACCGACACGAGGAAGATCCTGTGATCTGCAAATGATTAGCTTTACAGAGCTTTCACACAAGGCTGGAGCCGGTGGCGACGCCTAAAACGTGCAGACATGAGGAAAGTTTCCAACCGATTTCTCATACACAAATAGCAGTTGACCGGCGTTGCCAAGTGAAACATTGGTGCGATGTCTCGTGTAAGGAGGAGAAATGCGTACCATCACGTTTTACTCTTTGATAAAGGTCGGATTGTAGCCTATCGCGACATTTCTGCTCGCGTAGGTCGAGATTCAATGACTGTTAGCAGAATATGGAATCGGTGGATTCAGTAGAATAAAACGGAAAGCCGTGCTGTATGCCAACGACCTCGTATCACTGGCACTCGAGGTGACAGGCATCTTATCCGCATGGCTATAACGGATCGTGCAGCCACGTCTCGATCCCTGAGTCAACAGATGGGGACGTTTGCAAGACAACAACCATTTGTACGAACAGTTCGACGACGTTTGCAACAGCATGGACTAACAGCTCGGAGACCGTGGCTGCGGTTACCCTTGACGCTGCATCACAGACAGGAGCGCCTGCGATAGAGTACTCAACGACGAACGTGGATGCACGAATGGCAAAACATAATTTTTTCGGATGAATCCAAGTTCTGTTTACAGCATCATGATGGTCGCATCCGTGTTTGGCGACATTGCGGTGAACGCTCATTGCAAGCGTGTATTCGTCATCGCCATACTTGCGTATCACCCGGCGTGATGGGGTGCCATTGGTTACACGTCTCGGTCACCTCTTGTTCGCGTTGACGGCACTTTGAACAGTGGACGTTACATTTCAGATGTGTTACGACCCGTGGCTCTACCCTTCATTCGATCCCTGCGAAGCCCTACATTTCAGCAAAATAATGCACGACCGCATGTTGCAGGTCCTGTACGGGCCTTTCTGGATACAGAAAATGTTCGACTGCTGCCCTGGCCAGCAAATTCTACAGATCTCTCACCCACTGAAAACGTCTGGTCAATGGTGGCCGAGCAACTGGCTCGTCACAATACGCCAGTCACTACTCTTGATGAACTGTGGTATCGTGTTGAAGCTGCATGGGTAGCTGTACCTGTAAACGCCATCCAAGCTCTGTTTGACTCAATGCCCAGGCGTATCAAGGCCGTTATTACGGCCAGAGGTGGTTGTTCTGGGTACTGATTTCTCAGGATCTATGCACCCAAATTGCGTGAAAATGTAATCACAAGTCAATTCTAGATTAATATATTTCTCCAATGAATACCCGTTTATCATCTGCATTTCTTCTTGATGTAGCAATTTTAATGGCCAGTAGTGTACTAGTCGGGAAACAGTAGAAGTAGTTCTGTAGTGTAGTAGTGCCAATCTTACTCCTGGGTAGGGGATCAGAGATGCAGCACAGGCTGATCGAAGTCAAAGAAGTTCCAGTATCATAAGATTTGGTGTGCAGACGTTGGTCACGGCCAAGTGGTTTGGCTATCCCCTCCACCGGGACACAGGAAGAGCTCCGGGTGCCCGCCATATTCTAGGACTTCTACAGATGACGAGTAAGTGAGCAGACGTGCCCTCAGTGTGTCTGTCTCGGTGTTCACAGCAAGAAAGGTATTCGAATATTCGAACTGATTCTTTTTTATTTCCAGCTTCAGATTATGCAGGGAAACGAATGTACGCAATGATTGCTTTATCGTTTATTTTGAAAATTTTGTGTAGAAACAAAGTAGGCTCCCATCCTTTGTACAAAGCCACGTGGTGTCGTAAGTCTCATCAATAGTTCCAATGAATAAATGCTGTTGCGCAAATCGAGTGCAACGAAGCATAGTCAAACGCGAGTGATTTATTTTGGTCGAAAAAATGAACCGTAAAAATGTTTTTTTGTGCGAAAGGGGTCTTAGAACGTATGGTATGCCCCATGTTAGTAATAGTGAACGTGGTTCATTATTGGGTAGCCAAATTATAACATCGAACGGTCACATCGTAATTCGCCCCCTCACGGCATAGTTAAATTGATTGCCGTTTCCACTCCCTTTGTAGTTGGATGAACTGTAATTCCACGTGGTCGATCGTTCGTGGCCGCGGGTAACGAGTTTCAAATAGCGACAAAACAGATATCGGTCCGCTAAACTCCTTCGACCCCTGGTTTCCAGCCTCGTTAATGATGTAACGTTGGCACCAAATTTCATCACAACCATGCACAACGTCACCATGGACGTGTCACACGATGGGGAAGTCGTCATCTCCTCCCCCCTTAAGCACATATCACCCTTCCTCTTGGTGCCTCCGCTATGAATGCAAGAATCACCATACCCAGTGACGTTACCCTTTGGAGTGAAGTGCGGCCACAGTTGCCTGGTATACAGGGTAGAACCACTAGAGACAGTTCAAAAAAATTCGACTAAATATGAATGTGAAGCGAAGCAACAAAACTAGCGTATGCTTTTCAGCCCTCCTATTTGGCGCCCTCGTATTGAATGGTCACAGGGGATTGCGATACTAATAAGTGTGTGAATAAAACGGCAAAGTGTTCCTCTAAGACCTGCAACAGTTCGACAACACCTGCGGTACCAGCTGTGCATCTTTGTTGAGAAACTTAAAAATGTACCAGTACAGAGACATGCATTCACCGATGGCAACGTGCTGGCGGGTAGGCAACCCTATCGACACAACCTTATACGAGGGTTGGGTTGTTTGGGAACGGAGGCCTAACAGCGAGGTCATCGGTCTCATGGGATTACGGAAGGACGGGTAAAGAAATCGGCCGTGCCCTTTCGAAGGAACCATCCCGCCAGTTGCCTGGAGAGATTTAGGGAAATCACGGAAAACCTAAACCAGGATGGCCGGACGAGGGAATAAACCGTCGTCATCCCGAATTCGAGTCCAGTGTGCTAGCCACTGCGCCGTAAATGAATGTCGCTATATTGATGCACTGGCGCATGGTGGCTGCGTCCAAAATCTTAGGGCAGTCAAAAGTGTTGCCTGTCCTTCCGGCGAGTAGTCATCGGTGAGTGGCTTTCTCTGTACAGGTATTTCTTTGAAGTGCTTAACAAAGGCGTGCACGTGGTACCGAGTGTGTTGCCACACTGGAGAGGGTCGAGGGGGAAGGAGATCTTAGGAGACCCTTTGCAATCCTGAGAGAATGTTTGATCGTCCAGAGCGGGGAGGGCAGCTGTGGCTAAGGTTGTCGAGAAAGTCAGTCTCTTGCTCAACGCAGTGCAAACTGTCGTTTTCGACCGCGAAATGTATGTAAATGAACGTTCCAAGGGAAAAGGGGGGGGGGTTCATTCACGCCCTTTATGCAACCTCCTGAGAGACTTCGTGTCGATTCAGAGCGGTAGCGTGTCTGAAATGTTTTCCTCGGCCAAACATAAGAAAACCGCGTGATTTCAATGATGAGCTTCGTGGTTCTGGACTCTGTCCTAGAGGCGTCAAAAGGAGAGCTGAAATGAGAGTAAGTGTAAGTGTGACAACTCTCCCATGTCTGAAAAATCCAGGATGGCGTTGGGCAGAAATGCGGTGAAATCTGGTGCCAGTGTGACATCATTAACCCACTTTACACCTGACATGAACTTCTGAGCTCTGGTCTTTTTTTTCGCATTTGTCGACACGTTGTTGTTTGAAACGTAACCTAGCCGAATCTGAGCTACAGCCTCAACTACAGACGCGGCGTGGCTTCACCTTTCGCTTTCGCATCCAGAAAATTGCGAGAGTGAATAGGCCTACTTTAAATATGTTTTGCGAATTTCATCTAGAGTAAATGGAAAATGGAAATGAGCGTTTGGCGTTATTGGCCGGGAGTCCTCTTGCGGTGCAGGTCCGGCCGCCTTGGTGCAGGACTTATTACAATCGACGCCACATTGGGCGAGCTGCCTGCCGGATGGGGATGGAATGATGATGAAGACAGCACAACACCCAGTCCCTGAGCGGAGAAAATCCCCGACCTAGCCGGGAATCGAACCGGGCCCGTAGGACGGCAATCCGTCGCTCTGACCTCTCAGATATCGGGGCGGACATCTAGAGTAAATAAAAAATGGTTTCTTCTCTTTACCTATGCATGTTTCGGTAATATTACAGTATTAGAAGGCTTCGCTTCACCTTACTAAAATGAATATTTGTTTCTTCATGGTTGGCGTTACTCTTCTGCAGTACAGGCAGTATTTGGGGCTCCAGTTGTGAAACCACTACTAACAGCAACAGAAGAATTACAGATAACGAACTGTCTTGTAATATCATCTCTACTGCAGAAGATAGACAGCAGCAAGAACAGCCAAGTATGTTAAATAAAATAGAGAGAAACCCGTTGATGACGGTTCAACATCGCCAAAACATGTACGGTTAAAGAGAGAAAAACCAAGAATTTGTTTTCTCATAGAGATTAAATTCTCAAGATGTACTGCCTGAGAACAAAGGTGAAGCACCCAGAAGGGAAAGAAAGAAGCGAAATGATGGTTCGCCGTTTGACAAGGTATATGATGTTATATCAGTGATTATAAAATCGAGTCAAGTTTACAGGGAACTTGGTAGTGGAAGCCCGCTCGACCCTGCGATGTTGTGCCCCCGTTGTATTGAATGCATGCACCGATTCGGTTAGGAAGGGTGCCACAAAGTCGTTGTATCCTCTCGAGAGGCAAGAGGCCTATGTGTGTAGCTCGTCCTTGATTAATGGCTACTGGCACTGGGGGGCAGCTTATGTCCTAGCTGATGCCATACATGTTCTGTTTTGGACAGATATGGGGATCTTGCTGGCTACGGAAGTACCTCCACCTCAAAGAGAAAGTGCCAAATGTGCACGGGCATTGTCATGTTAATGAATGGCACTAGACTATTGTAGCATGAGAAGTAACACATCACGACGCAGGATGACCGCGACGCACCGTTGTGCCCGAGCGAGGTGGCGCAATGGTTAGCACACTGGACTCGCTTTCGGGAGTACGACGGTTCAAACCCATCTCCGGCCATCCTGATTTAGGTTTTCCGTGATTTCCCTAAATCTTTCCAGGCAAATGCCGGGATGGTTCCTTTGAAAGGGCACGGCCGATCTCCTTCCCAATCCTTCCCTAATACGGGCTTGTGCTCCGTCTCTAATGATCTAGTTGTCGACGGGACGTTAAACACTAATCTCCTCCTCCTCCTCCTCCTCCTCCTCCTCCTCCTCCACGTACCGTTGTGCCAACAGCGTTCCCTCAATCACTACCAGCCACGACCTGGAATCATACCCGATGGCTCCCCATACCACGACGCCAGGAGTAACACCGCTGTGCCTCTCCAAAAGATTGGAAGATTGGGATCTTCTCCTAGTCGCCGCCATACTCGCCGACGGTGGTCATCCGGTGTAGCGCAACACCGCAAGTCATCGCTGATCACAGTGAGACGCCACTATTCAGCAGTCCATGCTTCCCTCTCACGACACCACTCCAGATGCAGCCGTTTGTGTCGTGTTGTTTACGGCAGCCTACGCATGGATCATGAATTCCATAATTCGGCTGCAGCTAGTCTTCTGACTAACAGCCACAGAATATTGCAGAGTCCATTATTTGTTATCGGATGAAATACGCAAATGCGAAGAGGCTACAATCGACTGGAACCTAGGCGGCGAGTATACCTGCCCTCACGTTACCGTGCAGTTCAACATCAGATCACTGTCACCTCTGAATGCCCCAGAAATCTGGGTACAGCACGATGCGAACAGCCGGCCATAAAGTGGCTGCATCCTCTGCCAGCTGCTGATAATGCTGTCTCAGACGAGTACTTTGTATCTCCTCGTTCTTCACAGTGATCACTCAACCTCTTCCGCTGTTCACACTCTTATACATCATACCAAGCCTGATAACAACATTAGACACAAACAACACTAATGTACTCTGGTTGCTTGTCTGCGTGTTACAGATAATTTAATTTCTAATTAATTAAAAACTCGCCGATGGTATTCACATCTGGCTCTGTCTTCTGGATATTTCTTTATTTTCTTCGTCGAGAAGTTTATATTTATACGCTTGCAAATAGTACGCTTCCCTGAAGAAAATCACGACATGTGGAGCACTTTGTTATATATGCTTCCTACTGGAGTGCGAGAATATACTGTAGTTGTAACCAATGTCCTGCGCGAGGATAACTTGCTGCGTTCATTGTGGGACATATTCCCACAGCGAGGAGGAAAGTCGCCGCTGGTGTAGTGAAGTAACGCGGGGCAGGACGGTTACGCTAACATTACACTGACGGCAAATCAATTAAAACACCAGATAAAAAACTAAAAAAATATTCTGCGTGACATTTAATACACACTTTAAACAGTGAAACAAAGAAATGAGATGTAAAAGCACACAGGCAGGCACTATGTAAAAATTAAAATGGGCTTGCAGTTGGTCCGTTGTGCCCCAGGTCTGGGGTTGAACGGAACCAGATTCGCACCTCTAATCGTCGTGTAGTCTCTTTCTAATTAACACTTCCTTACAAGTTTGCAGTTCATTATTAAATAGGTGGTTCAGTTTCTTTTTCTCTGCTGACTGAAATGCTAACGCTCTGAAGTCTTTCACTGTCAACTCAGACAATTTATCTTCCACGTCTTTTAAATACCCGACAAGCTGTAACGCTACTCCATTCCAGAGAACACGACTAAATTTTCTCGTTAACTTGTCAGTTTAAGTAGTCTCATTCTGAAGTCCACTCCGAACTGCTCTCTGAAGAGTTATTTTAGGAACGTTGAACAGAATACTGGCTTTGCCAAGCTCTATTTCCTTTTTCAGAACAGCTGTAACTGTCTCTTACAGACTAACTTTGACAATTACCTTTTCATTCTTATCTTCTAACCATCTGTGAAAAGAGAATTGTTACCAGAACAAAATAAAAATCCCAGAAACATAGTAATGTATCTTAGAAGTGTTACAATATATATGGATACTAAGAAGTAAGCCGGCCGCGGTGGCCGTGCGGTTCTGGCGCTGCAGTCCGGAACCGCGGGACTGCTACGGTCGCAGGTTCGAATCCTGCCTCGGGCATGGGTGTGTGTGATGTCCTTAGGTTAGTTAGGTTTAAGTAGTTCTAAGTTCTATGGGACTTATTACCTAAGATGTTGAGTCCCATAGTGCTCAGAGCCATTTGTTTCACATTCAAATGGCTCTGAGCACTATGGGACTCAACATCTTAGGTCATAAGTCCCCTAGAACTTAGAACTACTTAAACCTAACTAACCTAAGGACATCACACACACCCATGCCCGAGGTAGGATTCGAACCTGCGACCGTAGCAGTCCCGCGGTTCCGGACTGCAGCGCCAGAACCGCTAGACCACCGTGGCCGGCAGAGCCATTTGAACTAAGAAGTAAACAGGAAAGAATGGTACGCTACAGTCTGTTTCGCCTCGACCTATGAAGTTAGGTACAGTTCAAAACCCACAAAGCACTTCGAAACACGTGATTTGAAATTTTAAGACAGATAAAACTGGTAGATATGGCTTTTTCGTTTACCTTGCAGATAACAAGTTACTAATATTGCAATATGCACTTGAAAGACAAGAGAAAACACATTACTGGCACAACAATCCAAAACAAGCTCTTCTGCAATGGCTTTTTGACATCCTTATCGCTCGGATAATACTCCCGGAAAGTGACTTTAGAGTGAAGCACTTTGATGCCAAAATAAAAACCCTAGGTCCGATCTGCCCAGTGGTTTCGTACTATACTGGCTTCCCTGATCAAGGCTGCCTTCCTCCTTAGGACAGTCCTTCGCACTGTACGTTTTAGGGGGACTGTTCGTTATACTGGACGGAGCCGGTGATGCCCTACACTTGCTGCGAAGCTCACGATAGCGATCAGTATTGCGCTGGGTTGTAACTTCGCAGCGTCCAGGGTAACTTCGCAGCGTCCAGGGTAACTTTTTGGTGGTAACTTTGTGTATGACTTTGCTCGAATTTTGGCAGTATTTTGGCAGATACCTTCATGTGCTAAGAAGTTTTTTCTATCGTCGAGGACAGCTCCGAAATACCTCCAATCAGGGCAACCCGTAATTAAGCTGTTCTCTAGCTCTCTACTTTAAGGCATGAATTTTGCTTCGGGGAGACCTATCTCTTAAGCAACCAAAATGTAGTATTACTTGCAGCCCTTTTTAATTTCTTACTCACACGCGAATGACGCATTTTTGAGAATACAGAGTTTACATTTTCTCTTATTCTCCGTCTAGAATCTCCACAGACCACCACCAGGCGAAAACAATGACTTCATCCGCCTCAACAGCTCCATCAAACTACTTCAGCACCATCTCAGTGGTCATGTCTTAAGTTATTTGTCCACAGGTATAATTCCCACCAACACTCCGCTTTTTACAGAAATCTGAGATCGACTGTCACCACTTGATCTGTTCTACATCGACTGCTTCAGATAAAAACTGCTTTCTAAACCATAACCTAAAATTATACATCTACATCTATACTCCGCTAGACACCAAGCGGTGTGTGGTGGAGGACACTATTCGCGCCAAAGTTATATTCATATCCCCCCCCCCCCCCGTCCGTTTCACTCGCGAATCGCGCGAGGGAAAAACGACTGTCTGAACGCCTCAGTACGAGCTCTAATTTCCCTTATCGTAGAATGGTGAACATTGAGCGGTTTGAAAGTTGGTGGTAATAATACATGCTCTACATCCTCGGCGAAGATCGAATTTTGTAATTTAGTGAGGAGCCCCTTCTGTTTAGGGCGCCGTCTGTCTGCAAGTGTGTCCAACTTCAACCTTTCTATAAGATTTGTAACGCTCTCGCGATGGCTAAATGTACCAGTCACGAATCTTGTCACTCCTCTTTGGACCTTCTCAAGACCCAACTGGTAAGGGGCCCATACAGACGAACAATACTCTAAGACTTGACTAACTAACATATTGCAAGAAATTTCCTTTGTTGAAGGACTGCATCGCTTCAGGATTCTACCAATAAACCGCAATCTAGAGTTCGCCTTACCCGTTACTTGTGTAATTTGTCGTTCCATTTGAGATCATTTCGAATAGTCACACCCAGATACTTGACGGGTGTTACCGCTTCCAAAGACTGGGCATTTATTTTGTACTCACACATTAATGGGGATTTTCGCTTTTTCATACGCAGTAGATTACACTTACTAATATTGAGAGATAACTGCCAGTCATTACACCACGCATTTATTTTCTTAAAATCCTCATTGATTTGTTCGCAACTTTCCTATGATACTACTTTCCTGTAGACTACAGCATCATCGGCAAACAGTCTAATACCGCTGTCAGTACCATGAACCAGATCGTTTATGCAGATCGTAAAAAGCAGCGGCCCTATTACGCTGCCCTGGGGCACACCTGACTCATAATTCGCGTGAAGCGAATGAGAGAATATAAAAATTTCTTGCATGGGTGCTGAAAGAAAATGAAATGATCGTATGACATTGTTGGTCGGAAGACCCCATTCGGGGTGGTAGACGTGGTAGGCGGTAACGCTACCGCTACGCTACGCTGGCAGACGGTCTTGAAGGACAGACATAGCACTGCGGATTCCAGAAAACATCATTGTGTGTAGAAAGATCAACATAAAAAGGGACGGATTATTTCAAGCAATTTTATGTAGCGGTATAGAGTGTCTTTTATGTTACATTAGAAGCAACTTGTATTACGTAGAATTTTAGGTTATATTTTAGAAATCAGTTCTTATCTGAAGCAGTCGATTTGGAATGGATCAAGTGGTAACAATCGATCTTAGATTCCTGAAAAACCAGTTGAATGTCCGTATATATTTGCTCTATCAGATTTCTTCATGGAGTTCCAGATTTCGAATTAGGTATCTAATTTTCAAATTACCGCTAGCTTTACTAACAAGTACTGAATGTCAGAATCGTTTCTCATTCGTAGTCACATGATAGGCTTTGTGGGGTATAGCTTCCGTAAACTAACCCCATAAAACTTGATGCGAGAGCACTGTGTCGTAACCCAGCATGGGTCGCAACACATTTTGAATCCCAAAATCAGATTAGATGTGTCGTGGGATCTTCCGTCATCCATCTTTGACAAGCCAGCGACTACATACCGGATTGAGTCGGTGACGAAGGTGGAGCTGATGTTTGTTAGGTCTTTGTGGTGGGAGACAGTATAAAATGACTCGAATGTCACGATAAGGAGGTAGATATGATGTTAATATTGAAATCTTACTCTGGGTTGGCTTTTGGTCGGCTTTTAACGCGTCTTTATCTTTTTAAACAGACGAGCAGAAGATAATTGACTCTGGTTTATAGCTTATGTCCTGGAACCCATTTAACATGAGTGTAAAACATAGACGAGGCTTGTAACCTCAAGCTGGAGCTCAGTCGATCTGCGACTCTATCCTCAGTTTTGGCCTGTTTGCTTATAGATGGCACGTGGCTACATCGCCTATTGCGTCCAATTCACAATCCGCGAGCATGACATCAGCGATTTTTCTTAGCATATGGCAACATACCGAACTGTTGAAAGCTGTTGGCATCAGCTCCTGGCGCGGAATATCTCAACCTAGGTTACAATGCCAACTGCAAATATTCGTACTTAGACGATTTTTTGATTTTTCTAGTCGCCCCTCATGACACAGTCATTACACCGGATCATCTTAATTTTGACTTTTTTTTTTTAGAAAAGCCGTTTGAATTAACTGATGCATTTCAATCAAAGCAAAAGATCAATACTAGTTTTATATGAAAGAGTAGTTTTAATTACTATTCATTAATACGCTGATATGCCTACATCGGTAATTCTTTTAATACTTTGTCTAGACAAAATCCAATTTCAGTTTCGTAAACCTGTAACCAAATACAATCTTTTGATATACATCACGGTATCATTCGGTTTGATTTCTGTTTTGGCATTTTTATAATGAATTTTGCTCTTGTATGTTTTAAGGTTTTTCGCCCACGTTCAACACGTTTCAGTCAATACGTTATAAACATGATGGACAGGCGAACAGGAATGACAATTTGTGAAGGACTCCCAGTTACATTTGGAGGCACTGAATGATCTCTATAAATGGCACGAAGTATAGCTTAAAATGACATGACATGAAATAAATTTGATTCGTAACATACATCGTTATTCTGCCGTACGGCTTATTTGACACCATAGGAATGACGTCAGAGATCATTAAAATATGAACATCAACTACAACAAGGACTGGCAGTTTGACAGTAGCAGCAGCTATGGGAGACGTTTGACACGATATTGTTTCCTGTACTTAAGTTCACGTCAACGTAATGTAACCTTGGATCTACGGACAATCAACGACTAGAAGAGAAGTAAATCCACAGAAGGTAAGGATGTCAGATTCTACATCATTACTGTGGTCTCGCTTTTATACGTTTTGAAATTAACTGTAGGTCCAGTTCACTTATAGACCAATAAATTCCAAATTATACACAATACACCTCACGGACTCATCCTACTGCTGCACATGTTATGGACAGTGAGGAACATAGATTTATCTGTGTAAAAGCGAGAGCAGTATCGAGTACAATTAGAACGATGATGGCAAGTATCAAGAGAACCGCCCCCTCCCCTCTCCACACAGTTCAATAACAACAGCGGAGTTCCGATTTCCTCAACTCAGATGAAGTCCCTTTCCGGAAAGTGAACTGGCTGAAATGTCTCACTGTATAGTAGATTCTGGCAAATGAAGAAAAGATGAAAAGGGCTTCTCAGGTTATTTCGCGACAGAGCACCGTAAACTTCAACCTATAAAGAAGACTTTGCCAGTCTTTTACTCGTTGTCTTATGGAAAAGTTTTAGTTAATAACAACATGAAACACAAAAGTCCATAATGCTGGATAATAATTATGTAAGTTGTACTGAATAAATAATAATTATGTAAGTTATACTGAATATATTTTGTTATCTTGTGCCGTCCAGCAAACAATTCGACTGTGCCACTCACACAACTTAGAGAATTTACAAACCCAACATTTGTAATTGGATGATTGCAAAACAGGCAACGGTGGTAGAAATGGGGAAACGTTGCGTTGACGCCAGCCATGGTGTTTATGGAGTGCGCGCGCATTATCTGCATCAGAGTGCGCGCGACAGATTACGGAACATTAAAAGGAGAGGAATTCGAGACCGCGGTGTTTTCGTCGCAGTGCGTCGGCTGCGTAGCGGCGATTTGCGTCAGCAGGCGCGGTGCCTGTTACATAACATGAAGTTATCTCTCGCCGCTCACAGAGGCGGAAAATTCATATTAAAACCGGGCTTTCATAAAACGTGATGGGTCGTGAACGTCCCGCTGGAATGGGATTATCTGTGAAACAAAGCGTGGGCGGCAGATAGCGTCAGCTGGCCGTCTCGCGCGGGCCTTGATTCGCGTTCCCAGGGCCGACGGCGGCGCCGATGTCGGGGCCTTCACCCCCGGGCGGCGGGAACGGCGGCGTCCCGGTCCTCCCCTGCGCTCTGCAGCGGCTTCGGCCTGCAGCCAAGGCCACCAAAGCCAGCCGGCTTCATACTCTGCCGCCTCCAGCTCGTAAATCGCGTCAAGGTCTTGCAGCCAACAATATATTAGCTCCGGTTCGCTAAACACACACGCACTCCCCCTTACACACACACACACACACACACACACACACACACACAGAGAGAGAGAGAGAGAGAGAGAGAGAGAGAGAGAAGAGGAGGGAGAGAGAGAGACAGAGAGAGAGAGAGAGAGAGATGCACACACTCATTTTACCAAATAACGTCGAAAACGCGAGTGATGATCTTTCACGGAACTCCACAGACAAAAATTTGGAGGTTTCTCGTGGATATTTTCTGAGTATTTAAGTATAAGAGTTCTAATAACCCTACCACAACAAAGGTCAAAAATTGTTTAAGATTTGTAGTGTTGCTCACGCTGCTAAATACTGCATTTTCGGGCAACAACAAAGTTATTATGTGGGGCAGGTGTCATTAGAGCACAGTTAATAAAGTCATTTCATGTAATAATGAATAAACTAGGCACTCATCTTTTCGTGTTTCCCACGCTGGTCTCGCTGTAAAATCATGGCTCAATCGTCGAAAATCTAGGTGGTGGTGATTCCAAGCTCGGATGCAAAGAGGCCTAGGTTTCATTCTGCGATATTCAAAAGTTTTGTAGATGCGCTTCACAAACCGTTCTTGAAGATTAAAGCTTTCAAAGTTAGCACAATAGTGATGTAAAAAATAATAATCAGCACTCTGAATTTAAGTTACACTTCTTTTTTATTACTTTTGCTGCAATATCGCGTAACACACAAAACATCACTTCACAATACAAAACATACTTGAAAACATCTTCCTCAATGTTAAAGTTCACATTTTATAAGCTGACTACGTTATGCGTCTTTCCAACATGACGTCCAAGACTCGACCTTCTCAAGGTCCGACTCTCTAACTAACTAACTACTAATCGCTTACGCGCCCAAAAATCAGAGTTAAAAGTACGTCAAAGATCATAGTGACAAAAGAAAGAATACACATAAGAATAATATCATTGCAACATAAACATATCGATGTATCAAAGTACCTCTACATTAATGAAGTCAAATCTGAATGTTGTCTCAGAAATATGTCAACTACTTTGCAGAAACACAGTAGAATATTGCTGGTATCGAGAGGTTGAGTTGAGGTGCCGTAATGGTTGCGTAATTCAAGTACCATTACAGAGTCCAACAGTCTTTTTAAACAAAATGCACCTGTTACAGTTTCGTTGACCTAAAAAGAACAACCACCATGAGCTTTGAATGACATTTTACATAAAAAAAATCGAGACCCATAGGAGATCTTGGAGGTAGTATTAACAGACACAAAGCAGTGTTAACACGGAACTACAAACTAAACCCAGACAACCTTTCATACGATGGTAATCCCAAAAGTAAGTTCTCCTATTTCTTATAAGTACCGGTTGATCAAAAAGTCAGTATAAATTTGAAAACTGAATAAATCACGGAATAATGTAGATAGAGAGGTACAAATTGACACACATGCTTGGTATGACATGGGGTTTTATTAGAACCAAAAACATACAAAAGTTCAAAAATGTCCGACAGAGGGCGCTTCATCTGATCAGAATAGCAATAATTGATTCAAATGGCTCTGACCACTATGGAACTTAACATCTTAGGTCATCAGTCCTCTAGAACTTAGAACTACTTAAATCTAACTAACCTAAGGACATCACACACATCTATGCCCGAGGCAGGATTCGAACCTGCGACCGGAGCGGTCGCGCGGTTCCAGACTGAAGCCCCTAGAGCCGCTCGGCCACTCTGGCCGGCAGCAATAATTAGCATAACAAAGTTATTTACAGGAAATGCTCAATATGTCCACCATCATTCCTCAACAATAGCTGTAGTCGATGAATAATGTTGTGAACAGCACTGTAAAGCATGTCTGGAGTTATGGTGAGGCATTGGCGTCGGATGTTGTCTTTCAGCATCCCTAGAGATGTCGGTCGCTCGCGGTACATTTGCGACTTCAGGTAACCCCAAAGCCAATAGTCGCACGGACTGAGGTCTGGGGACCTGGGAGGCCAAGCATGACGAAAGTGGCGGCTAAGCACACGATCATCACCAAACGACATGCGCAAGAGATCTTTCACGCGTCTAGCAATACGGGGTGGAGCGCCATCCTGCATAAACATCGTTCGTTCCAGCAGGTGTTTATAAGCCAGGTTGGGGATGATGCAATTCTGTAACATATCGGCGTACTTCTCACCCGTCACGGTAGCAGTTACTGACGTTTTGCTGTCCAGCGCTATTTGTCGGACATTTTGTGAACTTTTTTCTTCTTTTTTTTGTTCTAATGAAACCCCATGTCATTCCAAGCATGTGTGTCAATTTTTACCTCTCTGTTTACATTATTCCGTGGTTTATTAAGTTTTCAAATTTATACTGACTTTTTGATCACCCTGTACATAGACCTATTTATTTCTACAAAGGTTTACGACAGTTTACGTCTAGAACATTTAGCTATTTTTCGACATAATCACCATTTCTGTCGATACATTTTTGTAGACGCTGTGACAGTTTTTGTGTGCCCATGTCATACCAGCTCGCCGCCATGCTGTTCACAAAGTTATGAACCTCTTCTTTTACCTCGTCGTCGGAGCTGAATCACTTTCCGGCTAAACGTTCAGTTTTGACTTAGGGAACAGGTGACAGTCACTCGGCGCCAAGTCAGAACTATAGGGTGGGTGGGGGATTGTGTTCCACTGAAACTGTTGCAGGAGAACAGCGGTTTGCCGAGCGATGTGTGGGCAAGCGTTGGGAGCGATGTGTGGGCAAGCGTTGTTATGGAGAATGTGTACGCCCTTGCTCAACATTCTTCCGGTTCTGAATTGCCCGCTCACAATACCTGTCAGCGTTAATTGTGGTCCCAGTGGGCATAAAGTCGACCAACAATATCCCTTTTCGATCCCAAAAAACGATTGTCATGACTTTACCGACAGACTGTGTTTCTTTGAATTTCCACTGCTCTGGCGAAGTAGGATGTCGCCACTGGCGTGATTGTTGCTTGGTCTCAGGTGTTAAGTGGTATGCCCAGGTTTTGTCATCTGTGACAATTGAGTCCAGAAAGTTGACTTGTTCGGCTGCAAGGCGGTCAAGAAATGAGCGGGAAGCATCAACTCGTTGCCGCATGTGGTCCTCAGTCAGCACGCGTGGCCCCCATCTCGCGCACAGCTTCCGGTAGTTCAATATTTCCGATAAAATTCTCTGAACGGTGCTTCGGGAAACCTCAGGAACCAACTTGCAGAGATCATCCAGGGTGATCCGCCGATCTTCACGCATGCGTTGCTCAACCTTCAACACTGTCTCCTCAGAAATTGACGTCTTCCGCTTCTTTGTTCGTCGTGGATTTCGGTGCGACCAGCTGCAAACTCTCTACACCGCTTACGTACGAACATTTTTGACATCCATGCGCGACTCACCATACACTTCCGTCAGTTGACAATGGATTTCAATCGGCGCAGTGCCCTTTGCGATCCAAAACCGAATAATTGCGCGCATTTCGCACTTGGCGGTAACATCCAATGGGAGCTCCATTCTCAGCGGCTGCCAAGCCAAGACTGAGCGCCTCAGTGCGGCGTGCGCATGTTTACACACAGCGCGTGAAGCACTGTTCATAACAATGTGACCAACTGCCACACAAACAGAGCTCTGTACTTATAGAAAAAAGGAGACCTTACTTTTGGGATTACCCTTGTAATATCCATAATTACGACGGCTATTCAGTAGGTAAGGCAACACACTTCGGTCAACGCCGGTTGAAACAATGCGGAATTTTTCGTGGGTCATTCTCGAATACACGCACTTCAGCCTGACAGTTTCATCATGTTCCGATAGGTAGCGGCGCTATAAGTAGACTTCAAAATAGCGTCTGCAATGAAGATGCATTCCAAGCAGCATATACAGCCATATCTTTCTCAAGTGAAGGACAGGTTTAAGTTCATGGGGTAGGGGGTAGACAGCATGTACGAACTGTTCGTCAGAAGAGAAATTAGGCCGAAAGCCACACGGATGGATGTTCGATGGTTTAGGTTTTTACAAATGCGTTCTCAGAAAGTGGATTTGAAGACCTTAATTTGATTTGTTTGCGCAAAGAGAGAAAAACAACAGTGATTTAGCCCACAATTACCCACACGGAATCTGAGTTTATTGTGCGGGTGCGCCCCTGTAATTTTACTAAAGGTAACCAGTACTCTTAAACAGTAGTAGGTGACCCTTTACTAGTCCCTCGTTATACACGATTCTTCAGGAATTTTAAGTCACAGGACCAGTTATTAGTTCTACCTAAAAAACCTAGCTTAACACCGATATGAGGCTTGCATTGTAAGCCCTCTACAACTAACTAGATTGTTATCACAATTTAATCGGAATGTTTAATTAGCAGTAGAACTCACAATCATTGGTGGTACTCGATTCTAACGGTTATCACCACCAATATCCCGAAATTTACTATTAGTAACTGGGAAAGTATTGAATAACAACAGTTCAAGTTAGGTTTGAAGACAATATTGGAGTTTATTGTGAAATATCAGTCGCTATGTTTTAATTATACCTTCGGTAACCAGCGATGATTCTTGCAGGCATTTGTAATAATCAACATGAGATTGTTTAAATCAATCGCAATATCATTTCGTGTCTCACCTGTTAACTAACTGTGTTATGTCCACTTTCATGAAATTAACAAGACGACGACCCTCGGGTCCATACTGTGGCCTCAGACTGGACTGACTCCTCAAGGACGACTAAAACAATGCGCATCGCCCGCTTAAGCAGTGCTGCAGTTAAGTGAGATCCAACGGCGGAAGAAAGGGTACACTGTCCTGACTAAGGTGAGATGGACGTCCACAAGCTGATAATTTCGTGCAGGTTCCCTAAGTGCAAGATAAAGTAGGATAGATCACGTTGTAAAGGTCCGCCACGAACTTAAGTAAAGAGGGAAAGAATTATTTTAAGTGATAATAGAAAGTATGGATATGGCCACTGGTAGAGTTCCTTATTTCCTGGAGTATTTGTTGGATACTATTACGGAACATTCCCTAAAGACTTAGTATATGAGGAAAGAGGTAGATATAACTGGTTTAAAATTACTAAAGATGCAGTCTCCTTCTGTAGTTACACAGGTCTGAACCTGTGCAGTCTCTACTCATTGTAAATCTGAAGTTATCGCCTGCGGTCGTGTGCCCCCCCCCCCCCCCCCCCCCGCAGCCATCACCTATATCCTCCACCCCAGACGCCACTGCGTCAACTTAGTTATGCTAACGACTATCAGATATTCCACGTCGTCTGCAAAACGAATAACCCTGTCGAAGGTACTTTAGTAGGTTTTATGTTGTGTTTGTGGTATGAAAATGGGGATCCAGAAAGTCGTTCACCAAAACATTTCAGAAGCCTCCAGAAACCCACACACGTGTGGTAGGAAATGCATCCCAGCATACCGAAGAACTGGTGGCAATTCTGCATTTATCAGGCTAGGCCTTTGTTTACTGACCGTAAACCCTTGAATTTTTTCGTGACAATGTTAATATCGCTGAAAAATTCACTTACTAGTGAAAATTCATCTTTATGTGTTACTTTAGAGTAGTTGCGAGATGTGTCACTCTACCTTTCTTAACCGACAAGCTATTTCCACTTCTTGCAGCTCTCCAGATGGTCTCGCAACTCACCTGGAACAAACAAAATTACCATGTTGCAGTAACAGTAGGTAAAAGGTATATACCGATGTATAAATTAAAAGTACGAGGACCTGCTGAAAACTAAAGCCTCCGAATATTCTGTTCTCAATATCGGTTTAGGCATTGCATGTCATGCATGTTACTCGGTCCATATGCCTGCTTCGCTGATGCAAGTTACAACGATCTGCAGCTAGACGCCTGCTAATTAAAACGTGTAACATGGCAATGTCGGCGTAAAACAGCGTGCTGTAACCCAGTTTATAACAACAGAAAAAGTGTGTCTAATTGAAATTCGTAGAAGAATGAAAGCTGTGCAAGGTAACCGTTGTTACCGACATCACCAATGTGCGTCGTGCTCGTAATGAAGGAAACGGCGACGCTACCCTCAACAGAGCTTGGAGTGTTTCCAGAGATTAAAGCACCCCTTGAAGGACTACACTTTGATAGTGATGAGGCGGTCAAACAGAGGTGAGGTTATGGCTCCGCCAACAAAGTTAAAGACTCTACAGTGACGGTATCAACAAACTGGTCTCCCGTAGGCAGAAATGTGTTTGTTCACCAGGGCGAATATGTTGAAAAATAAATATGTAAACATGAAGAACGAATAAGTAGAATATTAATGAAGTTTGTTTAGTTTGAAAAGTTTAAGAGTTTGTCATAAGAAATTCGGAGGCATTACTTTTCAGCTGGTCGTCATATATCTTTCGTTTAGACTATACAAGCTCAGGTTGCAATCAACAGAAACTGTGAAATTTACTAAATGCACTGGTATAGCTTTTGAATGAGGTTCTGTGTGTCACAACACGTACAGCAGAAACGTGATCATTAGTTTTAAAAGAACAGTCAAACTTGTACAGAAAAAGCGAACACTGACTAGTAAATATGAAATATGGATGAGTAGGAAACAATTAGTAGGAGAGAAATTAAAAACAATTACTGTTTCAGTTGTCCCAGCAAATACGTTAATCATGCAAACCAAATTTAAATGACATGTTCTCGACTGCGAACTACGACTCTAAACAGTGAAACGTAGTAATCGCCCTTCACGACTGCGTATCTATCGGAAAGAAGATTAGAAATAATCACTGAGGATCAAACCAGGGGCGCACAGTTACAGAGGGTGTAAGCAATGCATCTGCCTGGCTAAGTCGAGTGAGCGGCGGTCGTTCCCCATTACTTGCTATCCACGCGGTTAGGTCTCGTTAGCATTCAAGAGGCCGAGCACTCACCGATAGCGGGGTTGTTCGGGGGAAGAGACCAAACTGCGAGGTCATCGGTCTCATCGGATTAGGGAAGGATGGGGAAGGAAGTCGGCCGTGCCCTTTGAAAGGAACCATCCCGGAATTTACCTGAAGCGATGTAGGGAAATCACGGAAAACCTAAATCAGGATAACAGGACGCGGGATTGAACCATCGTCCTCCCGAATGCGAGTCCAGTGTGCTAACAACTGCGCCACCTCGCTCGGTCACCGATAGCGGATCAACAGGCTGGTTTCCCCTTCCATACGGCTAAGGCGACACAACAGTAACGAGGGCATTCAGTACGAAAAATGGTTCAAATGGCTCTGAGCAGTATGGGACTCAACTGCTGTGGTCATAAGTCCCCTAGAACTTAGAACTACTTCAACCTAACTAACCTAAGGACATCACACACATCCATGCCCGAGGCAGGATTCGAACCTGCGACCGGAGCGGTCGTGCGGTTCCAGACTGTAGCGCCACTAACCGCTCGGCCACTCTGGCCGGTCATTCAGTACGTACTTCAATCTTTTTTAGAAAAATTTCTGTTGAAAAAAAGTGGAATTTGTTGTGAGGCATTGCGAAACATTTCCACTTCAGTCCCTATATTTTCATGAGCTTCCGATATCAAGTGGCGCTAAAAGTAACCTTCAGAACGGCATCTGTAACGGAGATGCCTTCCAAGCAGAAAACTGACATTGAGCTACTTATGGCTGGAAACCAGGGCACCGCAGGTATTAATATGCGCTTGCGGAATGTCTACGGAGACCTGGCAGTGAACAAATATATGCTGAGCCATTCCCCAAGGAAGTGTTATAGGCCCTCTATTGTTCCTGATCTATATTAACGACATAGGAGACAATCTGAGTAGCTGTCTTAGATTTTTTGTAGATGATGCTGTCATTTACCGTCTTGTAAAGTCATCAGATGATCAAAACGACTTGCAAAATGATTTAGATAAGATATCTGTATGGTGCGACAAGTGGCAATTGACCCTGAATAAAGAAAAATGCGAAGTTATTCACATGAGCACTAAAAGAAATCAGCTAAATTTTGATTACGCGATAAGTCACACAAATCTGAGGGCTGTAAATTCAACCAAATACTTAGGGATTACAATTACAAATAACCTAAATTGGAACGATCACATAGATAATATTGTGGCTAAAGCAAACCAAAGACTGCGATTCATTGGCAGAACACTTAGAAGGTGCAACAGGTCTGCCAAAGAGACTGCTTACACTAAGCTTGTCCGCCTTGTTCTGGAGTACTGTTGTGCGGTGTGGGATCCGCATCAGGTGGGACTGACGAATGACATCGAAAAAGTACAAAGAAGGGCAGCTCGTTTTGTATTATCGCGAAATAGGGGAGATAGTGTCACAGACATAATACGTGAATTGGAGTGACAATCATTAAAACAAAGGCGGTTTTCGTTGCGACGGGATATTCTTATGAAATTTCAATCACCAGTTTTCTCCTGCGATTGCGAAAACATTCTGTTGGCACCCACCTACATAGGGACAAAAGATCATCACGATAAAATAAGAGAAATAAGGGCTCGCACGGAAAAAATTTAAGTGCTAGTTTTTCCCGAGTGCCGGCCTAGAATGGGACGGTAGAGAGACAGCATGAAGGTGGTTCATTGAACCCTCATTCAGGCACTTTATTGTGAATAGCATCACGTAGATGTAGATGGGTGAGCCGTATGTCATCATCGTAACAACGTCGTGCAAACCTGGGCGACTTCCAGCGTCCCGGCCGGCTGCACACAGCTGTGACTCCTGAAATGATGGGACGTATTGACACTCTCATTCGAGGAGACGGACAGATCACAATCAGACATCCCGCTGCTGAACTGGACGTCTCTGTTGGTAGTGCTGACACAATCGGCCCTAGTTGGGGCACTCAAAGCCGTGTGCCCGCTGGATACCTCGCCGCGTATCACCGTAAATAGCAACGAACGACCACCTGTGCGGAATTCGTTGTCTGTTACGAGGGTGAGCATGGCGATTTTTTGTCGAACTTGGTCACAGGTAATGGGTTCATCACTTCTAACCGGAAACAAAACGGCTATATATGGAGTGGTGCCACACCGCATCTTTTCCGCAGAAAAAGTTCAAAGCCTCACACTTCGCCAGAAAAGTCCTAATGATGGTCTGCTGGGACTCTGAAGGGGCTACTCTGTTTGATGTCCTCCCTCATCGTGCAACGATCAACTCTCAATCGTTTTGTGTTATCCTTAGGAAACTGAAGAAATGACTTCAGCGTGTTCGACATCCATGTCTGTGCACCCGAGAGGAGCTCACAAAACTTCGTTGGACTGTTCTCTCTCATCCGCCCTACAACACAGATTTCGCACCTTCCGACTACCATCTGTTTTCCCCAATGAAGGATGAGCTCCGCGGGAAGCAGTACGTGGATGATGGGGAGGTTACTGATGCAACAAGACGTTGCTTCCGACGTCGACCAGTGGTATGGTATCATGAGGGCATACAGGCCCTCCCAGTAAGAGGGGGTGAGGCTGTCTTGTTGAGCGGAGAAATAGGGTTTAATATTCAAAAGAGTAGGGAATAATATGGTGTATTGGAATCCTGAATAAAACCAACCTGAGTTCAGAAAAAAAGTGTCGCATTACTTATTTTTCGCCCCTCGTAGCTATGACTGACGCGTAAAAGAAGAGCATCGAGCCTGCATACACTGTAACTTCACAGCATACACTCATCCGTATGACGTCAGGGCGATGATGCAAGCCGTGGAATGATCATATAAAATTAATTGTTGGTAAGGAGGGTGCCAGGTTGAGATTCATTGGGAGAGTCCTTAGAAAATATAGTCCATCAACAAAGGAGGTGGCTTACAAAACACTCGTTCGACCAATACTTGAGTATTGCTCGTCAGTGTGGGTTCAGTACTAGGTCGGGTTGACAGAGGAGATAGAGAAGATCCAAAGAAGAGCGGCGCGTTTCGTCACAGGGTTATTTGGTAAGCGTGATAGCGTTACGGAGATGTTTAACAAACTCAAATGGCAGACTCTGCAAGAGAGGCGCTCTGCATCGCGGTGTAGCTTGCTGTCCAGGTTTCGAGAGGGTGCGTTTCTGGATGAGGTATCGAATATATTGCTTCCCCCTACTTATACCTCCCGACGAGATGACGACTGTAAAATTAGGGAGATTCGAGCGCGCACGGAGGCTTTGCGGCAGTTGTTCTTCCCGCAAACCATACGCGACTGGAACAGTAAAGGGAGGTAATGACAGTGGCACGTAAAGTGCCCTCCGCCACACACCGTTGGGTGGCTTGCGGAGTATAAATGTAGATGTAGACGCGACTGTCATTAACACCCTTTTACACGATCGACTTTTTTCCTCAACTGACTACTCGAGACAAGTAAGTCTACTGCAGCGCTCTGGCGTTTGATTCCTAAACTGAGTACCCTCGGTTTCGAGTGGTCATTTTCGTTTGCACGTCAGCGCCAAAATTGAGTGTGTGGCGAGATCTATCTGTTGTGCACTTTTCCATCTGAACGGTGAAAGTGACGTTATGAGAGACTATCTTTTTCGTGGAAAGGTCGAGATGTAATGAAAAAAATGTAGAAACAAGCAACAATTTAGTTTATTGATGATCAAAGCTGAAGTGATACTATTTGTTCTTGTAAGCGGCGTGTGATGTATTCGTTACACTCCTGAGATCTGAAAGAATAGGAAAAGTGTCATCCAAATATTTCAGAATACACACATTTACTTACTCGAGAAAATAAGTACTTGTATACACATGAAATACGTTGGAACCTGAGAAGCAGCAGTCTCGCGGTTCCGAACTGAAGCGCCTAGAACCGCACGGCCACCGCGGCCGGCGTACAAAGATAACTTGCTATCAGGCGAAGATGCAAATCGTATTGCTATACAACAAAAACTACACGGCAGTGATTTTCTACAGAGTTTTGAATACAATCGGTGGACTCTCCAGCAGTACAGTCTTGTGAAGAAATTGTTGTTTACTTGCGAGACCACGTTCCCATTGGAGAAAAATGCTCTACTGGTCAACGGCATACGTACACACGGTTCTTCAGTTGTTCAACCAACGGTAGTAGAGCCTGAATGTTTGGTGCGACGTAATCGGACAACACTTGACTGGTCCCTGTTTTGTCGATGGTGCATTAAACGATTTATGAAGTATTTATTTCTTCCATAATTTACTCACGTTATTGAAACATGTGTTCTTGAGAACTCGTCAGATCTCGTCAAATGACGTGTTCCAACGTGATGGGTGTTTTGTCCCTAATTCTTCAGTAGCATGAGATGCATTAAACCGCTTGTTTCCAAACTGTCGGGTGGGAAGGAGCAGTTCATTCAGAGATATCCAGCACTATCACCTGACCTGACGCCGTTATACTCCTTTCTGTCGTGTAATGTGAAGTATGTGGTCTGCAAAGAGGTTCCAACAACTGTGGAAGACATGAGAGAGCGAATTGCTGCTGAATATAAAGTAATGACTCCAGGTATGTTGACAGCAGTCAGTTCATCAATGATGCAGCGAGCACGAAAGTTTCGGGATGTAGATGGGTCTCTACTGTAAGATAATATTTAACAAAATTAGTCAATAGAAATGTGACGGCACATAATAATATACACACGAAATTTTTGAACACAACCTTTGGTTTTGTTTGTTTCATGTAGTATTTTAATATACGTTTTTTTACGGGTTTGCGAATGGTACTGCACATGAAAAACAAACAGAAGATGGACAGTTATACCACAGACATTTAATGGGGCGACGACTGTATTTTCATTAACGATTGCAAATTACATACAACGATGGTACCAAGCAGCAGTAGATTCATGTAGAAAAAATACAAATATCACTAGCAAGGAGGTTTTACGGACTCATACTATAAGAAGGCGGAATGTTGACACTCTCATTTTGCAGACGTGAAAGAGCACAGCTTGTTCAATCAGCTAATGTAAGCTGTATTGGCATCGAATTTCTAACTGTGTAGTTACGAATAGTTGAATGTAGGACTAGAGGTATACTCGTATTGTGACTTGTACTTCAAAGTTACAAGCTATTCCACATTTGTAAGCCAGAGTCAGGAACAGCAATACATGTTTGTAGAAAGCGCTTTTGTCGCGGTGTATGCACACAGACAGTTGCCCGTCTCTGTAGAATCGGTCGTCGTGTTCCCTCATGGAGCAGCAGAAGACGCTTTTCAGTTGACGATGAATGCGCGTAGCCAGAGCGGCAAAAGGGATCCACTGCAGCGCAGTTCTGTAAACACCTTCACATCTCTCACAAGCTGGCGCGCTCGGGGATTAAAAGCTGTCTGAAGTTACTGTACGTTTGCACTGCAGCTAAATTGAAGCACATACCTAGCTAGGACTTGTAAAGAAATTAACGTCTGCACAGACGTACGCTTCTCAATCTCTTTAACTACCAACCCTCAGTACCATGAAGTGATTTCAAATTAAGCGAAGATTCGCACACACACACACACACACACACACACACACACACACACACAGAGGCGCGCGCACTTACATATATTGCGGGACTATATGGTAAAAAGGGACAGTTTTTCGTAGATGCAAATTACTTTACCAAAATCATTTGAAAGAAAACTAGCGTTAAACGCGTCATTAACGAGGTGGTCATCTGAGACGGAGCATAAGCTCAGACTATGGAAGGCTATCGGCATTCCCCATCGCTAAGGACCGGACGGTGTGGCTGTGCGGTTCTAGGCGCTACAGTCTGGAACCGTGTGACCGCTACGGTCGCAGGTTCGAATCCTGCCTCGGGCATGGATGTGTGTGATGTCCTTAGGTTAGTTAGGTTTAAGTAGTTCTAAGTTCTATGGGACTGATTACCACAGATGTTAAGTCCCATAGTACTTAGACCCATTTGAACCATCGCTAAGGAACCGTCCCGGTGTGGCCCCTACTCGATTCAGCGAAACCTACAGGATGGTTATAATTAAACTTTCGCTATTTGAGAGGGCCCCCCATGAAAAACGGATGGTGGTAGGACAATGAAACTTCGTGGAACACATTTATAAGGACATGGGTAAGAGAAATAGCGAATCAACCATTGAAAGAAATATTTTAATTTCCAAGGGTCGAGCGCTATTCCCTATGCCAAATGTGGATCCTCTGCAGGTCTCCGCGCATTTCGCTACAATTTTTTAGTGTCGCGACTTCTCTGTATGCGACAGAGTCATCCGCGAAAAGCTTCATGGAACTTCCGGCGTTGTCAGTTGGGTCATTTATATGTATTGTGAAAAGTAATGGTTCTATAACACTCCTCTTGGACACGCCCGAAGTTACTACTACGTCTGAAGACTTCTCTTCTTTTAGAATGACATGCTGTGTTCTATTTGCTAGAAACTCTTCAGCCGAATAACAATGTTAGTCTGATGTTCCGTAAGCTCGTGTTTTGTTCATTATGCGACTGTGCGGAACTGGATCGTATGCCTTTGGGAAGTCAAGGAACATATCATCTACCTGGGCTGCTTTCTGGGAGCCGTGGACGAACAGGGCGAGCTGAGTTTCACACGATCGCTGTTTTCGAAACCGAAGTTGGTTCCTACAGAGGAGATATTCGGCCACCAGAAATATCTGTCGTACGGATGCACAGGAAGTCGCGACGGTGAGGTGAACAAATGCAGTAAGAGTGTCGGTGGAACATGTTTTCACTTCTGAAATGTTCTAGAAGTGTTGGCGCAAGGTAGCAGGAAATAATCAGAAAATAATTTAACCAATGCTTTTGTTGCTTGAGAAAGGATTTTGCGAATCTGTAATGGACACATCAAGTACGGAAGAAATATTTATCTTCAAGAGTCTTCAGAATGATTTGCATCTAGGTACGAACGCTACAAAATTTTCATGTTACGTAGATCATTTGATATACTATGTAAGATACTGTACTGTACAGGACGGAGCGTACATCGTGAAAACTATCCTTTCACAGAATCTCTCAATTCGTTTGATGTATTCTGCCAAGCCACCGTGATGAGGATTCCGAACATTTGAGAGTAGTTGTGTTCAAATGTGTATGAAATCTTATGGGACTTAACTGCTAAGGTTCTCAGTCCCTAAGCTTACACACTACGTAACCTAAATTATCCTGAGGACAAACACACACACTCATGCCCGAGGGAGGACTCGAACATCCGCCGGGACCAGCCGCACAGACCATGACTGCAGTGCCTCAGACCGCTTGGCTAATCCCGCGCGGCCTCGAGAGTAGTGCTACGAAACAAGTGACACTACAGTCACGTAGGGGTTTTTCTTGACACATACCATCCACTATTTCATAGTTTGCCATCGTAATCGGAGACTACCATTCTGCTTCCCTGCTACTGGTTTCTCGTATTTCCCATTTCGTGTAGCTTCTTGATGTTATCCCTGAAACGTGAAGCAATGTAACGGGCTACAGATGTTCACCACCAATCTTATAATCTGACAATACCGGAATCTTTCTGTTTGTTATGGGCAATGAAATTTACAATTATCAACGCGTCCGGACAGATGATGCGTGCAGCAGCGTGCCTCTACCGGGATTCGGGCAAAGCGCACCGGCCGCAGATCAAATCCTCCAGGCGGGTTAACTACTAGAGCCGGTGTGCCGGCCCTCCTGGATGTGGTTTTAGGTGGTTTTTCTCATCCGTCTACAAGAATATCGGGCTAGCACTCACATTCCGCCTCAGTTACACGATTCGCAAACATGTAGAGAACACCGGCACACATTCACAGTGGAAAACACTATAAACAGACGGTTGCGGTACACAAATTCCGTCCTGTGGGGGTGGGAGGTTGAGAGAGTGGGAGGGCTGGAGTGGAGGAGTGGAGGGGTGGAGGGGTGGAGGGGGGACGTGGTGACAGGAACCTGAGCAGCCTGTAACAATAACGTTGCCAAATCTAAAAATTAACATGGTGATAAAGGATATGGGCAAGAGAAACGCCATTTAAGATAAGCTGCCATTCTCAACAGCAAGTGGAAATTTGAGCCAAACCTGTCTGCAATTCCTTACGATTTTCCAATGAAGCTGCCTTCCTGAACACAACTTTGTCGTCAGCGGAAGATATTACAGTGCTGCTGATGCTGAATGATAAACCTGTGTATTTTGAGACGTTAGAAGTGCTATTACGCATCACTGGACGACACACGATATTCAAAAATGTCTCTGAGCACTATCGGACTTAACATCGGTGGTCATCAGTCCCCTAGACTTAGAACGACTTAAACCTAACTAACCTAAGGACATCACACACATCCATGCCAGGGACATTCGTCGTCAAGTACGACGTAATGGGTTCTGTTAGGAAAATCTCATACAGGGTGATTCCGTAGACATGTTACAAACTTTGAGATAATGAAGAAGGAAATGACCAAGTCGAAAGTTATAAGTGAAAATTGTCCTGATATCTCTGAAAGTGGAGTACATGTACTGGTACTGTTGTTGCTAAGATTTAGGCTATCTCGACGATTACTTATCTGTATGGGGTGGGATATTAACTCAACTAACCCAATGCACGTGTCGTTCTGTATACTGACATGAACAGTTCTATTGTACAATGTCTTTAATGTAGTTGATTGCAGTCTAAGTTTTCTGGTTAAGTACTAAAGTCGATTAGCTTAAAACAAATCGAGCTGCACCCGGTGGTGGAAGGTGCAGTTGTGGTTTCCGTGCCGGCCGGTGTGGCCGAGCGGTTCTAGGCGTTTCAGTCTGGAACCGCGCGACCGCAACGGTCGCAGGCTCCAATCCTGCCTCGGGCATGGATGTGTGTGACGTCCTTAGGTTAGTTAGGTTTAAGTAGTTCGAAGTTCTAGGGGACTGATGACCTCAGGTGTTAAGTCCAATAGTGCTCAGAGCCATTTGAACCACTTTTGTGCTTTTCGTCTATGAACAAGCAAATGGAAACAGAAGAGAAGAGGAAAGGTTGTACAGGATCAAATATCTGCGTAGACGACATCCGCCTGACACCGTGTTTCCAAGACTGTTCCAACGATTAAGTGATGGAAGGCACTAGTTATCACAGTACTGCGGCCGAGGAGGACGACGAACTACACGAACTCCTGACCTAGAAAATGGTTCAAATGGCTCTGAGCACTATGGGACTCAACTTCTGAGGTCATTAGTCCCCTAGAACTTAGAACTACTTAAACCTAACTAACCTAAGTACATCACAAACATCCATGCCCGAGGCAGGATTCGAACCTGCGACCGTAGCGGTCTTGCGGTTCCAGACTGCAGCGCCTTTAACCGCACGGCCACTTCGGCCGGCCCTGACCTAGAAGATGTAGTGCTTTTTCTAGTGGATGAGGTGCCTACAGTCAACTTTCGATCAGCTATACGTGAAACGAATGTTTCACAGAGTACTGTGTGGAGTTCGGGAAATGCAGATACACTCCCACAGAAGGTGCATGCTTTGACTCCTACTCACTTTTGACCCCGTGTCGCTTTCAGCAAATGGTTCTTGCAGCGCCCCACTTTCGTGCGTAAGTAATTTTCGCGGATAACTCCTGTTTCACCAGAAACGAAATGCTAGATGGTAGCAACAGTGAAGTTTGAGCCGAGAATCTTCATGATACATATGTGAAGAGCCATCAACACGGATTGTCAGTCAAAGTTTGTGTAAGCATACTCACCGATTACGTATTATATGAAGATGGTATCTGTTCTTTCGGATATATCCGAAAGAACAGATACCATCTCCATTTACACTACTGGCCATTAAAAGTGCTACACCAAGAAGAAATGCAGATGACAAACGGGTATTCATTGGACAAATATAATATACTAGACCTGACATGTGATTACACTTTCACGCAATCTGGGTGCATAGATCCTGAGAAATCAGTACCCAGAACAACCATCTCTTGCCGTAATAACGGCCTTGATACCCCTGGGCATTGAGTCAAACAGAGCTTGGCTGGCGTGTACAGGTACAGCTGCCCATGCAGCTTCAACACAACACCACGGTTCATCAAGAGTAGTGACCGGCGTATTGTGACGAGCCAGTTGCTCGGCCACCATTGACCAGACGTTTTCAATTGGTGAGAGATCTAGAGAATGTGCTGGCCAGGCAGCAGTCGAACATGTTCTGTATCCAGAAAGGCCCGTACAGGACATGCAACATGCAGTCGTGCATTATCCTGCTGAAATGTAGGGTTTCGCAGGGATCTAATGAAGGGTAGAGCCACGGGTCTGAAATGTAACGTCCACTGTTCAAAGTGCCGTCAATGCGAACAAGAGGAGACCGAGACGTGTAACCAATGGCACCCCATACCATCACGCTGGGTGATACGCCAGTATGGCGATGACGAATACACGCTTCCAATGTGCGTTCACCGCGATGTCGCCAAACACTTATGCGACCATCAAACGTCCCCATCTGTTGACTCAGGGATCGAGACGTGGCTGCACGATCCGTTACAGCCATGCGGATAAGATGCCTGTCACCTCGACTGCCAGTGATACGAGGTCGTTGGGATACAGCACGGCGTTCCGTATTACCCTCCTGAACCCACCGATTCCATATTCTGCTAACAGTCATTGGATCTCGACCAATGCGAGGAGCAATGTCGTGATACGATAAACCGCAATCGCGATAGGCTACAATCCGACCTTTAGTCGGAAACGTTATGGTACGCATTTCTCCTTACACGAGAAATCACAACGACGTTTCACCAGGCAACGCCGGTCAACTGCTGTTTGTGTATGAGAAATCGGTTGGAAACTTTCCTCATGTCAACACGTTGTAGGTGTCGCCACCGGCGCCAACCTTGTGTGAATGCTCTGAGAAGCTAATCATTTGTAAATCACAGCATCTTCTTCCTGACGGTTAAATTTCGCGTCTGTAGCACGTCATCTTCGTGGTGTAGCAATTTTAATGGCCAGCAGTGTAGTTAAGGCTAACCGGCCACTGACATTCTTCTGTGCTGATGCACACGTATTACCCGAACTCTTACGGTACTCGGTAAGATTGTCTGCCTAGAGTAATGAGTGTAATGGGCCGGGGCACTACGAATGTAGTGTGTGGACATTAAGCTGGGAATGTTGGTCTCACAGGAAGCGTGTAAGAGATAAGTCCCTGCAGTCGCATTATCCTCTGTACCCTCGGTGGCTCAGGTGGACAGAGCATCTGCCATGTAAGCAGGAGATCCCGGGTTCGAGTCTCGGTCGGGGTACACATTTGCAACTGTCTATATTGATGTGTATCAACGCCTGTCGACAGAGTAGAGACTTGATTTAATTATCATTTGATTACGTATTAGGTTCGATGAACCCTCTGCCAGGCACTTAAGTGTGAGTTGCAGAGTAACCATGTTGATGTTAGGCCCAGGTTTTTTCCTCCCCGCTTAAATGCACCACTGAATGAGGTATTTATCAGAAATACGCTACCGAGGTGCCTGGAACATATCCCACTTGTTATTCGTCAAAGGTTGTGTTTCCAACACTATGGAGCTCCACCTCACTCTGGGCTGATTATTCGTCAACATCTGACTGAGACAGACCCTTAAAAGTGGACAGACGTAGGAGGTCCTGTTTCGTGACCAACACGTTAATCTGATATCACCTAACTTGGTTTCCTCGTATGGGACACGTAAACAATCTTGTGTACGCAACGCCTGTCGAGAGTGAAGAGGGACTCCTAATTCTCCTGCCTGCGACACTTTAAAACGACGCCCAGTGGGGAAGGAGGGGGCGGGGTATTGGAACGAATACGACAGGATTTGTACTACGATACCATGACCGCATAGGGGACACAATTTTGAAAAAGAAAACTGTTATAAGTGTAGCATCTTGTGACTCTTGTGCTGATAAATGGAATTCAGTATTACTGTACCGAAGACTTAGGATTTCCGTCTCCCTGACATCATCTTACGTCCGCCGTTACTAGTCCCCCAATGGGGGATGTAGGGGAGTATTCAGTCGGAATTATATACGTCACTATCAGAGTCCGGAAGATGGCGCCCGCAGTTTCAGTGCTACGCGACGTTAAGGCGGAACTTGAGTAGATTTTCGTTTATACGTTTCGACTCGGTCGTTTCCAGGCCAGGGTCGCTTACCTCAAATTGATACATTTGCCCTTGTCATCCTTGAAAGTCTGTAATATCATCGCAGAATCTCCCAGTATACTTTTGAAGATACTCCATATGGTCGAATCTTGGCTAGTAGTGGGCAATGTAGTACAGTGTTGGACTTTCGGAAGGAGACGGAGTCTACCTGTTCACCGGCATCTAATGTTCACAAGATGTGTGGGGAGAGAGCAAGCTGTGTTTAACTCAAGAACTTTAGATCATACAGCGAAGCCTTCACGACAGGATGTCTTAGTTGCTGGTGAGTTTTACGGGTTCTGTGGTCGTGATCTAACAAACTTTCCTTTCCTGTTGTTTCATCTAGTGCTGCGCTGGACATTTTTGAGAGGCGGTCCTGGCGACGCTGAGATTTGCCGATTGACGAGTCAGACGTCTGTGAGCAACTTAAATGTCGTGTAAAATGGGCGTGGTCAGCAGAGATAAACATTGTCAGGGATAAAACTTGACTATCGATTCTCACCTGTCAAGGATAAAAACTTATCTAACGATTCTGCTGCGCTACTGTCCGTATATCAACATGTTTCAAGGCTTCTTATTCTCTGTTAAAATTATCCCCACACGATAAAATTTTGATTTCAGAAAACTTAACTTCATGATTTCCTGACTGAAGAGTATGCTCTGCTGCAGATGACTTTTCTGTTTTCCCTAGTCGACAAAGCCTTTTATGTTCCTTCAGTCTTGTTTTCTCGCGTATTTTGTTCGCTCCGATGTAGTCCTTTCCGCAGTTACACACATGTTCAAGGAGACCACCCAAACTGTCGACTATAGCCGCGCGATATAACTCACCTGTCAGTGTATCTGGGAAGTAGTGTGGTCTGATGATTTCATCCCCAAGGATTCAACAACATACGTTAATAGACCACCTACATTGAAGGTCGACAGGTTGTACCCACCGAGGATTGTCTGCGGCACATTAGTGTAAATTATGGCGATTCACTGCACCATAATTTGTGAACGTGGATTCATCAGAGAACGTAACACCTTGTAAGGACTCCAGCGTGAAATTACGTATGGCCCATTCACAGAATGTAACTCTCGCACGGAAATCGCTCCCATGCAGCTCCTGGGTCAGTGATAGGCGGTACGTACGGGTGAAACCTGTGGCCGTGTACTATACGCCACACAGATGTTAGACTGATACCAGCGACTGCAGCAACGGCTCGTAAGCTGACATGAGGATCGTGTTGTACTGCAGCTAAAACAAACACCTCCGTCTCCTCACTTCTTGCAGTTCTTCGTCGTTACTGCTGCGCATTACCAAGCTGCCCGTTTCCCAAAGTGGTTGTTCTAGGATATCTCACGGAGTGTGCCAGCTCGCATCTCGTGGTCGTGCGGTAGCGTTCTCGCTTCCCACGCCCGGGTTCCCGGGTTCGATTCCCGGCGGGGTCAGGGATTTTCTCTGCCTCGTGATGGCTGGGTGTTGTGTGCTGTCCTTAGGTTAGTTAGGTTTAAGTAGTACTAAGTTCTAGGGGACTGATGACCATAGATGTTAAGTCCCATAGTGCTCAGAGCCATTTGAACCATTTGGAGTGTGCCATGGCTGCTTCAGTGGTATCGTGTCGGCACTCGCCGACCATCAGCAACATGTCAACAAACTCGTTGTTCGTGTACGCCATCTTAATCCAATGTCAGTAACTGTGGTATATTGAGCCCCGTTTGTTTGTGTGGCTCGAACTGTCGGGTATACGGCAGTGTGCGGCGACAGTCGGCAGTCGGCATCCAGGAAGCTTCTCGCTCCAAGACACCGGCGACGTTACAACTCGCCCGCACCACATTTAGAAGGCGCATTGCGTTATGCGCAGCGTGTGTGGTATCTGCCCCTGAAACTTGAAGGGTTGTAGCTTCCAAACTAAAAGTGGTAGGATTGTAATTGAAATTGATGTATACCCATCTGGTGTTACTTATTCCACTGCATGATAGAAACAGCTACTGTTCCATTTTAAAAAATTGTATCTTTTTGCTGTAACTCTTTGGATAATAACACAGTAAACTATGTTCATAGCTACGCAGATAGTGTAACGTTTCTTATGGTGACCTATCGCAATAAATATTTCCGTCGCCTATTACTTCGTGACTTACAGAGCCAAACACATTTAGTGAAACACCCTGTATGTCGCACATGCCGGCAAATGAGAGTGTGAATCATTTACAGATCGCAGTGCTTAACGTATTTTCTTAGTTATTCATCTACATCTACATTTATACTCCGCAAGCCACCCAACGGTGTGTGGTGGAGGGCACTTTACGTGCCACTGTCATTACCTCCCTTTCCTGTTCCACTCGCGTATGGTTCGAGGGAAGAACGACTGCCGGAAAGCCTCCGTGCACGCTCGAATCTCTCTAATTTTACATTCGTGATCTCCTCGGAAGGTATAAGTAGGGGCAAGCAATATATTCGATTCCTCATCCAGAAACGCACCCTCTCGAAACCTGGACAGCAAGCTACACCGCGATGCAGAGCGCCTCTCTTGCAGAGTCTGGCATTTGAGTTTGCTGAACATATCCGTAACGCTATCACGCTTACCAAATAACCCTGTAACGAAACGCGCCGCTCTTCTTTGGATCTTATCTATCTCCTCTGTCAACCCGACCTTGTACGGATGCCACACTGATGAGCAATACTCAAGTATAGGTCGAACGAGTGTTTTGTACGCCACCTGCTTTGTTGATGGACTACATTTTCTAAGGAGTCTCCCAATGAATCTCAACCTGGCACCCGCCTTACCAACAATTAATTTTATATGATCATTCCACTTCAAATCGTTCCGTAAGCATATTCCCTGATATTTTACAGAAATAACTGCTACCAGTGTTTGTTCCGCTATCATATAATCATACAATACAGGATCCTTCTTTCTATGTATTCGCAATACATTACATTTGTCTATGTTAAGGGTCAGTTGCCACTCCCTGCACCAAGTGCCTATCCGCTGCCGATCTTCATGCATTTCGCTGCAATTTTGTAATGCTGAAACCTCTCTGTATACTACAGCATCATCCGCGAAAAGTTGCATGGAACTTCCCAACTTTCTGCAAAAATTTTCCCGAAGTGGTGTGTTAATTTTTTTGATAAAGGGGAGAAAAACCGCTCCATCGCTCTGGTTTAACGCAGGAAGCACCTCCTAAGATGTCTAGCGCGGCTCTGGACAAAACGCCAGGAATCGAAAAATTCCTTGGAACACGGCCGTACAAGCAGGAAATCACAGCAGCAACAAGTCGTTTTTCCCGAACTGGCAGTGGTTTCCGTCAACACGTCACTGGAATCCTTGCCTAAGACCACTTTACCTTCCACGCTCTCATCTTCTCCATACCGGAGAGCCACACAAGGAAGCAATATACGGTGTGACACGTGTGCGGAACTGCCACCAGTGGAGCTGTCTGCCGTCGAGTGGGCAGGCACGCGAGCTGACGCAAGCGCTGATATGGCGGCGTTGGCGGCTATTGGGTTTTCTGAAGCCGTCGGCAAATTCATTTGTGGGCGATAGCCCGTCCGCGTCGTAATGAGCGGCCTCCACGCAGAGCGGCCGCCGCCGCTGGTTACCTGCCGTCGACCACAGTGCGCCGCGTCGCCACTGCCGGGGCGCAGCCCATCTCATCTCGACCCCAATACCCGCCGCGATCACGCATGGGTAATTGCGCCCCCCATTCAATTATGCTACGGGCCATACTCATCGACTCCCCGTGAGCAAACATTTACATGCTCCAGTTATAGCAGATCCGGGATTTGTTGGCGATATTTTTGAAAATCTACATCTTTCTTAGCTCTTTTATTTCATCATCCATACAAAATCTAGTTTATTACATTTTGTGTGGCGCTACATAGTATAACATGGAATTTTTAAACAAACGTAGAAATGTATCAGTGAACTTGTCTTATGCAAGGGAAATGTCCTGACTGACTGACTCATCACAAACTGCTAAGGACACAAACTTTAAATGTGGATGAGGTATTCATCTTATACTACAGGCAAGCGATTTTTGAAATTCCATCTCTAAGGTAGTGAAGCAAAGTAACAAAAGTATTTTAAATTATATCCCTATTAAGGCAGTTTTGAAACTAGAGCTACTAAATTGGTATTTGGTTTATCGGTCACAAATTAAGAAGTACGTATTCCAGAATTTATGGAAATTCAACCCGTAAGGAGGGAAAGAGTGGCTGAAAGTTTCTTTTCTCTGAAAATTAATCATTGTTAAAGAACTATTAAGGCATCTGTAAAGCTGCTGAAAGGTTGTATTTGGTTTCCCAGTTAGAAATAAAAAAATACGTCTTTCAATGTTTCGGAAATCAAACTATTTAGGGGATGAAATAGGTGATGAAAATTTTTATGGAAATGTTCCTTTATATTAAAACATTTTAAAACTTAAACTTATGAAAATTGGAATTCCACTTCTCAGTTAGACATAAAGATATGTGCGTTAGGGGATCAAACTTTCAATGGATATATCACCGCAAGAACTCCAAAAACAGGATTAACAAAAACCACCGACTCCGTCTACCAGAATAGCTTTTTTGTTAGAAGTACCTTCGGAAAATACTTTCCATGGTCTTAGTGTCAAAAGTTTAGAAGTTGCTGCAATTTGGGGGTCTTCAACATGCTAATTTTCCTTTAGGCCGCATGTATGTTTTTGAAATTATTTTTGTTGTAATTACTATGCCAACGCGAGCGTAGCAGCAGGCGCTAAACTAGTTATCGGTATTACATCATATTTTTGTTTGAAGGAAAAAATTGGTTCAAATGGCTATGAGCACTATGGGACTTAACATCTGAGGTCATCAGTCCCCTAGACGTAGAACTACTTAAACCTAACTAACCTAAGGACAGCACACACATCCATGCCCGAGGCAGGATTCGAACCTGCGACCGTAGTGGTCACGCGGTTCCAGACTGAAGCGCCTAGAACCGCTCGACCACACCGGCCGGCTGTTTGAAGGACTTAATACCACATCACAGGTAACCAATTCAAGAGAGGAATGTTCCATGACGGATGATATGTCCCATATCTGAATAGCGGGATGATTAAGAATATAATATTTCAAGGCAACAAATTATTTTCTGATACAGACACGTAGTACTTTTTCTTTGTCCTCCATACCAAGTATTTATTACATACGGAGTCTCCATGGTCGATGTCGCTTCCAGTACAATGTATCTGGGTGTACAGCCGCATCTTCATACAAAGTCCATTGCTCTCTATTTAACGTAGCGTGAAGCTTTTATTATCACATCGTAAAAACGAAGTTTCTTTATTAACTATTCGTTTATTTCGGCACTGAGAATGTTATAGCGACAGTTGTCAAGTGTGTCATAATTTTAGCAAAACAGGTTTCAAGACTACTTCATCTCATTATCAAATACTATAAAACGAGGAAAACAATGAATAAAGACCAATATGAAACGCACTAACAGCCATATAAAACATTTATATCGTTCTGTAGCATAACAAACCGTAAAGCTTCTATGCCATTAGGAACCGTGTATAGTAAAAATCCTGTAGCAAAAATACATTGACGAACATAAAATATTATTATAAAATGTCATGCTGTCCTGTTGTACTTACAGAGCACAGTTGTAAACTAAAAGCAGCCACTTTCATCTACCTAAAATAGCACTTTCCTACAATGTATATTTCACAGCCCCCAACGATGCTACTGTCCGTCACAAAATCTACGTTGGTTCGTATGCATCCATATATAATGGTCAACAAAAATCATGAAAGCTAACGCTGGTAAATCGAATAAGTTGACGGCTGCTTCCCAAAGAGGATATCGCTAAAACGGGCCCAGAAATGTCCCTTAGACACATTTATCCCCAAAGTGAAATACCCTCATGCTGTCTGTGATGTTACCCAACGAATGTTGCCCAGTCTTGAGGTGCTTCGCCAACGCCGATGTCCCAATCCCTCTATTATTATGATCTTTGAACCTTACTTCAAAGCTTCTTCCAGTCTGCCTACGAACGTCATTTCACAATCCTGACACTTTATTTCACAACTCCCGCGTTCCCCATCAAATTCTTACCTGTGCCATTTAAGTTTAATCCTCTGCCCTAGTTCGTTGCGCGTACTAAATGCAATTTAGCAACCCTTTATAGTTAAACAACCTCGCCAATTTATATGAAGCAATTCCCTAATATGGCGTTTCTTTATACAGGGTCTCCCTCCCAACTCTTATATCTCCGAAACGAAACAAAATGTGAAAAATGCATTTGACCATGGATGCTCATATTTAAGGCCTCACAAAGTGGGCAGAAATGCACAGTCCATAAATGTAAAAGAACATCTACCCTTTTTTAAATGGCTCATGTAAGTTTTTTCTACGGATTTGAAAACTAGCGGTACAATTAATGAAGATAGACTTGTTTCCACTGTTCTTAACCTCATACTGCCTGAAATACGTAGAATTTAAAGTACGGCAAAGGAGCACAGTTTGTGCCGTAATGAGCAGAGTGAGGGTTGCCTACAGCCGTAGCTGGGTAACGTTCATCAAAAAGTGAACTTCGCTAATCGTTAATCCGTTACTAAAGAAGTTAACTTTGTTAAATATTAAAGCTTAAATTTATAGGAGATTTAGCGGAACTTAACTCGTAATATCAAATTTTATGTTGAGAGGGTTGTGAAATGAGTAAATGGATCAAACGTATAAATAAAAAGAAAATGGTGTGGCTGGGGAAATTTCGATAGCACATAGAAGATAAGAAAAAAAACAACAGTTTAATCATTTAGATCAAATGGTACCGTGATTTATGTTAAATCATGGAGAATCAAAACAGAGGAGAATCAGATAATATCTAAAATAAGGTGCATATTGTCCTTCATGAACATCAACGTGTTAAAGTTTTCATCCAAGAACGAGCCTCGTTTAGAAGACAAAATGTCTTTGCCCACAGAAAAAAGTCGTTAGACTGCAGCACTCGAGGTGCAGAGGTACTGTATTTAATAAATTAATGTACTAAAACCTGTTCCCCAAGGAATACTGCATCGTTGAATGAGTCCTTTGATTTCATGTCCGGACACATTTTAACTAAATCCTGCACTTAATTTTTTAGAAATATGATGCTATTACGCTTCTCTTTAGATTATTGTTATAGGTAGAATCCGGATCCATGATTTAGTTTGCACAGTCAGTCCACTAACGAAAAGTGATACTTCTACATCTACATCTACATTTATACTCCACAAGCCACCCAACGATGTGTGGCGGAGGGCACTTTACGTGCCACTGTCATTACCTCCCTCTTCTGTTCCAGTCGCGTATGGTTCGCGGGAAGAACGACTGCCGGAAAGCCTCCGTGCACGCTCGAATCTCTCTAATTTTACATTCGTGATCTCCTCGGGAGGCATAAGTAGGGGGAAGCAATATATTCGATACCTCATCCAGAAACGCAACCTCTCCAAACCTGGCGAGCTAGCTACACCGCGATGCAGAGCGCCTCTGTTGCAGAGTCTGCCACTTGAGTTTGCTAAAAATCTCCGTAACGCTATCACGCTTACCAAATAACCCTGTGACGAAACGCGCCGCTCTTCTTTGGATCTTCTCTATCTCCTCCGTCAACCCGATCTGGTACGGATCCCACATTGATGAGCAATACTCAAGTGCAGGTCGAACGAGTGTTTTGTAAGCTCCTTTGTTTATGGACTACATTTTCTAAGGAGTCTCCCAATGAATCTCAACCTGGCACCCGCCTTACCAACAATTAATTTTATATGATCAAATGGTTGAAATGGCTCTGAGCACTATGGGACTCAACATCTTAGGTCATAAGTCCCCTAGAACCTAGAACTACTTAAACCTAACTAACCTAAGGACATCACACACACCCATGCCCGAGGCAGAATTCGAACCTGCGACCGTAGCAGTCCCGCGGTTCCGGACTGCAGCGCCAGAACCGCTAGACCACCGCGGCCGGCTTTATATGATCATTCCACTTCAAATAGTTCGTAAGCATATTCCCAGATATTTTACAGAAATAACTGCTACCAGTGTTTGTTCCGCTATCATATAATCAAACAATACAGGATCCTTCTTTCTATGTATTCGCAATACATTACATTTGTCTATGTTAAGGGTCAGTTGCCACTCCCTGCACCAAGTGCCTATCCGCTGCAGATCTTCATGCATTTCGCTGCAATTTTGTAATGCTGAAACTTCTCTGTATACTACAGCATCATCCGCGAAAATCCGCATGGAACTTCTGACACTATCTACTAGGTCATTTATATATATTGTGAAAAGCAATGGTCCCATAACACTCCCCTGTGGCACGCCAGAGGTTACTTTAACTCTCCATTGATAACAACATGCTGTGTTCTTTTTGCTAAAAACTCTTCAATCCAGCCACACAGCTGGTGTGATATTCCGTAGGCTCTTATTTTGTTTATCAGGCGACAGTGCGGAACTGTATCGAACGCCTTCCGGAAGTCAAGGAAAATAGCATTTACCTGGAAGCCTGTATCTAATATTTTCTGGGTCTCATGAACAAATAAAGCGAGTTGGGTCTCACACGATCGCTGTTTCCGGAATCCATGTTGATTCCTACAGAGTAGATTCTGGGTTTCCAAAAACGACATGATACACGAGCAAAAAACATGTTCTAAAATTCTACAACAGATCGACGTCAGAGATACAGGTCTATAGTTTTGCGCATCTGCTCGACGACCCTTCTTGAAGACTGGGACTACCTGTGCTCTTTTCCAATCATTTGGAACCTTCCGTTCCTCTAGAGACTTGCGGTACACGGCTGTTAGAAGGGGGGCAAGTTCTTTCGCGAACTCAGTAATGAAACAAGAATGAGCCGCCAACACCCAGTTATTCTCACTCGCACCCCGGCAGAACACGATTTCTGCGGGCGGCGCGGTGTCACTGTTCTCATTAATAGTAGGCATCTAATTAACAATTATCGGACTCAAAGAAAATTAATAGAATTTAAAGACTCCGTAAACGTTTTCTAAAATTAAGTTAAAATTTAATCCCTTAAGTTAACTCTCGTCAATTAAGTATTAACGGATTAAGGGTCTCGTGCCCAGCAATGCCTACAGCAGGCCTCGGGATAGTGCAAAAAACCCGCAATACGGCAGAAACTACGGTATCTATTCCAGAAGGTATAAGGTTCAGAGCAGTGAAACTAAGTCTACCATCGCTAAGTGTACCTCTAGTTTTCATTTCGGTAGAAAAAATATAAACGTGCCATTTAAAAAGAGTAGCTTCGTGTTAAATGTTATGTTTATTTACTTGTAGGAATTGTGCATTCCTGCCCATTGTGTGAGCCTTTAACAAAGGTGCAATGCTGGCCGATTTCATTTTTCACATGTTGTTTCGTTTCGGAAACATATGGGGTGGCATAGTTCGGTGGGACACTCTGTACATGGTCCACTATTTTGTTTACTTGTTTTCTGGTACACGTCTGCAGTCCTCCTGCACGTTGAAATCCGCGCGCCACACTGTCGAAGCACACGGTTAGGGCAGCCAAAGCAAAATTGTGCAACCCAGAATGTTCGGATTTTCGGAATCTGAACGACATGAACGTTACAAAAATCCAACTGAACCGTGACATTTGTATGGCTACAACGACCATCACTTGACAGTGGTTATATGGCGCAGTCGTTTCCATTGTGGTGAAACAAGTCTGAATAACGAAGAACGACGTGGTGCATCATCTCTCTTTGAAGAACCGTAATCCCAAGAGTAGTGGCTCCCGAGGTGCCCGAACAACGGCGTACCGTATTCGAACTGATATTGATATTGATCCATCAATAATGGATCAGTTTTCAGTATTTCACACGACATTCTGCAGACGAAAAAGTTGGCACTCGCTGGATTCCGCGACTGCTCACATCAGTTCGAAAAACCGCCTAATTGAAGCAGCATGACCAATGTTGAAGGTACCTGACGCCAAAATAGATGACTTATTTAGTCACCTAACCACTAAGTGTTTCGTCACTATGTCCACGACAAAAAGGAGGAAAGAGAACAGTAGAGATATAAGAAATGCTATTAATATTCCACATCTTTAGTTTTTCATGTCTACGTATTTATTTCTCAATAAAGTTACCCTGGCGACGAATACATTTCTCCAAACGCGTGACCAGTTTGTTGATATCGTCACTGTATAACGTTTGACGTAGTTGACGGACCCACAGCCTCACCTGAGCTTCCACCGCTTCGAGGAAAGTGACGTCCTCGAAGGTATTCTATATGTTTTAGAAGGAGATAAAAGTCGGGACTCCGTAGAGAATGACAGTAAACCTAAGGCATCGGATTGGCGCTGGTGTCGCACCGCTTCACATGCTGAAGGAGAGGGCTCCCCGTGTTTGGACGAACTCTTCGGATTCGAAACTAGCGATTACAGCACATTGTTTTTCGCACACCGACGTAGTTACGTTACGCTCCACCGTGTTACGCGCCACAATTCGAAACCATCTAGCAGCATAGGGCTGCAAATACGTAGACGTGAAGAATGGAAATGCAGAATATTAATAACATTTGTTTCATTTTAAAATTTTCAAGAGTTTCGCATAAAATATTTAGAGGCACTACATTTCAGCACGCTCTCGTAAATACCCGCACCGGAGTCGTGCTACGTTGTGTATAAGCTGCAACAATGCCCCAACCGGAAACGTTTAGATCGCCCCTTGTATGTGAATTCACTTTGACGAGAAAGGCGGACACCCATTCTTCATTGGGCAAGGTGATGCTGAGTTCTCTTTGAGACTGAGATGGTGTTGTGCTTGCATGTTGTGCTCGTAATGGAAGTGCAAAAATGTTTAGAGAAATTCAGGAACACAGATTAAGCCATTTGGGAACGAAATAGACAGTGATTGCAGGGAAGCTACGGCAAAATGGCTGCGCGAAAAATGTGTAGAAATCGAAAAAGAGATGATTGTAGGGAGGACTGACTCACTCTAGAAGAAAGTCAAAACAATGTTGGTAACATCATGAGTGCAACCGGAATTCGACTGTTGAATGCAGACACGAGAGCAGATAGATGGAAGGAATACGCTGAATGCCTCTAGGAGCGCAGGAGTTTTTGTCTGATGACGTAATAAAACATGAAATGGGAGTCAATAGTGAAGAGATAGGGAATACAGTATTAGAATCAGAATGTAACAGAACTTTGGAAGACTTAACATCAAATAAAATAGAAGGGATAGGCAACATTCCATCGGAATTTCTAAAATCACTGGCGAAAATGACCACAAAACGACTACTTACATTGGTGTGTAGAAAGTATAACACTAGCAGTATATCATCAGACTTTCAGGAAAACATCATCCGTGCAGTTCTGAAGATTTCAAGAGTCGACAAGTGGGAAAATTATCGCACAATCAGCTTAACAGTTCATGCATCCAAGTTGCTGACAAGAATAATATACAGAAGACTGGAAAAGAAAATTGAGGATGAGTTAGATGACGATCAGTTTGGTTAAGGTAAGGCACCATAGAGGCAATTATCACGTTGCGATTGATAGTGGAAGCAAGACCGAAGAAAAATCATGAAATGTTCATAGCATTTGTCAACCTGAGAAACGAATGGAGCAAGATTTCGAATTTCTGAGAAAAATGGGGATAAGATACCGAAGAAAAACGGGTAATATACAATATATGCACGAACCAACAGGGAACAACAGGAGTGGAAGACCAAGAACGAAATGAACTGTTTAAAAAGGATGTAAGACAGGGATGTAGTCTTTCGCCTCTTGTATTCAAACTATACATCGGAGAAGCAATGACGGAAATAAAAGAAAGGTTCAAAAGTGGGATTAATATTCAAGGTGACAGGCTATCAATGATAAAATTCGCTGTCGACATTTGTATCCTTGTTGAAAACTAACGTAATGAGCAATCTAATTAGTTCAGAATATGGTCTGAGAGTAAATCGAAGAAAGATGAAAGTAGTGAGAAGTAGCAGAAATGAGACCAGCAAGTACCTTGCCATCAAAAGTGGTGATCACGAAGTGGATGGCGTTAAAGAATTTTGCTACCTAGGTAGCAAAATAACTCATGACGGACGAATCAAGGAAGACGTAAAAACAAGAATAACACAGGCAAAGAGGGGATTCCTGACCAAGAGAAGTCTACTGGTATCATACATAGACCTTAATCTGAGGAAGAAATTTCTGAAAATGTAGCATTGTATGGTAGTGAAACATTAACTGCGCAAAAACCGGAACAGAAGAGAATGAGGTGCTATGAACGAATGTTGAAAAGTTGGTGGACTGATAATGTAAGAAATGAGGAGGTTCTCCACAGAATCGGTGAGAAAAGGAATCCGTGGAGAACACTGACAAGAAGAAGGGACAGGATGAGAGGACATGTGTTACGACATCAGGGAATAACTTCCGTCGTTGTACAAGTGGGAGATGTAGAGGATGAAAACTGTAGAGGGTAAAAAGTATCGACGAAGACACGGATTGGAATACATACAGAAAAATAATTGAGGACCTAGGTTGAATGTGCTTCTCTGAAACGAAAAGTTTGTCGCAAGAGAGGAATTCATGGCGGGCTAATCAAACCAGTCAGAAGAGTCATGACTCAAAAAGTGAAACTCTGAAAAGTTCCCAAACATCCATCTACTGCCACTTCGTACTCATAATTGAACTCAAATTCGCTTCAGAAACAAATTTCTAATCGTCTTACGAAAGTTTTGTTTCCTTTTTATAATCCTAGCCTTTGTTTACATAGTTTTCCAGCAAGCTGGTTCAAAAATTCGGTATAGTATTACATGTATATTGTTACCGTTGCAAGATAATCAATGAAAAGAAACAATTTTGCATCCCTAATAATATTGCTCATTAGCATTCAGCATATAAGGCATACTTCCTTGTTTGTAGATTTCCTAGTGAGATGTCTATAGCCTCAGATATGTCATTCGAGCACAGATCGTCAAATGACAATTTTATCAATTATTTCATCCATTGTCACAGATCTGGACGTTCTTCACGTCGATCGTTTAACAGATGCCACGTTAATTCAGCTATTCATTTATGTACTACTGATTTGAAGCTGCGGACTCTTTACTGGTTTCTAAAGCTTTTGTGAGCAGTAAACCACCCAAAAGACAAACAAAAACATTGTGGTGCTTTAAGGAGATATGTAAACAAAAGAAATCCACAGATCAAGTTGAGACTAGACTCTGCCACAGCAAAAAAATTTTACCCTGCCATTGTATGCTTGTTCGAGATGGTATATGCTCGACAAGTTATTTTCTTCGTGTTGTGTTTACTGACACCCAATCCGAAAGGCCTTGACCCAGCCATCCAAACACGAAGTGACATATATATAAAGCATTATCTTTGACAGCGATAGTAAACCGTTTCCGTATCTCTAAATTACAGTAAAAATAGAAAAAAAATCATTTATCTGCTCGCTAGTGCACGCGTATTTACTCACAAACGTTGCGAACCATAGCCATTACCTAAAATCGTGAAGGTATTGGATGATATTGGATGTAGAAATGAAAGCGAAGAGTTGAGTTAGAAGTACAGAGAGACGTCTCGGTTAAGGAACCTGTTAATACGGTTATTTATAACAAGCATTTAATGTCTTCTTGCAGTTCAAGTTATATATTTGCAACTTTTCGATATAATTTTCATGATAGTTCCTTAACTGTGAATAACAGTTTCAACTTTATTCGGATCCAGTGAAAGTTAAATATACTTTATGCCGAGTTTTCTACATCCCAATGCTTCTCACCTGTGCTTGTTTGTTTGACCGCCTCACGATTGTTCGCTGTTTCTTTTGCGGATAAAGCAACTGCTTATATTTTGAAATGCGTGAAATCATTGTCAGAAAGTATAATTACACAACGTAGTTGCTTTCAGACGTAGCATGGTAAATGTCATAAATGTTTGTTCATTACATTCTCCAGTGTTTTTGTTCTTATAACATACTAGTTTATGCCAGTAATCTGCCAGCAATCTGATGCACTGTTTTGGTCTCCTTATTCCAGTTTTATACAATGTGCTGTATGTTGTTTATTTGTTCATGCCCTTTCGTGTATTTCAGAGGGATTATGACAGTCTATCGGTTTGCATATAGTGATATGGCAGTTTATCAGTTTGCGTGTAGTGTGATGCAGTATCGCTTATGTAGTACAATGTGTAACATCAGTCAGTTGGCGGTTTTAGGGATTTATACTCAAACCTTTTGAGTCTAAAACATTCAGTACACCGTGACAGAATATTTTTTTTGTACTTATGTCAAACTGAAACATTAAAATTTATGTTTTTCATACAGATATATACAGGGTGTTTCACAGTTCGAATTACACGCTGCTAGATGTTGTAGAAGGGACTTAAAAGTTCAAGTTTTACTTAGAAAGCCATGTCCGGAAACGTTATCCAACGACGCTAAAGAGCGTCAAAGTTATAGGCTCTGGCCCGTATAAATGTTTATATAAACCGGTTGATTCTTTCCCTGTACCAGAAAATAACAAGTTGAAAGTTATAAGCGAAAACCATTCTGATACCTTGTGATACCTCTGACAGTGGAATACATGTACTGGTACTGTTGTTGGTAGGATTGAGGGGTAGACAACTTTCAGAGGTGTTAGTATGGACCAAATAAGGAAAAAAATGCCAAGTAAACATGGGCTCCAAAATGCCTGATCAGCTATGAGCACTTGTTCATCTTTGTTGCTGAGCAACATATCTCCTCTAACGAACATGGGCTCTTAACACTTGTATGCGTGTTAACTAGACTTTTTCTCTTGTTTTGGTCCGTAGTACCACCTCTGAATGTTGCCTACCCTACAATCACAGCAAAAACAGTACCAGCACATGGGTTTCAATGTCAAAAGTGTCAGAACGGTTTTCGCTTATAACTTTCGACTCTTTATTTCCGGTACAGGGACCCTTATCTAAATTGGTTCCTTTAACCTTCTCCATCTTCCTAGAAAGTCTGTAACATCAGAATGGTATCACACCCTTTATATATATATATATATATATATATATATATATATATATATATATATATATATATACACATCTTTTATAGTCATTAAATCGTCACATATCTTTGGAAATAACAATCCTCGTATAAATATAAGCTCGCTCGTATTTTGTGTGTACTGTCTGTTCAGCCTTAAATTGTTTAATGATGGCTTAGAAACCCACAAGCCGGTTCACAACGGAATAAAAATATTAAATATATTATTTAATAACTACATTATTGTGGTATACTATTATTGTGTATTTGAGATTTTAATATAAATGTTCTTTAGATGTAGCTGTTATTAATTAGTCGCCGTCAGTCGTACATCTTCATGTGAACGATTATCTTCTCTCACAGTGAACAGAAGATAGAGTAACTATCCTCATACTACGAGTAAATGCTTTGAGTACTGCTCGGAACATTGTAGTACTCTGCAACACATGTTTCCGATAGGCCGTCACAAGAGAGTTTTGCAATGTCAGTGCCAATTTGCAATTTCTTAAAGTCAACTTAAAGAATTTTCTCTGCGTAGGTGATTTGTTAACTTGATCACATATTACGGAAACAATAAGTCAACAAAATGGTATGACAGGTACGAAAATATAAAAACTTGATGAGGAATCATGATCCATCAATCCTGATACGGATTTTTCGTGGTTTTTCTGTAGCTGAAAGATGGAGGATGATCCCTACTAATCCCTATTAATATTTCATGATTGACACCTCCCCCTTTCGTAGTCGGTTGTTAATATTGCTGAAACTAAGAAAATTTTAGTTTAATATGTTTCCTGTTGCTTCCACTTGCATCTGGAATTTCACACTTACAAGAAGTTATGGTTATGTTAGAACGTCTTTTACGGCATTGTATCATTTGCATTCATGTGCAATTGAATGAAACTAAAATAAAAAGAAAGTGCCTCTTACTTGAAACGTGTGAGAAACTATGATAAAAGAGATATCTAAAACTAAGGTCGTCAGTTTCTGACCATTAATGTTTGAAAGACAATGACAAATTGTTGTATTGCAGAAAAATTTTTAATCGATTGCTTGCCTCTATTATCTTATAACAAACACTAGTTATGTATATCTGAATATGACGCGTCGGCACCAACTGAAGATCACCAATTGCTCGTCCCGAAAGGCTATTGGCAAACTTTTTCTTTTATGCATTCTTAATATCTGCGATTTTGTTGGAGTGGAATCTAATCATTTCTCACCCACTGTCTTTACTTCGTACTCGTGGCAGCGGACGCGGGATTTGTTCCGAAGCAAGGAAATTTTTGGAAAACCACCGACTTTTTGTTGATACCTCATCAAAAGTTTCCTCGTGTGATATTCGGTAACGATCTCAGCAAAGTTGCCAGCATATATGCTGCTCATTGTGTAGAAATTATCGTATATCAAGGGTAATTTGTTGCGATTTGTTATTACTACGATTTTTGCGAGCTTCAGTTTCATAACATTTCGGCTTTCTGTCAATATAGCGTCGACAGATATCACCTTCTCTAAAGTTCATCCTCTCACTTTCTGTTACGTAAAAAACGCATCGTTCTTCTTTTGTGAATCTGAAAATGTAAACTTTACTGCACAAAACCAGAGTAGCAGTTAGGGAATATCTGAAGTGGTTCTGTTCACTGTAAGCCATAGGATATTTTATAGCGTCTTGGCACGCTTACGGACAAATGTGCGATATTTATTTCATCCGTCGCCGCAAATCGGATAAAAGGGGTGGCAGTTTCCAGAGATTAAAAAATTGACTCTGAAGCGTTAAACTGGAGTGCTTCCCGCGAGGAGCTGGTAGCAGAATGCGCCCAGAGAAGGCGGCGTGGATGATGGATGAGGCTGGCCTTCTAGACAGTGCCCGATAAAATCATTTCGGGGGGTATCCTGTGCCTGAAAATAGATCCCCTTCACCCACACATGTAAGATCATTTTTTGTGTCCAATAAGGCAAAATAATTTCAAAATATATAGCCAACTCTAGGCTATTCTTGGAGAAATCAAACACACATCAAATCAAGTGGAAGCCGTCGTCTCGAACAAAGAAGTGGCTATCGATTTGCTCACCAACACTGACTTTCAGGATGCAAAAGAAATTATTCCTACTGCCTACGTGGAGGTTAAAACTAGCTAATACTACCGAAGACTTCCACGCCAGTTGTTTACCGTCTGGTGACAACCTTTCTCGATTACTAAAAATGAAACTAAATCATATTTCATCAGGCTGTGCATATGCACTTAAAGCTATTTCGATTGTGACTCAATCTGGAATACGATATCGAATTAAAAGAAAAATGTTTTAAATCCAGTAACCTACAGGGAGCTAAGAATGGCGGATGACAGTTTGCTTTAAATAAGAATAACCGTAAGTTAACACGGATTTGCAGCAGAATCATTCTTATTGTGTTCCCATATCCTTCAGCATGCTGCGAGAGGCCGAACTGCAGCAAGGTCTTAGAACGGAGAACTTGCACCAGATATAGTAATCATCAAATTTCTTTCTTTCATTGCACCCAAATTGGTTTTTCTTATTGAGTACTTAGCTCCAATGACTGGTTTGATGCATCTCTTCACGCCAATGTGTTCTGTGCGAGCTTCTTCATCTCTGAATAAAAACTGCAACATATATTACACATATTACTGTGTTCAACCTTTGATCTCTCTCTTCAGATTTTACCTGCAACACTTACTCCATCACCAAAAGTAACTTATCATTGAGGTCGCTGAATGTTTCCAATAAACTAATGACTTCCTTTGGTTAAGCTGAGCCATAATTATTTTTCTTCCCAATTCGATGCATTAGTTTTTCGTTAGTTATCCTTTCTACCCATCCAACCTTCAGCGTACTTCAGCAAGTGGATCCAAAGCTTCTATTCTCGTCTTGTCTGGACTGTTTATTGTCCAAGTTTCATCTCTGTATAAAGCTTTGCAAATTGTAAATTTGTCGTATTTAACTAACTGTTAGACAGAAGCTGCTTGTTGGTAGTATTTAATTTTACCTAACTAGTTTCGGGCGTTGCCCATCATTAGCAGTATCTGTATCACACAAGACACATAATTCTTGTAGTACATTACTCACAGAGCACGTAACAGTGTTTTATGTGTGTGAGATTGTTCGATTCATTGTAATGTGACTTATCGTACGTGTAATTTTCTCTAGCACATGCCAACAATATGTCATAATAGTCACGTAATTATATCATTACATGATTTACGTATACATTTATGTACACAATATACGGAATGTTTTACGAAATATGTGCAATTGTCATTGATAATTGGTTATGAAAGCATGCATTTAAAATATGACGAAACATAGCTGTTTTATAACGTGTCCTAAAATTATAAAGCCATAGTGGCATCTTCACAAAATACACACAAAATATCAGCATAACATCGTCGCACATATTTAAAATGTGATGTAAACTAGGCCACAGTTCTGGCAGAGTCATTCTGTCTCTATCGCTGGATGCAAAGATTATTTCTGATACACATGACCGAATATATATATATGCGGTATAAAAAACAGAGAACTCGTCTTTAATGACAACCACATTTCTTTGTTCCAGCAACAGAGATAATACAAGAAGATTTAGAATTTTATATATATATATATATATATATATATATATATAATTCTAAATCTTCTTGTATTATCTCTGCGTTATTATATATATATATATATAAATATATATATAAAATTCTAAATCTTCTTGTATTATCTCTGTTGCTGGAACAAAGAAATGTGGTTGTCATTAAAGATTACTAGAAAAATCATCGACGAGTTTTTTGTATATCGGCATGTACTTTTAAAATGATGTCAGGGTGTTTCGTTATAGATGTGAAAGTTCTCATTTCTTCCAAAGTAATGTTTGCTTTAACGTATTATAAGAAATATGTACTTTGTTTAATATGGATACCACCGATAATGGGTAAGGCCCAAAACTACTTCGGTAAAATAAAATACTACGAACAAGCGACTTCTGTCGCACAACTAATTGCTAGTACGACATATTTTTAATTTGTACAAGTTGCAGAGCGCCGAATGGAGAAGACATTAGTATAGAAAATTCCATCAGAAAAAGACTTCCAGACACTTAAATTAACATCCGAGGTTAAAAAATTTCTCTTTTCCAGAGATTCTTTTCTTGATGTTGCATGTCTGCGCTTTATATCCTCTCTACGTCAGCCATCGTGTTTTTTGTTGCCTAAATAGGAAAAGTGATCTGTTACTTTCATTGCCGCAAGTTGCGACATGATCGTGAATTAAAACAGTCATTCAGACACAAACATATGTTGTGACTACCGTATTTCAGTTTTTATGACCAGTAGCGATAGAGACAGTATGACTGCCAGACCTATGGCCTACTTTAAATCACATTTTAAATATGCGCGACGATGCTAGGCTGATTGTGTGTATATTTTGTGATGATGACAGTATGGGTTTATTAATTTGGCACAAGTTAGAGAACAGATATCCCTCTTTATATTTTAAGACATACTTTCCTGTCAGTGAAAGTAATAATTTTTCTTTACGGTATATTTTATTGTTCTAAGACGTAATCTGTTTCCCATGATTCGCGCAGATCTGAAGATGGTCATTGCTAACTGAAAGCGGTAGGCTAAGGACCAAAATTTTTGTGATCATTGGCGGAAATAAAATGAATTCATTCTAGTTTTACTGCTTCAGTTCTTAATCTAAATCTACGTGCATCGCCTGAGTTAATTGGAATTCATTCCATCATCGCCTCTGTACCTTTGTTGGTATTCAAACTAAACCCCTTTTTTCAAGAAACTTTCTGTTTACTTCAACTCAGCAAATTCTTTGCCACCTCTGGCAGAATTATATCATCGGTAACGCTCAATGTTTTTAGTTTGCTTATTCTCTCTGAAGATTAATTCTCTTTCCAAATTGCTCGTTTGTTTCCTTCTCTGATAAATCAATGTACTCATTGAATAACATGAGGATTATTTGCAGTACTGTCTCACTCTCTTCTTAAACATGTGTGAAGCCTGACATTATCAGGAAATTGTCTTAAAGTATTTTATTAAAATTTAAAAAAAGTTACACAAAAAACTTTCACTGCCTAGACTGCAATTTACAGTAGGCAATAAAAGAGTGATGAGTAGTTTCGTTTGTGTATAACAACCATCTTCAGGTCAGTCAAGTTGTAAATGAAAGCGAATATGCATTGAACAATATCAGTAGTGATCATAAAGCAAAAACATGCAGTTGTATTAAAAAATAACGTAACTAAGACAATACTAATGTTAAGAGCCTCATCAAGGACGAACCAGGTTGTTACCCACAATCTTGCAAGACGCAGGAAAGAAAAGGGGGGTAGGGGGTGGTTGCAAAAGCAAAACTGTATCAGTCACCTATTACATGTAATAGCAAAACAAATGATACAATGACAAAGCTTTATGTAATGAAAACAAGAATTAAAAACTGTTCCACACCCTGGACGAGAGACTAATCCATCACAACATGTAAAATAGCCATCATTAGATTATATGTATTTCTTATTGACAGGTTTCATTTTATTTCTGCCAACTACAAGTTCAAGTAAAGTAACGATCGCTATTATACATGTTGTGATGGAATTCTCTCATGTCAACCAGTGTGCGCAATGGTTTTTAGTTCTTGTTGCCGTTGCAAAAAGCCTTCACGCTGCGTTATCTGTTTTACAAAAACGTGTAATCGTTGATTGCTGCAATTTTACGTATGGAACTTTCCACTCCCCCCCTTTTTTTTTTACCTGTGTCTTGCAGGATTATGGATTGAACCTGGATCATCGTAGATGAAGCTTTTAACATCATTGTCTTAATCTGGTTCTTTTTTAATATGATTGGATATTTATGCATTGATTCTCACTACTGATATTTTTCCACGCATATTTACCTGCATTTACGATCTGAGGAGTAGTTGTGAGACGAAAGTGAAACTAGCCATCATGTTTTAATTGCCTAATGTGAATTGCGGTCTAGGCAGTAATGTTTCTTGTATAATTTGTTTTTATTTTAATAACTTACAGCTGTAGTCTACTTTCCGTACAAGTTGTAGACAACCTTTTCTATCCTACTCTGTATGGAGACCGGTAGACCAAACAGGCGGTTCCTGGGGTCGATGACGGCGGAGTCCACGAAGTGACGGGCTAGCCACAAGAAATATGCAGATCACGGCGAAGTCTTCCTAAGCGTACACAAACCACCTAGGGACCAACCCGAATCAAACCGTAATAGAGGCGACTTCAGTCCATTACCAAAGAATGGCGCATATCAAACGCCTTGGGGAACTAACGAGAATCACTGGCAAGCGTCGGCCCGCAGTGTTTACCGGCGCTCTAGCGTCGGTGGACGGGCCCACGTAGCACGTCTGCGCCTGTAGTGGTACTCCTCGCGGGAGCAAGCTGCGGCCGCATTGAGGAGCACGGCTACTTTCGACCCCTCTTCCATGTCAAGACTCGGATTGGGCGTGGAATTCCAAGTCACTGTTGGATTCTATACTTTCGTTCCACGTGTTTTAATCCAAAAACATTAAGAATTATTTAACTTAAAATATTAAAATAATTAATGCTTAAACAACTGATATTTTTTTCTAAATCATACTATTACATTGCTGGACTCTGTACTTATATTGTATACATTGATGCTTCAGCTCCAACCATTTGTGCTGTGTGAAACGTGGTGGTCAACCTTTGAACAACATGGCCTCAGAAACGTTACATTTCTGATCACTCCAGCCTTCGAAATGGAACCATTTGTGATGTACACGGGGCAGTCGACATGAGACGACCCCCCCCCCCTTTCTACCTCACTCACTAAAACACACACACACACACACACACACACACACACAGGGACTCTGTTGCCCCTAGAGATGGTGGAGTGTGTGTGTGTGTGTGTGTGTGTGTGTGTGTGTGTGTGTGTGTGTGTGTGTGGAGGCGGAATTCTCTCTGCGGTCGCAGCGCATTTCGCGATTGCCTTTGGGACGTCCGTAGCCGCCGCGTCTCGTCGCGGACAGAGGACACGGCGCCCCCAGTGCCCCCGACATGGCCGACACTCCTAGTCTCCCCTCCCTCCTCCCACCCGCCGCCAACAACTGTCAGACAGCGGGCGCGCCTTTCGCTCCCCTAGACTGTTTCTCGAACTTTTTCAATCCTCCTGAGGCAGAGTTAAGACACAGCTGGCCAAACACTACTGAACGGATATTGGTAAGTCTTTGATTGTCCACGTTATTGAAAGAGTTTTCATGAGAGGATCAGCAGCAGCTCATTAGACTGACCTTTCAAAGCGAGAATGCAGAGGAATACATACAAATAGTAGGTGACGGTAAGGTCTGAAGGTATGATATGTCACTTCCATACGAAGGCACAGACAGGGAAAATGTATTCGTGTCCGTAGTGTGATGATCTGTCCCGAATACCGTATGAGTCTGTGCTGGCGTACGCTCGCGCCAGCACACCATGCGGCACAGAGGTTACTAGAGTATTGGTAGAGGCCAATGACAAGACTCGATGGAAACGCGCTACCAACGCCCTCTCAGCTGCCAGTAGTTAGGATCGCCGTCGCGGACAGAAGGGCTAGTTATTTCAGTTCGTTCCAGATAGTTCGAGTCTGTACGCCGTGTGAGATCCAGCACGTCACCAAGACGGAGCCGCAGCCTTAGTGTCTACCACAGAGACAGGCAACACACAGCAATCTCGTAGTGACTATAGCGGACTTCTACTTCAACAGCATTGAGGCTACGTGGACAATACAGAAGACAGCTTGTACCACATGGAAACTTAAATTAAATAGCTCCTGTTTATGAATAAAGAACCCTGTTATTAATTGCGTGCAGTTTGTGTTATATAACGATGATACCGGCCATTAACCAACATCCTTTTCCTGTTTTCCATGGTACAGCTCTACAGACACAACGAGATGACATTAAAGCAGGTAACGAGAATACAACAGAGTCAGAGGAATTTCGTACAGGAATGAAAAAGGGAAAAGTAACAGATAGATAGATAGATAGATAGATAGGCAGATAGAGAGGGGGGAGGAGAGAGAGAGAGAGAGAGAGAGAGAGAGAGAGAGACAGAGACAGACACAGAGACAGAAACAGAGAGAGAGAGAGAGAGAGAGAGAGAGAGAGAGAGAGAGAGAGAAGAGAAGAGATATGGTTAATCGGCCACACCGCAGTGCTTTGGCAATAATAGACCAATTGGATTTGATACGTGTTTCCCTTTCTTCATACTCTGAGTAGGCCACCCAAAATATCGCAAAACCAAGTATCATTTGAAATTTTTATTTGTTTCTATTTGTGTACATAACTCACTTGTTTGCTGAAATATTGAAAGGATTAAATTTTAGACATGAGCAATATCTTTCCTTTACGGAGGGTCGAAAATCTGTGAAGTGATGGATTCACTTTTAATATATCAGGCGTATTTAAATATTCCAGAAGCCTCTTTAGCCAAGGACTGAAGCTGTAAAAATATCATGTTTTGGCTTACGTGACAGCCTGTACAATGGAGTCGGTTCGGAAACTTTTAAAATCAGACTGTATCAGAGTGTAATCTTCCCAGTAGCTCTATAAAGATATAGAACATTTACATTAAGGAAACCAAATGAAAAGAAACAACTCTTCTTCGAGAAAAAGATATTTAGGAAAATATTTGGCCCAGGAGCAACCCACTTATACCCAGAAGCTGATATTTGCGAAAGATGAAGAAAAGAAGAGTGATGCAGGCGGGACATCTTATTAGAATGGAAGAGGAAAGGCTAGCACGAGTAGCATTGTCAGTATCCGTGGAGAGCAGAAGAGGTCGAGGAAGACCACTGTCAAAATGCAACGATGATATCGACAATACGGTCGGAGGTTCGAATCCTGCCTCGGGCATGGGTGTGTGTGATGTCCTTAGGTTAGTTAGGTTTAAGTAGTTCTAAGTTCTAGGGGAGTTATGACCTAACATGTTGAGTCCCATAGTGCTCAGAGCCATTTGAACCATTTGAAATGTCGCCTTGGTCATCGTTATGGTAAAATATCGACAGTGGTTTTCTCAAAATCACTTCATATTTCACCTTAATTAACTCAGGGGAAGTATGGGAACTCTATCTCTGGATGTCAGCACACGGATTTGAACCCTTTCCTTCTAAAAACATCTGCAATGTCTTATACACGATGGCAACCAAATGCTGTTCGGGAAAAAAAATATTGGAATAATGTGAGGCCCGTTAACGTTTGCAGACAACAATGCAGTTAGTGCAATGAGGTCTCTCACCGTAATCTCAAAGTATTTACATGCAGTTTTGGGTTACTTTCATGAGGAACCAAACAAATCTGCGGTATGATGACAATCTTTGTCCCATGTTTAGTCCATTACCTCTATTTTCCTAAGTATTTCACTAAAAACCAAAAGACGTTTGACATTTCTCAATGCTGACGAAAAATAGTTGGAAAAGTTTTGTCAGGTTAATTATATTGTTAAATATTCACCCTATCGCGTAAAATCAGTGATATAATACCCAATTTCCACATCTTAAACTGACAGGGAGAAAATTTTGTACAAACCGCATAGCCACAAATGTGTATGGTCTTACGTTCGACAAGAGCAGGGAATGAAAGAATAAGCCAAATGAAAAAAAGGTATGTAATATTCGACACACAGGTAGTTTGTCCGAAAGTGCACAGCTGCGAAATAAAAATCTCTTGTTGTGTAATTTCCGCTGCTACAGGTATTACTGAATTTTCTTTCTAAAAGACAAATCCATCCCCGAAATGTTGACTGTAAAGCTGGACAGCAAGTGGAAGGATTCTGTCCTGATAGTGCAACAGCACGGGGTAGCCGCGCGGTCTGGGGCGCCTTCCACAGTTCGCGCGGCTCCCGTCGTCGGAAGTTCGTATCCTTCCTCGGGCATGGGTGTGTATGTGTGTTTGTGTTGTCCTTAGCGTAAGTTAGTTTTAGTTAGATTAAGTAGTGTGAAAGCCTAGGGTCCGATGACTTCAGCAGTTTGGTCCCAGTTTGGTCCCATAGGAACTTACCACGTGTTTCTAATTTCCTTGATAATGCACAGCTATCAAAATAATAACAGCCTGGCAATCTACAGGACTTTTTTTTCAATAGAACTAATGCAATTTTTCGAGTGCATATTATTATGAATGAGAATATGTTACCAAGGTATGCACTAAGACACTGTAAATGAAATGATACGGAAAACATGATGGATTTGCTTTAGGAAGGAACGAGAAGGCGTTTAAACTACGTACTAAATTTCTTCTTTGTTCTTTCATACGACAACGTGTGATCGAGAACATATTAGAAATCGACGAAAGCACCGTCTACCAACATTGTATAGGAATTGATACCGACTAGACGAATGTGATTATCACAACGAATACAGAGAAAACACAACTACGTCATAGATAGATTAAGATACTGATAGCAGAATTTTTAAATAAAGAAACTGATTTTTCGTTGGCAGTGAAAACGCCGAGGACACTGTGCATACAGTCATATATCAGTGAGCTGTTTTTGTATTTTAAGTGTATGAGAGGCTTTTGTTTTTAACTTCTGTCGAATGGGACGGACAAAAATACGGGAACAAAAACACAACACAATATCGTGCTTAATGCGGTGTAGGAAAACCGTTGGTATTCAAAACAACTTCCAGTCATCTCGGAATGGATAAATATACAGGATGACAATTATTGAACTATACGAAAGAAAACGTAAATTGTTACAAACTACGGCGAGCACACACTTCATTCAACATGTAAGCGTCACTGCAGATATTCAGATTTTGATGATGACATGTTCGATATGTCTGCCATCCTTTGCGATGATGTGACGCAGACGAATAGCGAAATCCCGCATGACCCTCTGAAGTGTCGAAACATCGATGCTGTCGATGACCTGCTGAATTGCTGTTTTCAACTCATCCATGGTTTTGGTGTTATTGCTGTGCACTTTGTCATTAATATAGCCCCACAAAAAGGAGTCGTATGTGTTCAGATTCGGAGAATACGGCGGTCAGTCGAGGCCCATGGCAGAGGCCTCTGGGTACCCCAGAGCCAGAATGCGGTTTCTAAAATGTTGCTCCAGGACACCAAACACTCCTGTTTCGATGGAGTCGAGCTCCGTCTTGCATAAACCACAACCTGTTGAAATCAGGATCGCTTTGGATAATGGGGCTGTAATCATCTTCCAAAACCGACACATACCGTTCGGTAATGACGGATTATTCCGTGACCGGACGTTGCACACCACCACACCACAGTGTCACCCGTTGAGGGTGAAGCGACTTGTCGAACGCGAAATGCGGTTTCTCAGTCCCCCAGATGCGCCAATTTTGCTTATTGACGAAAACATCCAAATGAAAGTGGACTTCGTCGCTAAACCAAACCACAATGAGCATACTAACTCCCATCGTGGCTCGCGGTCGACCATGCAGTTTGAACGTCCTAATGCAAACCGTTCAGAAACCATGACGATTTCATTTCATGTAGTCACCCTGTAGCTCGTGTATAGTTTTTAAAGGAGTCTTACGTTATTATTCCTGCAAAACAGTGGCATGTTCGGGTAACAGTGATGGAGGTGGATAGTGATCAAGCAACATTCTCGCCAAAGTAGACCTCAAAGGCTCCATGATACTGAGATCTGGTGACTGGGATGTCCAGTGTGACAATTCATCGTGATTCTCACGAAGCCAGTTCTGGACGATGCGAGTTGTGTGAAGAAGGTCCCTGTCGTCTTGGAGTATAGCATCACAATTGGGGAACAAACATTGTACTAACGGATGGACATAATCAGATAAATTGCTCTCATAATCCTTGGCAGTAATGCAACTCTGAAGAGTTACTATAGGGCCTATGTAAAGCGACGATATGGCTGCCCATATCATCACCAGACCCTCGGCATATTCCATTCTTTGGACGTAAACTCGGCCAGAAGGTGGAAAAAGAGCGAAACAAGACTGATCCGATCAAGTGACATTCTTCCATTGTGAGCCGTGGTGCGCCTTTTCTGGCACACCAGCTCTTTGGCACGACTACCGATTACCCGGCTGTACTACGATCTTTGCCCCTGTTGCGAGCTGGCGGCGGGTATTTGCGGTCGGGGAGTTGGTCGTGGGACTCGCTACGAGGCGCTAGGACGTGCTTGAGGGGACGAAGGAGCAAACCAGGCGGGCTCGGCCAGCTGCGGCGCGGGCGGCCTACCTTGCAGGACGGTCGCGAGTTCGTGGTGCACCTGCCTGATGTCAACTCCGGGCGCTGCTCGACGCCTTGCTTTGGAACCTGTTTTCTCGGACAGACCATTTCCCCTAGACCATCTCGAACAACGCTCTCCATCGGAGGTGTTAGTGGTTTTGGTGCCTTCGTTACGTGGAACCGTTTGCGTAGTAGCGACTGTCACTTGTTGGTTGGTTGGTTGCCCTAATGTGTGTGTTGTTGAAGTAAGAGCAGCCGGCAAGGTGTGTGATCGCAAGGAGACCAGCGGTCTCTACTTCCTTTAAGGAAGATGTAGTTCAAAAAATTGTTCAAATGTGTGTGAAATCTTATTGGGCTTAACTGCTAAGGTCATCAGTTCATAAGCTTATACACTACTTAACCTAAATCATCATCCTAAGGACAAACACAAACAACCATGCCCAACGGAGGACTCGAACCTCCGCCGGGACCAGCCGCACAGTCCATGACTGCAGCGCATTAGACCGCTCGGCTAATCCCGCGCGGCTAAAAGACGATGTAATTGTAAGCTATTGAAGGTAATAGGTCATAATCTAGTTGTAATTTTCTGCATACCAAGGTTACACTGTTGCTGGTTACATTCAAGACCTATGCAAGGAAATTAAAGTGCATAAAACCTAGTTTGTGCTGAAGTTGTGCATTTTAATAACGTAATACACTACTGGCCATTAAAATTGCTACACAAACAAGAAGAAATGCAGATGATAAACGGATATTCATTAGACAAATATACTATACCATAAGTGACATGTGATTACATTTTCACGCAATTTGGGTGTATAGACCCTGAGAAATCAGTACCCAGAACAACCACCTTTGGCCGTAATAACGGCCTTGATACGCCTGGGCACGGAGTCAAACAGAGCTTGGATGGCGTGTTCAGATACAGCTGCCCAAGAAGCTTCAACACGATACCACAGATCATCAAGAGTAGTGACTGGTGTATTGTGACGAGCCAGTTGCTCGGCTACCATTGACCAGACGTTTTCAATTGGGGAGAGATCTGTAGAATGTGCTGGCCAGGGCAGCAGTCGAACATTTTCTGTATCCAGAAAGGCTTGTACAGGATCTGCAACACGCGGTCGTGCATTATCCTGCTGAAATGTAGGGTTTCGCAGGGATCGAATGAAGGGTAGAGCCAAATGTCGTAACACATCTGAAATGTAACGTCAACTGTTCAAAGTGCCGTCAACGCGAACAAGAGGTGACCGAGACGTGTAACCAATGGCACCCCATCACGCCGGGTGATACGCCAGTATGGCGATGACCAATACACGCTTACAATGTGCGTTCACGGCGATGTCGCCAAACACGGATGTGACCATCATGATGCTGTAAACAGAACCAGGATTCATCCGAAAAAAATGACGTTTTGCAATTCGTGCACCCAGGTTTGTCGTTGAGTACACCATCGCAGGCGCTCCTGTCAGTGATGCAGCGTCAAGTGTAACCGCAGCCATGGTCTCCGACATGATAGTCCATGCTTCTGCAAACGTCGTCGAACTGTTCGTGCAGATGGTTGATGTCTTGCAAACGTCCCCATCTGTTGAATCAGGGGTCGAGACGTGGCTGCACGATCCGTTACAGCCATGCGGATAAGATGCCTATCATCTCGACTGGTAGCGATACGAGGCCGTTGGGATCCAGCACGGCGTTCGGTATTACCCTCCTGAACCCACCGATTCCATATTCTGCTAACAGTCATTGGATCTCGACCAACGCGAGCAACAATGTCGCGATACGATAAACCGTAATCGCGATAGGCTACAATCCGACCTCTATCAAAGTCGGAAACGTGATGATACGCATTTTTCCTCCTTACAGGAGGCATGACAACAACGTTTCACCAGGCATCGCCGGTCAACTGCTGTTTGTGTATCAGAAATCGGTTGGAAACTTTCCTCATGTCAGCACATTGTAAGTGTCGCGACCGGCGCCAACGTTGTGTGAATACTCTGAAAAGCTAATCATTTGCACATCACAGCATCTTCTTCCTGTCGGTTAATTTTCGCGTCTGCAGCACATCTTCGTGGTGTAGCAATTTTAATGGCCAGTAGTGTATTATCCTGACATTGTTTCCATTGCATCTTTGTACACATGTCGGCCTTAATGATATGTGAAAGTATTCGTTGCCTAACTATGATATTACTTTCTAACATTGCATTTGTGTACAAGTCTTAGTTTAAATATTTTACAGCATTGATAGTGCTGCAATATTTTAGTCGTTTAATTGAAAGCACTTATTAGTTTTTTAAATTATATTATCATTATTGGTTGTTAACTTATATTAATTGATGTTTGCTTGGTGTTTGCCGTGTTTTCTGCGCTCTGTTTGTGTTCCAGTTTTTCTGCGAGTTGGGGTGTGTTGGAGCGGCGCCACGTTCTGCTTCGGTGCACAGAAGCTGTGACGTTTCGTGTCATGGTGATTCCCTGTTGGGACCCGGCGTTTAGGTGTTGTTTTGGACGTGCTGCTTCCGGCATTTTAAGTTTAGTCACCTTTTGCCGAGGGCAGCCTGGTGTTACTGCCCCTTTGGTAGTTATTGAACCTATTTTATATAGAGGGTGAGTCGCGTAAGACGTAACACCCCCATTATTCCATTGGCGATTGCACGTATCGACAAGCGGTGTTCGGTGAATCATAGACGATTATGGGGCACATACTTTGGTACATGCACAATAATCACAACGTTTATATTGACCGAGATAATGAGGCAAGTACATGTTTTTTAAATGGGACGCTGTACTTTTTTTTACCATCATTCGAACGCTCTGTAAAAGACGCGTATAGTGGTGTAACGAATGTTGCTATTGTGATTCAAACTTTGCTTAAAAGACACTGGGAAATATTGTACGATTGAAGGTCGAGGGCCGGCCGAAGTGGCCGTGCGGTTAAAGGCGTTGCAGTCTGGAACCGCAAGACCGCTACGGTCGCAGGTTCGAATCGTGCCTCGGGCATGGATGTTTGTCATGTCCTTAGGTTAGTTAGATTTAACTAGTTCTAAGTTCTAGGGGACTAATGACCTCAGCAGTTGAGTCCCATAGTGCTCAGAGCCATTTGAACCATTTTTTTTTTTTAAGGTCGAGGCGGTCGGAAGCGGCTGCAGACCGTAAACACGCCTCGGGCGACCCGCAGGCCGAGTTGCCGTGCTCTATGCAGCATGCACGGCCTACGCTACGCAGGTAAATCCTCATCCGCCCTCTTTTAAGCAAAGTTTGAATCACAATAGCAACATGCTTTACATCACTATACGCGTCTTTTACAGAGCGTTCGAATGATGGTAAAAAAAAATTATAGTGTCCCATTTAAAAAACATGTTCTTGCCTCATTAACTCTGTCAATACGAACGTTGTGATTATTGTGCATGTACCAACGTATGTGCCCTACAGTCCGCTATCATTCACCGTAAACCGCATGCCGATACGTGCAATCGCCCCCGGAATAAAGGGGGTGTTACGTCTTACGCGACTCACCCTGTATATGTAAGAAATGGGGGTTGTAACAGCTTGGGAATCAATTGCATTAATTAACTAGTTGAGCTCCTTGTGTTACCTGGGTTCGTAACGAACTGGTGTGCTTTGTAATTCATTTTCATATAATTTTTTTTAAAAAAAAGGGAGGAACATATGTGCCACCTTGTAATGGCTCTGAGCACTATGGGACTTAACATCTATGGTCATCAGTCCCCTAGAACTTAGAACTACTTAAACCTAACTAACCTAAGGACAGCACACAACACCCAGTCATCACGAGACAGAGAAAATCCCTGACCCCGCCGGGCATCGAACCCGGGAACCCGGGCGTGGGAAGCGAGAACGTGCCACCTTGTAAACTCACTTTCATATTGTAATTTGTTTCTTAAGTATTGAAATCTCCAGTAAGTTGCTGTAAATGTACATTTTGATATTGTCTTAAGAACAGCCACGTGTTGCCTCTAATTTGTTTTATTAAAGCTTTTTTGACTAAATTGTTATTAAGTGATGCGCTAGTTCTTGTGTTAAGGAGTGACTTAGTAGGGGCCTTGACCTTCCATGCTAAGTGTTCCCCTCATCCCGACTTCCTAAGTTACACATTGCTCCACAGTTCTTATTTTAGGGATTTGGCACCACGATTTGCAGTTACGGGCACTTGCATCCCTGGTGAGTGATGTTTGTGGAGCTCCCTTCGTGTAGTTTTGGTGCCGATAGGGGTTCGCGAGAGAGATATTCAGTTCAGCAGTGTTCTTTGCAGCTCAACAGTCACATTATGAAGTACATAGTTGTACCTCTATTTTTTTATACGAAGATTTCTCAGCGACGTTCAGTAGTAACAATAGACGACCTGCGAGCTCTCTATGTTCCACGACAAAGGTATTGGTGCCGGGCGCGCGCTCCAAATGGGACGGCAGCTGCGCCGCCCTAATGCGGGAGCGCTGTTTCGGCCGACTGCCAGTGGCCCGCCTGCAGCAGCTGCGAGAGGAGGGGGAGGCGCGGCTCGAGTGTTTGCCGCCCTCCAGAAATGTCGCAGGTCGTGTCGCCTGATGGCGCAGACCGCGCGCTGCTACTTAAAAGTTGCGGCCGCCGCTCTCTCCCGCGGCCTTCGCCTCAGCGCCCACTCAGTACAGCGCTTTTGCAGCGTTCCGCCATTTCGCAATTCAGTTACTAACTATAAAAGACTTCGGCCGCCTATACAGGGTGTTACAAAAACGTACGGCCAAACTTTCAGGAAACATTCTTCACACACAAAGAAAGAAAAGATGTTATGTGGACATGTGCCCGGAAACGCTTACTTTCCATGTTAGAGCTCATTTTATTACTTCTCTTAAAATCACATCAATCATGGAATGGAAACACACAGCAACAGAACGTATCAGCGTGACTTCAAACACTTTGTTACAGGAAATGTTCAAAATGTCCTCCGTTAGCGAGGATACATGCATCCACCCTCCGTCGCATGGAATCCCTGGTGCGCTGATGCAGCCCTGGAGAATGGCGTATTGTATCACAGCCGTCCACAATACGAGCACGAAGAGTCTCTACATTTGGTACCGGGGTTGCGTAGACAAGAGCTTTCAAATGCCCCCATAAATGAAAGTCAAGAGGGTTGAGGTCAGGAGAGCGTGGAGGCCATGGAATTGGTCCGCCTCCACCAATCCATGGGTCACCGAATCTGTTGTTGAGAAGCGTACCAACACTTCGACTGAAATGTGCAGGAGCTCCATCGTGCATCAACCACATGTTGTGTTGCACTTGTAAAGGCACATGTTCCAGCAGCATAGGTAGAGTATCCCGTATGAAACCATGATAACGTGCTCCATTGAGCGTAGGTGGAAGAACATGGGGCCCAATCAAGACATCACCAACAATGCCTGCTCAAACGTTCACAGAGAATCTGTGTTGATGACGTGATTGCACAATTGCGTGCGGATTCTCGTCAGCCCACACATGTTGACTGTGAAAATTTACAATTTGATCACGTTTGAATGAAGCCTCATCCGTAAAGACAACATTTGCACTGAAATGAGGATTGACACATTGCTGGATGAACCATTCGCAGAAGTGTACCCGTGGAGGCCAATCATCTGCTGATAGTGCCTGCACACGCTGTACATGGTACGGAAACAACTGGTTCTCCCGTAGCACTCTCCATACAGTGACGTGGTCATCGTTACCTTGTACAGCAGCAACTTCTCTGACGCTGACATTAGGGTTATCGTCAACTGCACGAAGAATTGCCTCGTCCATTGCAGATGTCCTCGTCGTTCTAGCTCTTCCCCAGTCGCGAGTCATAGGCTGGAATGTTCCGTGCTCCCTAAGACGCCGATCAATTGCTTCGAACGTCTTCCTGTTGGGGCACCTTCGTTCTGGAAATCTGTCTCAATACAAACGTACCGCGCCAAGGCTATTGCTCCGTGCTAATCCATACATCAAATGGACATCTGCCAACTCAGCATTTGTAAACATTGAACTGACTGCAAAACCACGTTCGTGATGAACACTAACCTGTTGATGCTACGTACTGATGTGCTTGATGCTAGTACCGTAGAGCAATGAGTCGCATGTCAACACAAGCACCGAGGTCAACATTACCATCCTTCAACTGGGCCAACTGGTGGTGAATCGAGGAAGTACAGTACATACTGACGAAACTAAAATGAGCTCTAAGTCCACATAACATCTTTTCTTTATTTGTGTGTGAGGAATGTTTCCTGATAGTTTGGCCGTACCTTTTTGTAACACCCTGTATACGGAATCTAAGTCAAATCTAATATACCAGTAAACCCTAGTTTCCCTACAAAGTCGAGTCGAATACCAGTGTAGAAACAGCTCCATGCGTCTGATTGCTTTACAAATACAGGGTGGCGCTCGAAATGTGTTACCAATTGTTTCTTTCACAATTTACGACGCACATTAGATATCCCGCTGGGATCTCTACAGCAGTTACCAGCAGAGCTTGGAAGAACAAATGAGTTACGAAATGACGTGTAATTCACGATGCTGCCGCTAGGAGACTAGTAAGCAGCAATGGCTGACAGTGGGAGACTGACGACACAGCAACGATCGACAATTATGTTACTTTTTCATGAACGAAAAGCCTTGTTGTGACTCAGACGCGTTTCCGACAACACTTTACCACACGGTGGGTCCCTTGCGAGAAGACCATCCACAGGTTGTACGATAAATCAGTACAGGAAGGAACAGTATTGAAAGCGAAGCGACCTCGGCCTAAGCCTGTTTGTTCGTCGGAGAATACTGAAGCGGTACGAGCTACTGTACAGACAAGTCCCGGGAAATCGTGTAGAAAGGAAGCAGTGCAACTGGGAATATCCAGACGCTCCGTTCAACGCATTCATAAAAGTGGCCTCCATATGTAACCATACAAGATGACCTGTGCACAGCCGGCCGGTGTGGCCGAGCGGTTCTAGGCGCTTCAGTCTCGAACCGCGCGACTGCTACGGTCGCAGGTTCGAATCCTGCCTCGGGCATGGGTGTGTGTGGTGTACTTAGGTTAGTTAGATTTGAGTAGTTCTAAGTTCAAGGGGCTGATGACCTCAGATGTTAAGTCCCATAGTGCTCAGAACCATTTGAACCATTTTTTGAACCTGTGCACAGAAGCTCACTGAAGAGCACAAGCAACAGAGACTACTGTTTGCTCAGTGGACGGAGGACAGGAAAGAAACTCTCAACAACGTTTGGTTTTCAGACGAGGCGCATTTTCATTTAGACGGTGTGGTTAACAAACAAAATGTACGCTTTTGGGCCACTGAAAACCCACAAGTGCTTCATGAACGACAACATTATGCTCCGAGGGTTACAACATGGGCAGAAATTTCCAGTCACGGACTTATTGGACCCTTTTTCTTTGAAGAAACTGTGAACAGCGAGCGTTATTTAAGCATGCTTCGCAATAGCTTCATTCCACAGCTTCTTGCTACTGCTTTGCCCTTCAACAGGCAGTGGTTCATGCAAGATGGAGCAAGGCCACATACTGCAAACACTGTGAAGGAGTTTTTTACGAGCATTTCGACAGGCGGATCATTTCACCCGGGTTTCCAGGTCGCTTCAATGACGGACAAAATTGGCCCCCCAATAGTCCAGACCTCAATCCATGTGACTTTTATCGTTGGGGGTACCTAAAAGAAAAATTTTTCCCGAAACGTCCACGTGATTTAATGGAGCTCAGAAGACTTATTCTTCAAGCTTGCAGTGAAATTACGGAAGACATGTGCCGTAGGGTACCGGTAATCACTAGCTTCAGTGTCCGTTTGTAGGAAGTTAGGAAACGAAATGGTGGACATACTGAGCATCTGCTGAGTTAGAACAAATCTCCGTGGACGGCTCTTCATTGTAGTATATGTTCCTTTCAGATTGTATTGACAATGAAGTTTATATTCAAACCAAAATGGTAACACATTTCGTGCCCCACCCTGTATGTTTGTGTGTTAAATACACCGGCGGAAAAAATCACAATATCAAAAATAATTAATGTATATTGATGAAACTTTGGGAACACATTTGTCTAGGTAACATATTTGAGTAATTAACATACAAGATCACAGGTTAATGCAAGCGCGAGATAAGCCATTGAAAATGTGAAATGCTGCTACATTAATAACCTGTGTAACCGCCAGAACGTTGAATGCAAGCACGCAAACGCGAAAGAATTGTGTTGTATAGGTGCAGGATATCAGTTTGTGGGATGAAATTCCTTTTCTGTTGCACTTGGTCGGTCAATACAGAGACGATTTCTGCAGCTTCTGGATGCCTCTGCAGTTGTCATCTGATGATGTTCCATATGTGCTCGATTAGAGACAGACCTGCTGGTCGAGCAGGCTAAGGAAACATGTCAGCAATCTTTAGAGCGTGTTGGGTTACAATAGCGGTATGTAGGCGACCGTTATCCTGTTGGAAAACACTCACTGAAGTGCTTCATGAATGGCAGCACAACAGGTAGAATCACCAGACTGAAGTACCAATTTGCAGTCAGGGTGTATAGAATAACCACGAGAGTGCTCCTACTGTTATACGAAATTGCACTCCAGGGCACAACTCCAGGTGTAGGTCCAGTGAGTCTAACACACGGTCAGGTTGATTAGAGAGCCTCAAGCGGCCTCCTCCTCACCAAAACACGGGCATCAGTGGCACCGAGGCGAAACCAGTTTTCATCAGAAAATACAACAGACCCTGTCTTCCAATGAGCTCTCACCTGACACCACTGAAGTCACAGCTGGCGGTAGTTTGGGACCTCGGTGGTTTCGGACCACTAGAATGCACGCTACATTGGTGCCAACTGCTGCTCAGACTGCTGCTGCAGATGCAGTACAATGCGCCAGAGCCATCCGCAGAATACAGTGGTCTTCTCTCTTGGTAGTGCCACATGGCTGTCCGGAGCCCGGTATTCTTGCGACTATATATTCTCCTAATCACAAGCAATCTGTACAGTTGCTTGACTTCTGCCAAGTCCTTCTGAAAAATCACAAAAGAATATCCAGTAGCTCTATTACATTGTCACGTTCAAACTCAGTCAGGTGTTAATAGTAGGATCTTTTCGCCTTAAAGACATTTTTGACTAATATAAACTCACCAGGTCCAATATCAAAGGGAATTAACACTCACGGCCATTACAGCGGTTTATTAAAGAAAAGATCATTTGCATCCTCATAGTGGCGCTACTAGGAAAATCTGAATAGACATCACATTTCAGAAACACGTCTACCAACTTTCGATTACGTCGCACAACTCCTTCTTGGCGTTGAGTTTTTTTTTCCATCAGTGTACACCAGTAAACATCCAATTCTGTAAAGAGTCTAACTCCAGTGTGAAAACAGCTTCAAACGCCTGATTACTTTACACATGAATTAATGTATTTACTTTAAGGATGTGAGCGTTAAAAGATTAGGAAAAGTTTGAAATAATCCTTAAAGGATTTTGGGCGTCGCTAAATGCTCTCATTATGAAATCCTGGATGAATATATTCTTCGTAATTTGCGCTCCGCCTTAAGCAAAAACAAGTTTTTCGCGCCTGTCAATGTTTATAGCAACATATCTCGTGAACTGTGTGTTGTACGATGATATAATTTTGCAGGCACATGCAGTAACACATGTCGATATTGCATGCAGAGAGTGTCGAGAGAGGAGATATTAGTAAAGAAGTAATAAATTAAAACGTCATTCGTGATTCTTAGTTTTTACAGTATGCCATTTTAAGGAAAAGCTAGCTTTTACGCATCTAAACAATGGATATTTATAGTTAAACTTTTGCTACTTGAGCCAACGTAGACGGAAAACTCTTTATCGTATGGGTACCCAACTTCGTACTAGTCATGTTCAGACTGTGCGCTGTAGGATTTATGTTCCTAGGACCGCTAGTGTCATCGCTTACCGTTAGGCACCGGTACTGGTATGGTGATGTAGGAGGGGCTCTGATCTCAAGGACCACGGACATAGAGCGTGAGAGGAACACATAACTATGATCTGCTTCGCCAAAACGTGATGCCCTCTCTACGAGAGGGAGATGTTTCGACTCAGTTGTTTTGATGCAAGATAGAGCTCCAAATCACATTGCTCTTCAAGTCACTTTGTTACTCCATACAGAATTTCGAGAACCGAATGATTGGCCAATCGTTACAAACTGCATGGCTACCAAGATCACCAGATTTTAACCCGCTTCGTTTCTGGCTGTTGGGTTTCCTGAAGGACAGGGTTTATCAGATCGACACTAATAGACGTTGGACGTTCAAGATAAATATATCGAGGTCAGTAGCGAACTCTCCACCTGAGATGTTTCGAGCAGCAGTAGAGCAATCTGTAGTGGAGTTACAGGTTGTGGAAGGTGCAGATGGTCGTCGCACTGAACAACTTTTGTAACCTGGAATGTAAACGTGGTACGCCATTATTACGTCATATCTGCTGTACTACGTGTGGTACGGTGATGTAATTTGCAGCTGCATTCAGTGGTATATGTAAATGTTGTCTGCAAATTGTATTGCGGCTAGAGCCGGTAGTAAGGAAGTTGACTGGATGGACACGGAAAGTGGCAAAGTGTCTAACTTCTTTTCCTTCAATCGCTTTGTGCGTGAGGGTGGTGGTGGCGGTGAGGGGGCCGAGGGAGGGCGTAGCCAAGAAAGTTTCGAAAAGGTCTGAAATTATATGTTTAATTTGTTGGAATTCGCTAAGTCCTCTCGTACTCAAATACTGGATTAATGTAGTACGTGTGTTTTCGTGCCGGCACTTACGGTGCCCAAGGCAAGCACACAGTTTCTGACAGTAAGACTTGTCATATTGCGTTAAACTTTTAACACAAGACTATACCTCTTAATCAATAGATTATAACAGCTATTTAAATTTTTAAATTCGTTCAGTAATTACGCGAAATCTTTGTTGCTCCTGGAAGCCGTTAGATAAACTGCACCTGGCACTGTGTTCCGGGGCAGCGACTTAGTAATACAGATAGCATATTATGTAAAGTGCTCAAAAGAACCCTTACGAAATCCAATCATCGCGTTTCATAAAAGAATGCTCTTTGTCGATCGCTATGTACCGCCACCAGTACAATAAACGTAAATATAAATGTGCAGTCCATTAAAGCGCCGGCCGTTGTGGCCGAGCGGTTCTAGGCACTTCAGTCTGGAACCCCGCGACCGCTACGGTCGCGGGTTCGAATCCTACCTCAGGCATGGATGTATGTGATGTCCTTAGGTTAGCTAGCTTTACTTAGTTCTAAGTTCTATGGGACTGATGACCACAGATGTTAAGTCCCATAGTGCTCAGAGCCATTTTTTAACCATTAAAGCACGCTTTATATCCAGTTGTCAACGGATCACTTTGGCTTGTGTACAATGTTGAGTCTGGCAGCGTGCATCGAACCATCATTTCAAGATTACAAAATGATCTTACGAACTGGTCTTATTCGATTTTTTTTTTCGTAATTATAGCTTTTGAAATCACACCGGACACCAGTTTTCTACAGCAGTACTACTAATTTCTTTAAGAAAAACTCGAAAAATCTCATTTGAAGATTAGATTTTCCAGCGCTAATAAGCAGAAATGATTTTTCGGATACTGACATAGTCAGTTTAAGAACGGAAAAACAACGATGCTTTACTTTCAGCTGAATCGCTGCAATCCATTCGACTGAGACGTTTTACCCGTAGTTAGCTTTCATGCTAACTGTGTGTCTGTTTACAAACAATCTCAGGGGTGACTTTCCAATCGGTGCAGGAACAGTCACAGTAGCAACACACCTGCACGATATTCAGAGGTGATTCAATATTTTTGTTGGTGTGCAGATACGATATAAACAAATTAGCATACTGGATTCACCTTAACGATGATAGATGTAGTATGATTAACAAGAATGTAACTCCCGCACGTAAATGGTAATGGCCTACCCTCGGAAACTCTTGAGGAATAGAGACTTGTGCTGCTGAAGGAAAAGACGCGGACAAATTGTTAAAAGACAACAATGAGTTAGCACGGGATGCGTATTCTGAAATTTTTTGACGACATTTTACAAATACACTTCGTTTTAGCTGCTGTAAGTAAACACTGCGAGTATATGACGGGGTCTACTGTGCCGGCTATGTATGGCAGTTACCCGCCAATGCGGTCGGGGCGAGAGCGTGGCGCTGTCGGCAAGAAAATGAAGTGGTGCGTTGCTAGCAGGACGCCGGAACCCGTTGCCCTCCTTTGGCCAGAAACGAAATAGTCTGCATCTCGGAAATCCCTGCATACGTTCAATACTTCCTTTTAACAGCAACGTTTAAGGATTCAAAGAAATGAAAGCCATATAGTCGGCCCCGTTTTTAACATGTTATGCATGGTCGCTTTCTTGTCTGTCTGATACATACAAATTTTTCAGTTGATTGAACACTAAGTTCCTGATGAACTAGCGGCTTGAAACCTACTCATCAGGCCACCGTATGATGCGTTGTGGAGGGTAGGCCGCTCCACTACCAATCATTTTCTTTCTGGTAAGTCTCCGCGTGAGCTCGATTCTCTACAGCTTTTACCTTCACGTTCTTTTCGCGAGATACACGTAGGAGGAAGCGATGTATTGTGTGATTCAGATGAAGAGAAACTGAAATAAACATGAAATTTACCACATATCTCTGTCGGATCTCATCAAAATAGTTGAAATCGACTGAAAAATTTCACACACACGAGATTAAAAAGCAGAAAATAATTATTTAAATAGCAAACTTTTCAATAGAAAACGTTGTTAAAAAGGACTAGGAAGTATAAAATAATTTCTGCTAATCCCATACAGATCAAAAATGACTTGTGACTTTTTAATAGCCATAACAGTACTTGCAAAATTTAAAACGAGAACTTGCGGCGCGTGAAGCAGATATTAATAACGAGCGTAGAGAGTAGCTGTCGTTGAGAAAACTCACACAACAGTTCATAACATTTGCTGTGTAATAAGGTTTTTAGTGACTTAGGCGAACTATCCACGCATAAATTATCCACTGCATGCCGCCAACATTTTTCGTTTTGTATTTTACAAGTATTGTCATAACTATTAATAATTCACAACTACACGTTTCAAGACTACCTGTATGGGATTAGGAAACTTTAAGGGGGCTAAGAATTATTACCTTGAATATTTCACTTCGTTTTAAAAATGCGTTACATTAAAAAATTATTTAAATAATTATTGGATTTATAATGGCATCGACCAGTAAAGACATTCTTTTCACTCTATATGATATTTTAAAGCTTGGTTTTTTGTTTAAACGTTGTTAAGGTATTGGCGTACAGTCATACTATTTTTATGTAATTTATTTTCTTCTCACAGATGTTTCAAATATGTAGTCACAAAATATATATGCAGACTTTTTAACGCAATTTAATACAATTCTCCGCTAAAATATCTATGCATGCGCTTTCAAATTTTGTTTGAGACAGGCCAGTGTAGGTGGTACAGCGTATGAATAGTTAGTACATGCCCACCATAGAATGACACTTTAAAAACATGAAACTACTCACATTCATTAATGTTGAACCCTGCCTATTCGTCGAACATGGGGTGTCTAGGAAACCGGCTTTCTCGGTTCGCTAGGCAACAATTCAAGCGAATCGTATTAATGAATTTTATTACGAAAAGATAATGACAGTACTCAACTTGACAATTACACAGATGTGTCGCAAGCAAAGGGCGGCAGACAAAATATTCGAGTTTCTTCACTATAACAATTCCAAGTTTGAGCTACGCAGAACATACGAGCAAAGCAATGAGCTTTGACGCGCCTATTCAAATCGCTAGTCTTGAAGCTTCTGTAGAACTGGGGAGCGGCCAGTCGGAAGCGGCGCTTCTGTTCTCTTCGCATAGAGGCCGGTGCTGTCGCGTTGTCGTCCTGAAGAGTGGTCGGTCAGCGTGAAATTGGCTGACGTCCTCTACACACCCATCTCTGCTCTCTAGTTCCCTACTGGTTGGGGTTGGGTTCTTTGGGGGAAGAGACCAAACAGCGAGGTCATCCGTCTCATCGGATTAGGGAAGGATGGGGAAGCACGTCGGCCGTGCCCTTTCAAAGGAACCATCCCGGCATTTGCCTGGAGCGATTTAGGGAAATCACGGAAAACCTAAATCAGGATGGCCGGACGCGGGATTGAACCGTCATCCTCCCGAATGCGAGTCAAGTGTGCTAACCACTGCGCCACCTGTTCCCTACTGGTGTGCCGGTGCTTGACCTTATGTCGCAACCAATTAAGACTGTAGTTTTTTCAGTGGTTGGAGTGACCTTATGTTTCCCGATTAATATGATATTATTGCATCTTAAATATTTCAATTTTGACGTAATGTGTACAGCTTCCGTTTCAACTTTTAAAGATTGCCGTCAATTGTCTAAACCAGAAATCTCGTATTCATTTCATGTGTAATTGTGTAGGAAAATGAATTATTTTTCAAAAGAACCACTGCGGTCGAAATATCATCCTTTCCGAAGACTTCAGTTCCTCTCCAGTGCTTGATAATGTTGAAAATTGGGAAGCAATTTTTTTATATTTAGTAAATAGCAATTAATTTCTTTTCTGACTGTAGATAACATGCTGTTTATCTTTGTACGCCATTATGCATATCTTTCAGACATGCTAGACTAGGTCGCGAAAATAAATAAATAATGAAACAACGGCAAAAACTGGCGACCTAAGTCACAAAAATAGTTACCGAGACAATAGCCAAAACGGGTGTTTTTACAACATTTACTAATAATAAGAATATGGAACACGTGAATTTCACACAAAACATGTTCATCGTCAGAAAAATAAGATACATTTGTATGCCGCACAGTGAACTAGCGTGTATTAACTATTTGGCTACGTGCAACATGCGGTGCAAAATCGATTTTAATGCTGTGTACGTGGCAGATGTCAATGAACATGACAAGAGATGTTCTAGCCTACTAATCGTATGAGATCTTGAATCTGCGACCGTACCATGGTTAAAAGTAGCAATTTCAAAATACAAATTATAGAAAACCCTGAAAACGTGATACAGAAATGCACTTTCAGTTTTCGCTGTCATCAATGGTTAGGTTAATTAGGAATATAAATGTTTCGGTATTCCTTGGTACTTCAATTCTTAAATTACTTGTGTGTTTGCGTACGTAAGAGGTGTAGACTCGCATTTAATAGCTGCGAAGTGTAGACTTACGCTATCTGTAGCGCCGCTGTTGTTTGTTTTGTACAGTCAGAGCTCAGTAAGGCGCCAGCTTCGATTCGTGATGAAGAAGCAGAGTAGGTCGTCTACATTTGTCTGCCAGCGAGCAGTGAACTACTGCCTGAGGCAGGCTCAGTGTTCCCTATACTACGTACGTCGAGAGAAGAGCTCCGACAGCTAGCAGCGCAGTTGCTAGTATTCGACACGGACAGGCAGCTAGCCAGCGTTAGATGATGGGGGGGGGGGGGGGGGGGAGCGGGGTGACACACCTTCCCGTCCCACCCTTCGGCCCAAGGAAACACTCGGCTCCCTGAGAACCTAACCATGCCGCGTCATTCATTGCAGCATTCCCGTAGGGGCAGCATTCTGCTAACGGATGTGTTCCTTGATGGAATAGTTTTCCACATATGGAACCGGTGTTTGTCCGCTTACACAAACACACACATAAATATTTTCTTTAATGATGTCACAGCCAATTGAATGCAAAAAATTTTATTTTATTGTTATACGGTTCAGATTTCGCAGTAGTTCATACCAGTCTGATGTCTTTAGACTTATAAATAAGTTACTGTACTTGCAAATGGACTATGGCCAAACTCTGGATCGTGTAACAATAAAATAAAAATTATTACCTTAAAACGGCGGTAACATCATTGAAAAAATTACCGTGAGTATGGTTGCAGCCAAAATAAAAATTACACACAATCAGATTATCAACATTAACAAAGTAAAGCGAATTGCACAAATGTTACGTGTAAAATATCGAATAAGGATGTTACCTCTAGTTTTCGTGCAGGAGAACGAAAACGCCAAGATCATCGTCATCTGATTCGTCATCTCTCGTCACGACCACATAGTCTTCAGTATCTTCGCTGCTGCTGTCCTCATCGTATGATAAACAAATTACAGTATTATGAACGGATTCTCCTCTTACACCTTCTTCTGTGTTTGACCTTGTGAACTCTTTCCCCACGTGGTTCGCGACGTTTTTTCCAATTTTGTGGCGTTTTTCGTGTGGCGACCTCATTTACCAGCCTCTCTGTGCCTCGCAACGTAAATGTTTTGTTTCGCTGTGCAACATATGATTTTGTTTGAACCCAGCTGAGTTCAATTGCGTTGTAATACCAGTGGTACGGTGGAAGACGTATAACTTTGTGGCCGTGGTTCTCTGGTACTGTATCAATCATACAATGCGTCTTCTGTGGTTTGTATCGTTTCACTAATTCCAGAAGATCCGCTTTCTGCATATCCTGTTCAAAGCCTATTTTATTATCTTTCTACCAGCTGACTATTTCGTCTCTCCTTGCAGCACCTGTTGGTGTCTTATTTAATTGTACAGAATGGTACGGCGTATTGTCCATTACAAAAACACTATCAGAACTGACGTTTGTTAGCAAACGAATAACGAACAGTCTTTGAATGTATCTGCATCCATCCCCTCGTGGTAGTCGACTTTTTTTTTTTACTGAAATATCGTAGTGCCGTACACAAACACAAAACTGTTCATAGAGCCAGCATGAACTACAATTAATCACCCTCTCTCAGCGTTGGCACACTCATAGTTTTGTGGCGGGTGTCGTCTGCCACTCTGTCAACCTCTTCACTCACTGATACTAAAGGCCCATCATTGTCTCTTTCCGTTTCAAAGTAAGCACACAATCTGTATATAACTTTGCGTGCTTGGGATTTCAGCGTAGCTCCTTTTCGAAAGCCCTCTTCTCTGCTCTACAGGCAGCCATTTTCCACTTATACACACTTTTTCACTTATACACACGGCAAGAAACTCACAGAAGTAGCGGAATACACACAAACATGAACGTAGCACATGGCGCAACTAACTGAAAGCAGCAGTCGTGCAGCGCTACGGCAACACTGGGGCGATGCGTTGCCACAGCAACGTAAACAAAAGCTCATCATCTGATTGGCCGCCGTGGATGCGTGAAGCACGTTCGCCACGGCCGTGTCAACTGTCATCTCTCTCCTCTCGCCATATGGAGTATAGCAACTTAAGTTTGTTTTTAACGAGTTCGGTATTCCAGACCATAGTCTAAAATGCACCATAGCTTGTTTTTGTCTTTTTTCTTCTACCTATTGCTTTCATTCGTAGTTTTGTAGTAGGATGGAGAGGGAACGTGTGTTGTGTGGATGCAGGAGAAGGTGGCCACAGTTTGCGATCACTTGAAGACGAAGTCGCTGTTGGCCGCTCCTGGCTGCCGCCTCGGCGTGTGGCGGGGGCGGAGAAACTGGCTCGCTATGTGGGACACCACAGATGTCGTTTGTTATGCCTACGGACTCAACTGTCGAGACATTTTCCAGTGTCCGACGCAGTGGAACCACGCTCAGCGTAGAGTGAGTGGCATGCTGTAGTGCGTTAGCTTCACTCGAGGTGTATAGTCAAGGTGGGGACTGCCAGCCTGGCCTAGTCCATTCATCATATGAGTGGACAAGTGACCTCTCCTTCAACGAGGTCCGTGCACTCACACAATTTAACAACATAATTCGAAAAATGTTGCGGAAGCGGAGGTCGTTGTACTTTCGGTTTAAAAAACGACGCGGAAATATGAACAGGCAAACGTCAGTGGAAATTCGTAGGTCTATAAAGAGATCGATGTGCGAAACGTAAGACTTCCACCATCATACGTTGGCGATAGATCTTGCCAAGATCCCAAGAAGACTCTATTCGAAGGCTTCCATCTGGTCATTCGTCGACCAGTCTGGTGTGGCAATAAAACACAGCAAAAGTAAAGCTGAAGTTTTGTGTTTCGCTTTCAGAAACCATTCACGCAGGAGGATCGTGCAGGCACACCATCGTTTCACCATATCATTGAGTCCCATATGGAGAACATAGAAATTGGAATTTCTGCCATTATAGAGCAACTGTAAGAGCTGAAATCAAAGAAGCCGCCGGCTACGTATAGAATCCCAACTCGCTGTTTATGTGATAAATGGTTCAAATGGCTCTGAGCACTATGGGACTCAACATCTTAGGTCATAAGTCCCCTACAACTTAGAACTACTTAAACCTAACCACCCTAAGGACATCACACACATCCATGCCCGAGGCAGGATTCGAACCTGCAACCGTAGCGGTCGCGCGTCTCCAGACTGAAGCGCCAAGAACTGCTCGGTCACACCGGCCGGCCTATGTGATAGTAATTTCTAAATGTTGGATTCTATATTTGATGCAATTTTTAACATGCTTGTCGTAATGAATGTAGTGCAAAATATGCATAATGCCTGGTTATATGTAGGACAGGGAATGATTTTCCAAGTTTGTTCAGGCATCATAAATCAATACAGACATTAAAAATAAATGGGAACAGTTGACGATTATACATATTTACACATCGTGACGTGAGCTGCCTGTTAAGAACATTGTCCTCTGGAATATACAAAACGTACGAATTTCTTTTCATGCAGATAACTTAATTCTTCAGCATTGGCGTTTTCATTAGCTTGCACTTATCGCGAATCTCTCGCCGAGGGAAAGTCCTAAGTGACTAAAAAAACAACTCATGTGACTCCCATATGTAAGATGGGTTAAAGAACGGAACTGAAAATTACAATTGTGGTGTCACCGCCAGACACCACACTTGCTAGGTGGTAGCCTTTAAATCGGCCGCGGTCCGCTAGTATACGACGGACCCGCGTGTCGCCACTGTCAGTGATTGCAGACCGAGCGCCGCCACACGGCAGGTCTAGAGAGAGGTCCTAGCACTCGCCCCAGTTGTACAGCCGACTTTGATACCAATGGTTCACTGACAAATTACGCTCTCATTTGCCGAGACGACAGTTAGCGTAGCCTTCAGCTACGTCATTCGCTACGACCTAGCAAGGCGCCATATTCAATTGCTATTTATCTTGTGATGCCTGTACCGTCAGACCGATGTACACCACTTATGGATTAAAGTTAAGTATTCCAGAAGATCCGTACTTTGTTACTAGACTAAACTCCTATAACTGTTCCAGACCTCACGCCAGCCTGCGTGAGCTTAAACGCGTGCCTTTCGGCTACCGGTCGTAGTGGATTGGCTGTCTGGCCAGTCCACTACAACAATCAATATCCTTAATGTCAATCTGGCGCAGAATTCTTGAACACAATAAATTTCCTTGAGGCAGAAAAGCTTTTGTCAGCAGATAAGCACGGATTTAGAAAGCTTAGTGCGCTTGGCTTTTCCTCACACGATACCCTACGAACATTGGATGAAGGGCATTCATATATTTCCGGAAAGCGTTTGGCACTGTGCCCCACTGCAGACCGCTGAAGGTCCGAGAATTCTCAGACACGAGTGTGGCTCGAAGACTTCTTAAGATACAGAATCCAGTACTTTGTTCTGGATGGCGAGTGTTCATTAGAGACGAGGGTATAGTCAGGAGTGCCCCAGGGAAGTGTGATAGGTCAGCTGTTACTTCCAGTAAACATAAATAATCTGGCAGCCACGGTGAGCAGCCATCACCGACTGTCTGCTGATGATGATGTAGCGTACAGGAAAGTGTCGTCATCGTGTGAGTGTGGAAGGATGCACGATGTCGTACACATAATTTCTATGTGATGTGATCAATGACAATTTGTTCTAAATACACAAGAATTTAAATTTCATGCAGACGAGTAGAAAAAATTGGGCAGATGCAACTACTTCTCAAGCGAGGAGGGTTCTGTACAAACTTAATTACGTTTATCGACTGTTTATCAATTCTGGGAATGGAAGATCTGGACAATTTTGCTTGTCAACAACAGTAATACTGTTAAGATATCGGTCTCAGGGATTCCAAGACTTTCGATAATGTTGTAATTTCAAGTCTCAAGTCGGATAACAAATCACAAAAGAAAAATTTATTTCGTGTGATAAAATTACAAGTTAACAATTCCCAATTTTTCCCTTTACCTCTACAGTGATTCCTTGCTTCTTACCAAATTTCATGGTTCTGAGTCAACAGGAAGTTTCCTATAGGTTTTGTTGAGCGAGTGTTCTAATGTCAAAATATGTAACATAAATGGCCGTATCTTTTGACTGAATTGGCATAAAAGCTTAAAATTTTTGCTGCACTAGGGCACCACAGACCTTAGCACGTGATGTACATTTCAACGCGATACGTCAACCCGTTCCTGAGAAAAATGGTTTTCAACACTCGGACATACAGACGGATAACAAAGTGATGGTACAAGTGTTCCGTTTTTACCAACTGATGCACGGAACTCTGAAAACAACCCTTTAATGTTCGAATACATATCGGTGGCGTGCTACTTGACACAGTCACGATGACTATATATATAGGCTTATACAGGGTGTTACAAAAAGGTACGGCCAAACTTTCAGGAAACGTTCCTCACACACAAATAAAGAAAAGATGTTATGTGGACATGTGTCCGGAAACTCTTAATTTCCATGTTAGAGCTCATTTTAGTTTCGTCAGTATGTACTACACTTCCTCAATTCACCGCCAGTTGGCCCAACTGAAGGAAGGTCAGTATGTTCTTCCACCTACGCTCAATGGAGCACATTATCATGATTTCATACGAGATACTCTACCTATGCTGCTAGATCATGTGCCATTACAAGTACGGCACAACATGTGGTTCATGCACGAAGGAGCTCATGCACATTTCAGTCGAAGTGTTCGTACGCTTCTCAACAACAGATTCGGTGACAGATGGATTGGTAGAGGCGGACCAATTCCATGACCTCCACGCTCTCCTGACCTCAACCCTCTTGACTTTCATTTATGGGGGCATTTGAAAGCTCTTGTCTACGCAACCCCGGTACCAAATGTAGAGACTCTTCGTGCTCGTATTGTGGACGGCTGTGATACAATACGCCATTCTCCAGGGCTGCGTCAGAGCATCAGGGATTCCATGTGACGGAGGTTGGATGCGTGTATCCTCGCTAACGGAGGACATTTTGAACATTTCCTGTAACAAAGTGTTTGAAGTCACGCTGGTACGTTCTGTTGTTGTGTGTTTCAAATGTTCAAATGTGTGTGAAATCTTATGGGACTTAACTGCTAAGGTCTTCAGTCCCTAAGCTTACACACTAATTAACCTAAATTATCCTAAGGACAAACACACACAACCATGCCCTAGTGAGGACTCGAACCTCCGCCGGGAGTGTGTTTCCATTCCATGATTAATGTGATTTGAAGAGAAGTAATAAAATGAGCTCTAACATGGAAAGTAAGCGTTTCCGGACACATGTCCACATAACATATTTTCTTTCTTTGTGTGTGAGGAATGTTTCCAGAAAATTTGGCCGTACCTTTTTGTAACACTCTGTATATACAGCACTGCAAAGCTGTTAGTTTTGTTACCGGCAGCTTCAATAAATCGTGAGAATTACGGAGACGTTTCGTGAACTCAGACAGAAATCCCTGGAAGGAAGACCTCCTTTTCGGCTCACACTAAAGAGAAAATTTAGGTAACCGGCATTTGCAACTGACTGCAGAACGATTCTATGCCGTCTACGGTTTTTGGCGTCAGGCTCGCGGAAACAAGAGAAATTTGGGCTCGAAAATGCAGTGCGCTCAAGGAACTACCGAAGTGAGAGTCCATTATTTGCCGAACTATCTCGCAGACTGAAGATGTTACTCACAATTTCGACCATTATGACTGTTTGAACGAAATCAAAATTTCATTAATATATTTCACGTTTTGCTGGTACTCTTATAGTTAACGAAACTTAATTTCTACCTTCGACCACATGCTACCTAACAAAAGTTTCAGAAATGGGAGTAGTGATGTTTTATATGACGCGGTGTATCAGAAGTTCCAAGGAAATTATTAAGAAGGAGAGTAAAGACAAACGCAATGGACGGAACAGTGATCCCTCAGTGGCCATGTTAAAATCGTTTTGTCACATGTAGCGGTCAACAATGGAATTGTGGTCTTATCGTTATTAAGCGACGACCACCGAATTATGGCAAAACTTTTATTGTTTTATTACAGCTATTTTTCTTCTGGTTTGTGTTCGCTTAAATAAACAGTAAATACATATCTACTGTTCCCTGTAAGCAAATTGTGTCCTGTCGAGGAAGAAGAAAGGAAACTTGGAATTCATATTACAGACGGACAAAATCGAACTGGCCGAGGGTGATGAAGATGTCGTGGCCTTTTTAATGCAAAGAAAGAAGCAAATTCAAGTTCATTTGTAACTCTGCATTTCCTTTAATTCAGCAACTGGTTACGTTTATAAGATACTCCTGCAATGGAATTATGAGGTGAAAAAATTTATAGAAAAATAGTAGTCCTTACTATTAGGATAAAGACATATTTTGCAATAATTAAGAAGAGCCTACCTTCGTTCTTTTTTAACATAGGAACAAATACTTTTATCACGATTAAATGTTAATGTTAAATGACGAGAGAGAATACAAAAGTACAGTTTAAAAGGGTTATTATTTTCCGGTTTAAAGATATAGTCTCGTGATTTTACATTCCTCGTGTAGCGGAAACAATAATTTTCTCTTTCCGGACATGTGCCTGAATGTCAGAGATGGAACAGAGATCGGTACTACTGCAGTTTCCTGCATTCTACTTTTTAGAGAATTGCCGAGTATAGCTGTCTGTTGATGGTGAGCAAAGGAAAAAGAGGAAATAAAGCACGACATCAAAGATCACTGCCAAATGAGGTTTGGTGGGACGATCACCGTCGACTGGAGAGATCATCTTACAAAGTAGCCTCTGTGCAAACAACGGCGCAAAGGGAGCCGGAGAACTCTGCACCCGCCAGCCTGAGCGGACGTTACGTAAGGGACGAGTTTTGTGAGCACGAACAGGCCAGTTGTAGTATCGCCGAAGGAAATACAGAATCGGGGGGTATTAAAAAAGTTCAGCGTTTCTGAACTCTACCTGTGGTTGTCTGCAAAACTAAAATGATTATTTTACAATAGTGTCGCTAGTTTTACTTGCTACGAAATATCTGTAGTGGTAATCTGCTTACGCTCTGGTACAAATGAATTCGTTTGTGCCCCATGATAATTTTTTAAAATATTTAACAGATATCCATAAAAATTCTACACCAGTGTTCTCAGGCGAACAGTCATCTTAAATCTTTCGACGTATGTGCGCATTTTTGTTTCGTTATATCGAAATTTATCGAAATCTTGCAATTCGTCAGTCCTGTGAAAAAAAAGAGTGCCCTATTAGTTTCTGTGTCCTAAAGAAAGGATATAGCTCATGGAAACGCATATATAAGGGTTAGTCGACTGAAAGCGTGGTCGATGGAAAAAATAAGTAAACTGTTTATTATTTCAAAAGTAATCACTATAATAGTTAAGACAGGGTAACACAGAAAAACGGGCACATGTCCAATAAAACTAGGAGTGACGAAGGAAAGAAATTGCGTTCATAGTAATTGAAACCTCACAACTTCGCCATTTACGAAACCCTGATGGCATATATCATTTTTTTAAAATTACGTCCTTTAGATGGCGTCCTCCTGTACGAATACATTCGTGAAACCTGCTGCTGAGATTCCTCATTGACCGCTGCAACATCTCAGCTGGGATACTGTGAACTGTATCCCGAATTCTCTGTTTTAACTTATTAAGGGTTCTTAGCCGAGTCGTGTAGACTTTGCTCCTGAGATAGCACCACAAGAAAAATTACAAACGGATAAACGGATAAATATGATCCGATAGTCCCATGTGATGAAACACCACACCATACTGTCACTTTACTAGCGTATAAATGGCGCTCATGAGCGTCATTAGGATTTGTGTTTGCCCAGTAACGATAGTTCTGTTTATTCACATAACCTATGAGATGAAAATGTGCCGCATGTGATATCCACAACTTGTTTAAAGGTTCATCGTCATTGTTTACTTTTGTTATCATTTGCTAACAGTATCCTAATCGTAACCGGTAATCGTTGTCCTTCCACTGTTGCACCATCTGTAGTTTGTAAGGATGAAATTTTACGTCAAGATGAAGAATTCTTCGAACACTCTCCCGGGACATTACTACCACTGCTGCTTGCTTTTGCTTACGAATAGAACGCCGTGGGCTCCGTAAGACAGACTGGCGTACAACATCACTGTTCGCTGAAGAACGGACACTTCCTGGTCGTCCTGTTGGGTTCTATTTAAGGGCAGATCCAGTTATTAATCCAACATTTTATCACGTGTTTCGATGGAATGGCATCATGACGTCCTAAATTATAAAAACGTCGAAGCTCCTTCTGCGCCGGTACCAAACTATCATTGTTTTTACAAAACATTTCTTTGGCTAACTCACGCTGTTCTCCGTTCCACTGATCCATGATTACTGAAATGACGGACTGTTTATCCGCTAACTGTCGGGAACCCGCAGTGCTGCCTCCTGCCCATGGCTGCCACTACTCGTTTCAAATATTCCCGTTATTCTGTGTCACCCTGTACATTCACTTCACTGTGAAACAAGGCGATTAGTGGCTCGATGGGAAAATGTTTGCGGTTTCCTACTGAACCATGATTGTACCCAGGCATGGAGCTCTTCGTCCGAAGCAAATCGACGGGGCGCGCATGTCTTTCTTCTGAGCTCCAAATATGTGGAAATTGCAAGAGGGAGATAGGGACTGTACGGGCGAGCCCACATGTCGCCGAGGTTGTTTTGACTACGCTGCTGAATTTTCGCTGGGAAGGCCTTACGCATCGTACATACAGTCCCGATCGCCCAAAATGTGATTTCCATGTTTTTTGGGTCCTGTTGTTGTTGTTGTTGTTGTTGTGGTCTTCAGTCCTGAGACTGGTTTGATGTAGCTCTCCATGTTCCTCTGTCCTGTGCAAGCTTCTTCATCTCCCAGTACTTAGTGCAACCTACATCCTTCTGAATCTGCTTAGTGTATTCATCTCTTGGTCCCCCTCTACAATTTTTACCCTCCACGCTGCCCTCCAATGCTAATTTGTGATCCCCTGATGCATCAGAACATCCTGCCAACCGGTCCCTTCTTCTTGTCAAGTTGTGCCACAAACTCCTCTTCTCCCCAGTTCTATTCAATATCTCCTCATTAGTTATGTGATCTACCCATCTAATCTTCAGCATTCTTCTGTAGCACCACGTTTCGAAAGCTTCTATTCTCTTCTTGTCCAAACTATTTATCGTCCATGTTTCACTTCCATATATGGCTACTCTCCATACAAATACTTTCAGAAACAACTTCCTGACACGTAAATCTATACTCGATATTAACAAATTTCTCTTCTTGAGAAACGCTTTCCTTGGCATTGCCAGTCTACATTTCATATCCTCTCTACTTCGACAATCATCAGTTATTTTGCTCCCCAAATAGCAGAGCTCCTTTACCACTCTAAGTGTCTCATTTTCTAATCTAATTCCCTCAGCATCACCCGACTTAATTCGACTACAATCCATTATCCTCGTTTTGCTTTTGTTGATGTTCATCTTATATCCTCCTTTCAAGACATTGTCCATTCCGTTCAACTGCTCTTCCAAGTCCTTTGCTGTCTCTGACAGAATTACAATGTCATCGGCGAACCTCAAAGTTTTTATTTCTTCTCCATGGATTTTAATACCTACACCGAATTTTTCTTTTGTTTCCTTTACTGCTTGTTCAATATACAGATTGAATAACATCGGGGAGAGGCTACAACCCTGTCTCGCTCCCTTCCCAACCACTGCTTCCCTTTCGTGCCCCTCGACCCTGATAACTGCCATATGATTTCTGTACAAATTGTAAATAGCCTTTCGGTCCCCGTATTTTACCCCTGCCTTCTTTAGAATTTGGAAGAGAGTATTCCAGTCAACATTGTCAAAGGATTTCTCTAAGTCTACAAATGCTGGAAACGTAAGTTTGCCTTTCCTTAATCATTCTTCTAAGATAAGTCGTAGGGTCAGTATTGCCTCACGTGTTCCAACATTTCTACGGAATCCAAACTGATTTCCCCCGAGGTCGGCTTCTACCAATTTTGCCATTCGTCTGTATAGAACTCGCGTTAGTATTTTGCAGCTGTGACTTATTAAACTGATAGTTCGGTAATTTTCACATCTGTCAACACCCGCCTTCTTTGGGTTTGGAATTATTATATTCTTCTTGAAGTCTGGAGGTATTTCGCCTGTCTCATACATCTTGCTCACCAGATTGTAGAGTTTTGTCAGGACTGGCTCTCCCAAGGCCGTCAGTAGTTGGAGTCCTGAGGAAAGACATTTGTGGCCGTCGATTAACTTCGGATAAAGAGGGGTACCTCTGGGTACAATCAAGGTCTCGTAGGCATCCACAAACATTTTTCCATTAAGGCACTGACTGTCTTGTCTCACAGTGGGCTAAATGTATTAACAGTTACGGTGATTATTTCTGAAATGATAGTTTACTTATTTTTTTCCATGTGTTTCGATTTCATTTGACAGTCCTTTACGCAGAGTGTCTCTCTGAGGAATCGCCAGATGCACTTACTTTAGTGCCTCGGCAGTTATTTAAAATTTCATTTTTGCTTTGTGTGTCTGGAGTCAGGCCAAACAAGTCCTGTTCATTATGTATTTCATGCAGCGCCCACTGTTGACAAATAGCGTTTGTTTGTTTCGCGTTACAAGCAAGATTAATTTTATAGCAGAAGTTCACGTATCCACTGGGTATAGTGGTCCCAAATTAGTCTAGTACAATTTCTTAATCGATATGCATTAACAGGGACAACAAAGCTCGAATAACAACCAGTACTCCAGCAGCGTCGGCATTGTCCTGTCCCGTGCTGACTGCTGCCGCCAAGCACGCAGCGCTACTTATTCGCTGCTGAGCTGCTGCTTATCGTTTGTGTTTTTCCGTCCCTGCCAATGCATGCCGATAAAAAAAAAAATATCGCACTAGACTAATCGGGGACCGCTGTATCGAACGGGCATGTAAAGTTCCACTTCAAAACTAATTTTCTTTGTAACGGGAAACAAACCGACGCTTTCTGCCGACCTCGGCCGTCGTATGAAAGACACTGCATTTCTTTGCATTTATTTGGGATGACTATGGCTAAGGAATGCAAAAACTAAACTGATAATATATGCTGAAATACCAGAGAAAAAATGGGACTTAACTTCTGAGGTCAGCAGTCCCCCAGAACTTAGAACTACTTGAACCTAACCAACCTAAGGACATCACACACATCCATGCCCGAGGCAGGATTCGAACCTGCGACCGTGGCGGTCGCGCGGTTCCAGACTGTAGCACTTAGAACCGCTCGGCCACCCCGGCCGGCGAAACACCAGAGAAAATGCGCCTGACGACTCTTAGGAGGCACACTGTGTACACTGCTGGGAATCTGAACTAAATGACATATTGAAGTACGTTTATTGATGTTTCGAAACGAGCTGTTCTTTCCTTTGAGTGTAAGAAATAAAATCAAAAGGGCAGCAGCGCAGCGTAAACTATACTCGATTACAAAAACTGTGAATCATCATGTTGTTGTAATCAGTCAGATATCCGAAGGGTAGGAACTAAAAACGGAACTGACACAGTCTGACTTCATATCAGACACCGTGGTGGTAGAAATTCTCATTTGTTATGCTGGGTTTACATCACTTCCTCCACAAGTACTTCAAAGGCTTATTCGCCAGAAAAAAAGTCCATAGTTCATCAATTTTCTTGGAGGTGTATGTGATAGGTCGATCCTGAAGTTACAGGGTCCTACAATCGCTTGTTCCTTTCGCTTGTTGCTAAGAATACACACCATAAAAATTAATACAGTGAAATGTTTATTGTACAAACCCTACCTCTCATTTCTCACTCCCCTTCATTTCGCTCTTATCCTTCTTCCTCTCCACCTTCCTTCATCCTGAGACAAGCATCGGTCGCAGGTTCGAATCCTGCCTCGGGCATGGGTGTGTGTGATGTCCTTAGGTTAGTTAGGTTTAAGTAGTTCTAAGTTCTAGGGGATTTATGACCTAAGATGTTGAGTCCCATATTGCTCAGAGCCATTTGAACCATTTTTGAGACAAGCATTCTCTCACGTAAGGTTTAAAGCCTACGCAGTAAAGCTCCTGCTCGTGTTATAAGTTGAAACTTCCTGGAAGATTAATACTGTGTGCCAGACCGAGACTCGAACCCGGGACCTTTATCTTTCGCGAGCAAGTGTTCTACCAACTTTTTCTTTCCTTTTTTTTTATTTTGTTTGTTGTTGAATCTTGTGCTTGGTCGTTGCGGACGTCACATGACATCCGTTCAAGTTCTTTGTTGATCCTTTCACTCAGTTTGGTTATTACAGAGGCCAACCACTCTCTGTCCGAACACAGCAACGGAGCTACCCAAACACGACTTACGCCCCGTCCTCACAGCTTCACATCTGCCAGTACCTCGTCTCCTACCTTTCAAACTTTACAGAAGCTCTCCTGCGAGTCTCGGTGCGGCACACAGTTTTAATCTGCCAGGAAGTTTCATATCAGCGCACACTCTGCTGCAGAGTGAAAATCTCATTATGTTATAAGTTATTTGTTATATTACATACCGATGACAAATTGACATAAATATTTCGTTATATAGACAGGTAGGAAATACCAGTACATAATTTAACTGATATTCTGCTGTCCTCAGGCAATATTAAACGCAGGGCATCGTGATGAGAACCCTATGTGTTTTCATCTGGAGTGCGTAAAGCTAGATATAAACGAAACTACAGGCAAGGAACCTAGAAGAGCGAGGTTTTTAGTAACGACAATGTGTAACAGCTGTAAAGGTTTATGAAGTATAAATATTTTGAGCTACACTATATAAATTAACCTGTTAGAATAGAAATTCTTCTCTATTTCTGTATTAAAGGCTATTTAGAAATAATGATTCACATCATATTTGGAAGTTGAGCAAATTATGACATCTTGCATAAACATATCATTTCCCGAAATTGTTTACTGGTTTATATGTAACAGACCGACTTCGGCTTTTATTGGAAATGTAGTCTGAACCAGCACTGGGTCTGTGACTCCAGTACATAAAAATGCTCGCTAACAGATTCAGCGAACTGGTATAGAAAATACTTTCTCTGATGTAAAATAAATAAAATTACATTAAATTTATATCAGTGCTAGCATGAAGATATATCTTCCAGCATTGTTGTAAACAATGTCCATCGTCCATTTCAAAGTGCTTTTACTCCTACTGCAAAATTCGGTTAACGTTTCAGAGATCAATATTTTGAATGTGCAACTCATTGACCCTTATTCGGTTTTTTTAAAAAAAGTAATCTGATCCGTGTCGGTCACCATCCGATGAAAGGAACCTATAATAGGAGCATCATATGGAAGTAAAAGGTTAGAATGTTTTGAGTGAGATACAAAGATATTGGGCGAAGGATAAATTGCGCAAGGCAGTCACCAGGCTAATCATCAAACTTAGAAGATGTAGCGGGAGGGAGTGGACTTCAAATGTTTGCGTACGAGATATTCTTTAAAACTAGAAGAACACCACTTTTTTCGACTGGTAACATTTAAAATGTATTTCGTGAAATAAGGAACACAAGAAAGCTTCGGTTCTGAACTATACCTGGCAGACAAAATATTTCACTCACGTCGATATCCATGATGGCTAATAAGGAGAGAGGCGGTAATCAGCTCCTAATCGCCTAACCGTGCACCAGTGCGAGGTTAAATCTCAAAACCCTCCTCTCTGACTCAGGATCAGAGCAGGAGACAATCTTATGGATATACATCCGTCGAATGGAGAGTTCAGTTTTGTCGCCCCTTCCATGCAACACGGTAAAATAAAAGGAGGAAACTTAGATCAAAATATTGTTTCGACGGCTAAGTTACAGGTACAAAGGAGACACTCGAATTAAACGTAATGGGTAGGACTTTTGCCGTATTATTTTCAGACAGAATCCCGAAATTCACTTGCAGCGGTTTAGAAAAAGCATTGACTCACTAAATTTGGATGGCTGGGTGTGGGTTGGAACAGGTCCATTTAGTGAGTGATACATTTGTTCGTACATTACGGTCTGTTACTTACAAGGGAATTAGCTCTTGGTTTGCATGTAAGAGCGTTACATGTACAACCAGCCTTTGTGGCCGAGCGGTTCTAGGCGCTTCAGTCCGGAACCGCGCTGCTGCTACGGTCGTAGGTTCGAATCCTGTCTCGGGCATGGATGTATGTGATGTCCTTAGGTTAGTTAGGTTTGAGTAGTTCTAAGTCTAAGGGAGTGATGACCTCAGATGTTAAGTCCCATAGTGCTTAGAGCCATTTGAACCATTTTACACGTACATTACAAATATACCCACAACATTTGCCATCCACAACAACAGGGTACTTGAGAATCGCGTGTGTTTTCAGCCACCGAGTTACAAAATAGGTTGTTGGTAGCTCTTGGCAAAAGATTACGAGAATAAACATGACCACAGACTATGACATGCCGGAAGCGCAGATGATTATCACAGCAGGAGCACTTTATGAGCGCCTGCACGAAAAAAAAAAAAAAAAAAAAAAGTTCGAGCGGTGTTTGAAACCTCTCTGATCATAACCATCTATATTCCAGAAGTACCGAACAAAGTCTGCGAAGACCGGAGGACTGAGCTGATTGTGTAAAATAAACATCAGTAATGAAATTGAATCCCTTGACGATGGTATGAAGTCATAGTCGTTAAAGATACTGTGATGTTAAATCTGCTTCAGCACCGCCCTGAACTGTTGGAAGAACAGCACATCATGTCGATGAATGTAAGGTGTATAACTAGGAGGGGTGGCCTTGACTGGGTACATCATGTTTTGCGGTCGGACGGCACCGATATGAGTCTTGTCACGATATGTTCCGAGCGAATCAACCACAATAAGAGACTCTTTCGTTGCATGTTAGAAGTAGACATTTTGAAAGAATTGCACCAGAATTTGTTCTGCGATTAGGTCGGACATCGAGGCAACGTGAATTAGATTTTTCGGTTTCAGCATGTGTTGCATTACTAGCACTCCAGACTAACTTCTAGGTTCCTGTGTACGATCAGTCTGAGCCGAACTTCTTACTGACTTCTCTCCTTTGAGATGCAGTGTTCGTGATAAGTAAAGTTCTTTCTGTATACCGCTGCGATAGGTGCTATAATTCTGTATACGTTCCATGGTGTTCACTAAGAACGTTACCTCATTGCGAAACTCGCCACATCCTTCATTCGCGTAACCATCTGTGTTTCAGGCTTTAGTGGCTACACATTTTGTTATTGCCTGTGACTCAACATGGTGTCTCCGTTTAAACCATGTAACCAATCAATGAATAGAGCCATAAATCGAGACAGTCCTATTTCTTCGGCCTTTTCCAAATTCCAAGTACGAATATCTCTGTCGTGAACTTTAGGGCCTAGAACAGTTGTCGCCAACCTCAATTTTTCAACTTCATAATCGTTAAGCACGTGAAGTTTTGAACACTGACTTCTTTCTCTACCACGTAACGCAAATATCGTAGATGATGTATGTCTTGCGCTATACGATATCGTTTCTGTACTGTACTGATGCTTAATATTTGAGTTTCCCAGAATCTTCGAATGCAACTATCTCATTTACCTTTTCAAAAGAGATGTCGCCCCGCTTCCTCCTCTTCGGTGGGCTTGGCATTTAAATAGACGACTGGCTTCCATAACTTTACGACAGTTCTTCGTTACTATTAGGTTCTGGATCAATCTTAAGTTTTTCACGATAAGGCAAGTCGTCTTCCGCGTATTCATATTCTTCAATGTAATCTACTGAATCTCTGATGTATATTACTACCAGTGACTGCTACTGTTTCATCTATCACATTGATTATGAATGCAGCTGCATTTCTCTCCTTTACTTTAATTTCTGTGGATCTTCTTTTGTGTTTATTTGCAGAAGTCATTATCACGCAATTACATTGACATTGAGAGTAACGTGACGCGCTACGAAATCGGTAACACCACAAACGGCGGAATTAACTGCTGAGTTTGATGCAATACAGTTGCGAGGCAATATTGTGCTGGTTTCCTTCCTCTTATGCGTAATGTCTGCCTGGTTCCTTAGATGTAACTTCGGATACTTCATCAGGCGACCTTCGGTACGGTGTGGCGTTTGTCGACCATAGCATACGAGTACACAGCAAACAAACTACGTTAGCTACAGGAACACTCTTTATAGTGACCACAGTTAGCAGAGCCGTGATATGGTGTTAGATGTGGTTCCTCTAATTCCATAATCATATTTAACAGCACAAACAGTCTAAAATTTTCAAGTGGCTCTGAGCACTATGGGACTTAACATCTGTGGTCATCAGTCCCCTAGAACTTAGAACTACTTAAACCTAACTAACCTAAGGACATCACACACATCCATGCCCGGGGTAGGCTTCGAACCTGCGACCGTAGCGGTCACGCGGTTCCAGACTGAAGCGCCTTTAACCGCACGGCCACACCGGCCGGCTTAAAATTTTCACCACAGTCATCCAGATAATATAATGTCACATGCGACACATTATCCTTTGGCTCGAGGTGGTTTTCCAACGCCACCTCAGCTAGGATTCTGGCAAGAGAACAATTTTATACGCACTAGAAGGGCACAGTGCTGAGTAGCGGTACAGTTAGTTAGTCATGTGACATTTAATTTTCGTGACCTAAGGAAACACAGAGTAAATTTGCAAAGGCAATTGAAGTACAGCGAGAAGAAACGGAACCACTGCAATTTGACGATGGCATTGTAATTCCGTTATAGAGGATAAAAAAAACTGGAAAAGCACTCGAAAAGAACAAATAGTGTCTTTAAAAGAAGTTACAATGTGAATATCGGCAAATATAAAGCAAGGGTAACAGAGTGAGGACGAATGCAATGAGAATCAGATTAGCAAGTGAAACACTGGATGAAGTAAATGCATTTTGTTAATTGGGCAGCAACTTTACTGACAGTGGTGAAGTAGAGATGATATAAAATGCTGGCTGTCAACAGCTAAAAAATGTTCCCGAAAAGGAGAAATTCATTAACATCTAATACAAATTTAAGTGCTTTTGTGAAGGTTAGTTTATGGTGTGTAGCCTTGTTTGGAAGTGAAATGTGGACGGTAGGCATTTCAGGGAAGAAGAGAATATAAGCTCTTGGTCTGTAGTGTTACAGAAGAATGTTATGAACTTGGTGGGTAGATCTAATGGCTAATGAGCAGGTACTGAATCGAAATGGGAACAAAGAAACTTCTGATGCGACTTGACTAAGAGAACAAAGAAACTTCTGATGCGACTTGACTAAGAGAAGAACTCTCCTGGAGGTATCAAGAAATCGTCAGTTTGGCAATGGATGGTTAGCGGGAGGATTAAAATTGTAGATGTAGACCACAGCAAGTATGTTTTCAAAAGGTTGTTTTACTCAGTCCACTACCAGTTTCTAATTTTTACAAATCCATCTACAGATGGCGTCTTACAACTTTCCTTTCTTTCCTCCTAAGCCTTCGTTTTGTGCTAGTTACTGGTGTGGTACACTAAGAAAAACAAAATACTTTTCGTTTACCTTTTGTGTATCTTGGTGCACCACACCATTAACTAACACAAAACGAGGCGCCAGCAGGAAATAAAGTTCTAAGAATCCCTCTACAGATGGTTTCATAAAAATCCGCAACCTGTAATGGTTTGAGTTAGCAAATTTTTTAAACCATACTTAACGCTTTTTGCTGCTTAAATTATTAATCCTAAAACTGTACTTCAGCCAGGTCTGTCAACATGTCAAGATTTGAAAAGATAGAAAGTCACATGTAGTTATAAGAATACTTACTTGATTAGGTGGTCCCTTATGAAGTAACATAAACCAAAAGGAAGAGATGGTTTTCCTAAAGATATTATAAACATTTCTGTGTACTTAACAATCACATTGAAACCGTGGATAATTCGCATCGCTTACATGATTTATATATTTAGATGACAGGAAATAGTTAATCAAATGCTGCTACTTTCCTAAAACTCTACAGGAGTGACACTAAAAACTCTACAAAATGATTCATTATCTGATCCATATGTATAGATTTCATGTAACACCGGCAAATTGAGTGACAAAGTTGTTGCTTCATTATTTGCGTATTTCCGATGTTCCTCTTGTGCTACTAGATATACGCTCAGCAGACCATTTGAGAGGTAAGATTTTTGGAACTGTTAACGAGAGGCGAATCACAGGTTCCCTGTTGAGTTGCACACCCCATCTTAACAGTGTGTGGTTTAATATTTTCTACTGAGTGAAAATATTAATTGCGTAAGATATGGGAAGTGTATCGCTGAGGAGCTACGATGATTTATGGATGCTCACAACAAGCCCAAAACCTTCGTCGACTTCTTGATGCAAATTCCCAGAACAGCGCTTACCTGTCAGAGGTGTTCACAGTTTAACTGACATCCAGGTGTTTTAGAGGGCCACACAAAGGCCTATTGGCACATGAAATAATTATCGCACATTTTGAGAGTCAAATTCTTAAAAATACGTTGTGTACATATGAAGACTGCTCTTATATCGTTCGATTGAGAGATACGATAGTTAAAATGTGTCCTATATGAGTAATCCTCATACAGTGATAGCACCAACAAATTCAGTTTCACAGATAAGCAAAATTTTCAGTCTTACAGATAAGCAAATCAGTCTTCTGATCAACATAATATTCATTCGACCCGGTGACCTTGCCAGCCGGATTGGCCGAGCGGTTCTAGGCGCTACAGTCTGGAACCGCACGACCGCTACGGTCACAGGTTCGAATCCTGCCTCGGGCATGGATGTGTGTGATGTCCTTAGGTTAGTTAGGTCTAAGTAGTTCTAAGTTCTAGGGGACTGATGACCTCAGAAGTTAAGTCCCATAGTGCTCAGAGCCATTTTGAACCCGGTGACCTTTTGTATGTTTCTGGTCTGTAGTAGCTATGTTTCTGACTGCCTGTGCAGAGTTGCGTGCAACTGGCAAAGATCATAATACGTAGGACAATCCCTTCTGGATCCCATAGGAAAAACATATCTCTAAAGTATGGACCGTCGAATATTGTTGTTCTGTAGCCCGTTCAGAGGATTCCATAAACCTTTCCCGACTTCCTGTGGACCCTTGTGAGCTCGTGGCTTGATTTAGCAACTGCAGGAATTTAAAAGCTTTCCGATACGATTGATATCCAGTCAGTATCTGTGTCACACAGATGGTGATACATAATGCTTACTTGCAGCGATCGTGCGCGGCGTAAGTGTAGTGTTTTTTTTTCTCACTAGTTATATTTTATCACTACTCTGTTTATATTTTTCAGTACCAAATAGTTAATATTTTTACAAATTCTGATGATATGAGTGATGGGTATTTATTAAGGTTACATTGTTCGACTGACGTGAAAATTCAGAATTGAAGAATGAAGAATTTGACTCTATTTCACCAAACTGTTTCGTGTAGTCTTGGAATAGTTATACATTTGTACTGAAGTTATATGCGTCAGCGATATTGTCTGATCCATTCAATTGTTGATGAGAGTGTGTTATATAATTAGACTGCAGAGAAATGGCAGCAAGAATATGAGAGGTCAATAGAGCCCATATGAGAGTCGATCTGAAAATAAGCTGCACTAAAATCAAAATAACGTATAACTAGAATTCTGGAAGAAAAGAAGCCAAAATAGTCAATGAAGCTGCTGAACCAGTCGAGTTCGTGTGCGGAGTGCACTTGGAAACGAGAAGCTATTAAAATATAAATAGAATAATAAGGCCGTAATAAGTAAATGTCCAGAGTACTAAAAGTGTTACTCAGTCGTTAATAGTCAGTTCTAATCATAGACATTAAATGCCTAAACCATCCAACAGTTTTCATGAAACTTACTGCAAGTAAGAAGAACAGACGGGAAGACGAATTAATAAGAGAATGTTCGGTAGCTGAATATATCACATTCAGCTTCATGAAACTGAGCAGAGAATACTAACAGAGAAAATGATGGAAAATGTAGCATGGAAAACTTTATTGGGAATCCTCGTAACAACTATCATTAGGATATACACTCCTGGAAATGGAAAAAAGAACACATTGACACCGGTGTGTCAGACCCACCATACTTGCTCCGGACACTGCGAGAGGGCTGTACAAGCAATGATCACACGCACGGCACAGCGGACACACCAGGAAGCGCGGTGTTGGCCGTCGAATGGCGCTAGCTGCGCAGCATTTGTGCACCGCCGCCGTCAGTGTCAGCCAGTTTGCCGTGGCATACGGAGCTCCATCGCAGTCTTTAACACTGGTAGCATGCCGCGACAGCGTGGACGTGAACCGTATGTGCAGTTGATGGACTTTGAGCGAGGGCGTATAGTGGGCATGCGGGAGGCCGGGTGGACGTACCGCCGAATTGCTCAACACGTGGGGCGTGAGGTCTCCACAGTACATCGATGTTGTCGCCAGTGGTCGGCGGAAGGTGCACGTGCCCGTCGACCTGGGACCGGACCGCAGCGACGCACGGATGCACGCCAAGACCGTAGGATCCTACGCAGTGCCGTAGGGGACCGCACCGCCACTTCCCAGCAAATTAGGGACACTGTTGCTCCTGGGGTATCGGCGAGGACCATTCGCAACCGTCTCCATGAAGCTGGGCTACGGTCCCGCACACCGTTAGGCCGTCTTCCGCTCACGCCCCAACATCGTGCAGCCCGCCTCCAATGGTGTCGCGACAGGCGTGAATGGAGGGACGAATGGAGACGTGTCGTCTTCAGCGATGAGAGTCGCTTCTGCCTTGGTGCCAATGATGGTCGTATGCGTGTTTGGCGCCGTGCAGGTGAGCGCCACAATCAGGACTGCATACTACCGAGGCACACAGGGCCAACACCCGGCATCATGGTGTGGGGAGCGATCTCCTACACTGGCCGTACACCACTGGTGATCGTCGAGGGGACACTGAATAGTGCACGGTACATCCAAACCGTCATCGAACCCATCGTTCTACCATTCCTAGACCGGCAAGGGAACTTGCTGTTCCAACAGGACAATGCACGTCCACATGTATCCCGTGCCACCCAACGTGCTCTAGAAGGTGTAAGTCAACTACCCTGGCCAGCAAGTTCTCCGGATCTGTCCCCCATTGAGCATGTTTGGGACTGGATGAAGCGTCGTCTCACGCGGTCTGCACGTCCAGCACGAACGCTGGTCCAACTGAGGCGCCAGGTGGAAATGGCATGGCAAGCCGTTCCACAGGACTACATCCAGCATCTCTACGATCGTCTCCATGCGAGAATAGCAGCCTGCATTGCTGCGAATGGTGGATATACACTGTACTAGTGCCGACATTGTGCATGCTCTGTTGCCTGTGTCTATGTGCCTGTGGTTCTGTCAGTGTGATCATGTGATGTATCTGACCCCAGGAATGTGTCAATAAAGTTCCCCCTTCCTGGGACAATGAATTCACGGTGTTCTTATTTCAATTTCCAGGAGTGTAGGTAGGTCAAATTTTGATGCGTAAAGCTCGAGGCTATGAAATGATTCAAATGGCTCTAAGCACTATGGGACTTAACATCTGAGATCATCAGTCCCCTAGAGTTAGAACTACTTAAACCTAATTAACCTAAGAATATCAGACACATCCATGCCCGAGGCAGGATTCGGACTCGGGACCGTAGCAGCAGCGCGCCGGCCTATGAAATGAGATCTTCTTCCAGTGGTAGGTAAAAAGTTAACTAATCATAATGATGATCAGCTCTTCGTATCTCAGAGACAACGTTAATAAAATAATTACTACAATGACTTCTTTTTGCAATGTTCAAAAAATACAAATGTAGGAAAGCAACTGCTTCAGACAGGTGCGAAAACTTTATGCCAGAAAATAAAATAGCTTTACTTCAAATTGAGACACGAGATGAAAGGAAGGGTAATAAAAATCGAGATAAGGTGGTGTCTAAAGGCAAACTCAGTAAACACACATTATTTTATTTTATGTTTATTTTGTTAGTATTACAGGTATCCGACGGTATTACTACCAACAGTTTATGGTTTTACAGCACAATTCAGCTGCCTGATCATTACGCTGCGTTCTCGAAATGTCAGAAACTAAATATACATTTTCTTCTGAATCACTGGCCCATTGATAATCCTATCACCGACTATATCTTGCCACACCAAAAGTAGCAAATAACCTAAATTGGAAGGTAGATTGCTGTAATGGAAGCAGTCCTTTCCTTTCTCAGTGAAAACAATTGAGTGCTAATGAAAGGAGGACCGTGCCTGTCTGTTAGCTAACCGAAAAGCTAGCGGCCACGCAACAAAGGCAGAAATCCTCTGTTTTCCATTACAAATGCCTTCATCAACTCAAACAGGGATGGACCGGAATGATGAAGTATTGCGATAATTCACGAGCTGACGACCTATGAATAGAATATGAGATCGCCGTCTGACCAGCTTTCCATTCTTGTGACACTGGGCCTTTGCGTATCTTAAAGCGCTCCTCTTTCCCATTATGTACTGCAGGTCGTACTCTTTATAACTTTGTTATTATTTTCTCGACATTATGGATGCAACTAACGCAAGGTGTTTGTCTGTCGACAGTATATACAGGGTGTAACAAAAAGAATCATCCGATTTGGCACGTCTTTATTTCTGAACTAATATGTATATACAATGAAATTTGTTTTTTGATGGACGGTAAACTCAAAAAGTTTTTATTTTCATACCTTTTCATAGGTGTTCAATATGCCCCCTTGAGATGCACAGCATGTGGCAATGCGGTATTCAGATTGCTCCCACAGTGCAGCGAGCATGTTTTGAGTTACAGCTTCCACAGCTACTATTATGCGATGTCTCAGTTCATTAATTGTTGTTGGCAACGGAGGCACATAAAACAGAGTCTTTTAGAAGTCCCCACAAGAAATAATCACATACAGTCAGGTCCGGTTACCTTAGAGGCCAGTAATGTAAGGCTGAATCATTTGGTCCAGTGCGACCGATCCATCGTTCAGTAATCCTTTGATTTAAAAATTCCCGCACTTCGAGATGCCAGTGCTATCTAGCGGGAACCATGTAAAACTCGAGAGGTTACTCTTTCCAGCAGTACGTTGTTCACGTACGTATCTCAAATAACGTAATAGCTATTTTTTTAAAATCGGATGATTATTTTTGATACAACCTGTATAACGCGAGAGTAAATTATATAACAATTAACAAAACCCCACTGTTTTACAATAGGTTAAATTAATTGATCGAAGCGGGAAAAGCTTTCTATATAGACAAATAGAACGTTGTAGTAACGTTTCTAAATTAATTCCGTCCAGGGTGGATTCTGCAACCCTGCGTCTATGTTTCTAATATATATAGGAAAGACAAAAATAAAAACATCGTAAAACTGCTCTATTTTTCCTTGTTTTCATTGTAAAATGGTGATGTGATTATAGCGAATAAGTAAGCTGGGTTACAGGTGCGTCGTTTAGACTAAAGTGCATCTCAGATAATGAAAATCTGTTCGACACAGGATTTGTTCTCTCAGCGGTTTCCGAATACTATGTGTAAATGAGCCAAAGGCTACTTAAAAATGATAATAAAACAATCCGATCATTGACATACCTTGTAGTAGAACTGAAAACACTGCACATAAAGCGAAACGTCCGCTTTCCTGCGTAGAAAATGGGAAAAGCAGGACACACGCACAATGAAAAAAGATAAACCGTCATAACACAAAAGTTACCTAGATCCAAAGTATCTGTATGGTATCTGATGTGTATCATGACGCCTAAACCGAAATTTACAAACCACTGGCTTTTTGTTTACCTGGATACACACTGCTGAAATGCTGAATAATCACCTATGATCCTTAAAACTGCATCTCAAACTAACAGCCATGGAAGTTTACATGACGACTAGGTTCAGAACTGAGAACCGCCTTATAGTTGCGGTATTCTAACTCAACAGTTGCCCAAGAAGCACTTGATTGTCTTCACCTTTTTTGCTCCATCAGCCTGCACAGCTGGTACGTCATAGATAAAGTGATTCCTTAGATTTCGACTACATTCATGGAAACTGTAAACTGTTGCCTTGCGAAGTTCACCAGAGTAAAGTCCGCCTGGAGAATTGTTGGCAGACCATGTACAATATGTTCACTATTCTAATCGCTGTAAAGTTCAGCTTCATAAAGTAACAGGACACTCAAGTGGACTCCCTGTTACTCCACAGATATAAGTAACTGTCACCATATTCACTTGTAGCATCTCTGCCTTTCTTTGTCTTTGCCGGCCGGAGTGGCCGAGCGGTTAAAGGCGCTACAGTCTGGAACGGCACGACCGCTACGGTCGCAGGTTCGAATCCTGCCTCGGGCATGGATGTGTGTGATGTCCTTAGGTTAGTTAGGTTTAAGTAGTTGTAAGTTCTAGGGGACTTATGACCACAGCAGTTGAGTCCCATAGTGCTCAGAGCCATTTGAACCATTTTTTTTGTCTTTGCAAACATATCTGTCTTCTATAAACATAAAAAAAATGTTTTCCATCATCCCGGATCCCAGGGCTCCTGAAGATAGACGATGACTGTGGATAATGTATCACAGACATAGTCCCTTTGACTGTTCAGAGATGTCACTAAACCCACCCAAAGATGTAAACAACCACGCACGAGCAGCGCCTATTAGTCGGAGGGGGTCCGACAGCTGGTCAGTTCCAGTCAGTGCACTAGGAAGGAGGCACACGACTAGTGTTGTCTGTAGTTTAACCATGCCTTAGACGGTCGATACTGCGGTTAGATCGCGTCCGCATTGTTACTTTGTGCCAGGAAGGGCTCTCAACAAGGGAACTGTCTAGGTGTCTCGGAGTGAACCAAACCGATGTTGTTTTGACATGGAGATACAGAGAGACAGGAACTGTCGATGACATGTCTCGTTCAGGCCGCCCAAGGGCTACTACTGCAGTGGATGACCGCTACCTACGGAGGAACCCTGGGCCGGCCGAAGTGGCCGTGCGGTTAAAGGCGCTGCAGTCTGGAGCCGCAAGACCGCTACGGTCGCAGGTTCGAATCCTGCCTCGGGCATGGATGTTTGTGATGTCCTTAGGTTAGTTAGGTTTAACTAGTTCTAAGTTCTAGGGGACTAATGACCTCAGCAGTTGAGTCCCATAGTGCTCAGAGCCATTTTAACCATTTGAGGAACCCTGACAGCAACGACACCATGTCGAATAATGCTTTCCGTGCAGCCACAAGACGTGTTACTACTCAAATTGTGCACAATAGGCTGCATGATGCGCAACTTCATTCTCGACGTCCTCGGTGAGGTCTATCATTGCAACCAAGACACCATGCAGAGCGGTACAGATGGACCCAACGACATGCCGAATGGATCACTCAGGTTTGGCATGACGTTCTCTTCGCCGATGTATGTCGCATATGCCTTCAACCAGACAATCGTCGGAGACGTGTTTGGAGGCAACCCGGTCAGGCTGAACGCCTTACACACACTGTCCAGCGAGTGCAGCATGGTGAAAGTTCCTTACTGTTTTGGGGTGCCATTATGTGGGGCTGACGTAGTCAGCTGGTGGTCATGGAAGGCGCCGTAACGGCTGTACGATACGTGAATGCCATCCTCCGACCGATAGTGCAACCATATCGGCAGAATATTGGCGAGGCATTCGTCTTCATGGACGACAATTCGCGCCTCCATCGTGCACATCTTGTGAATGCCTTCCTTCAGGATCATGCTATCGCTCGACTAGAGTGGCCAGCATGTTCTCCAGAGAGCTGGACTACATTTCTTGCTGCATTATTTGCAATGTGTCTTCGTACACTTGGAGAAATTCAAGTTAAGTAAATCTTTTGTTTGTAGTGTTAACTTGTTCGCTAATCATTTCTGCTGCTGCCCAACGACAGCTGCCAGACTACTCTGTAGTCCACCTCTTCTTACCACTGTGTACGAAGTCGTACACAACATTAAGACACGAAGGATGAACAGCACTGCAGTAGCGGCTCACAAGGGAAACTCCCAATCGCAACCTCGTCAGATTTAGTGTCAAGATAGCCCAGTGGATAGCACGTCAAAAACTGAACACATATCAAGCATGACAGGAAGAAGTTGTAATGAAATGTGAAAAAAAAGCAAAATAGAAACAGTGAGCGGTTCAAGAACAAGAGCTGCAATAAAGAGCAGCCTGAAATAGCAGCGGCGTCGTGGGTAAGTAGTCACGGAGTTTAACTGCCAAGCGGTCCCTCTCGTGCCATTTATTTTTACTTTTTTTCACAACGTTATGAACTGTCCGTCCGGTCATTGAAGTATCTGTTCTCTTTCTGCAGTCTTGGCAGGTGTCATGCTATACAGTGGTTTTAGACTATGAGTCATGTGATAAGAATATGTTACCGTTGCAAGTAAATGTGATGAATAGTGAGAGGAAGCGAGATACCACATAGATGTCTCACAGAAATGGAAACAACAAGTAAAAGGTTGGGATCTATGTTACAACAAAGGAATTCAAGAGTCAAGGCATCCAAAACGGAGCGCAACTTCAAAAACGTTGAAAACACATGTTTTGTCAGAGCACAGTGAAACTGTGTTATTGTGAAATTGCTGCGTTCATTTGTTGCAGCTTATGTGACAAACTATTATGTTTTCATCATTTCCTTGGGAGTGATCACATTCATACTAATAAGAACACATTTATCGGGCAAGGAGGCATAACTTACTCACCGGGCGTACAAGTTAGGTGCGTCTATATGAGACTCCTGTCATATGACACACGTAACGTCGCTAATGCTGTGTATGACTCACCAGACGTGTGTGGATTGCAATGACTTGTCGCCTTGTCATCTAAAGTATGCGGTTCCCATTCGAAAGCCACCTCCTTTCGGCTGCTAACAGAGTAGTTGTGCAGAATCAACGCTCATTATAGGTCACTACCTTACACCCCGCTGTTGCAAACGAACGCTACACCACGACACAGACCCAAGATCGAATAAAGCGAAAAAAAAAAGAAAAAATGGCAGGAGTAACGTTTGAACACGGTTCGCCCACTTGGCAGCCCTACACCGTGACCACTTACCAACGAGGTCATTTGCGCTTGTTCTATATTTCATTTCTTTTTCTTGGACCGTTCACTGTTTCTATTTTGCTTTTTTTTCTCCAGAGTCTAGTATGCGTTCTTCCTGTTTTCATGCTTCATATATATTCAGTATTGTGCAAGGTGTCCACAGGGCCGTCTTACCACTAAATCTTAGTGGTGCACGATGGGGAGGGAGTTTTCCTTGTCAGCAGCGAGGTCCAGTGAAGTGCTGTCGTTCCTGTAGAAATGGTTATTCTTCGAGCTTTACTGTTCCTATTAAGACATACCGATTAAAAATATATCTCACTAGACTAATCTGGGACGGCTCTATCGAATGGGAACGTAGAAGTCTGTTTTTAAAATCATTTTGTTTGTAACGGGAAACAAACCGACACTTTCCGTCAACACTGGGCGTCGCACGAAAGGCGTGGTTCTCACTGTTTGCTTGGGCTGAATCTAGCTACACAATGTAGAAACGAAATTTGCAGATATTTGGTGAAACACCAGAGAAAATGTGTGAGATGACTCTTAGGGGTGACACCCTGTGTATATATATCTTAACTCACTGTACAAGTGCTTTCAGGTGTACAAAATGTAATTTGTTATTAATTCGGTTACCGAAAGCAAAATCTTGGAATTATTCTCTGATTATTTTCAAAGTAGAAACATTCAGTTGTCACTAGGCTAATCTGGGACGCCTCTGTAATATTCCGCTTTAAAAATCTTTTTGTTAGTAACGGGAAAAAAACCGACGCTAATGGGTTAAAAATAACCCAGAAACATCCTGAAAGTTTAATAATTTTTTCATAATGAGGGGCCAGAGTCATAATATATTTCTTTAAAGTCAGTACCACCATTAGACTGTTGTTTGTTTACAGTGTCACATTTACACTTACACAATCATGATTTCGGCTTCAAAGAGCCATTATCAAGCGTTTTAAGTGTTATAAATTGCCTGGGATGGGACAATGTCGTATTAAAATACACTATTAGACACCATCTTGACTCAATATGGTGTACACAGTAATGAGACAAAACAGTAGGCTCTGCCAGAAATATCGACTCTTAGACATGTGTCTAATAGTGTATTTTAATGCGACAGTGTGCCATCACAGGCAATTTATAACACTTAATACACTTGATAATGGCACTTTGAAGCCGAAGTCATGATTGCGTAAATGTAAATGTAACACTGTAAACAAACAACAGTCTAATCACGGTACTGACTTTAAAGAAATCCTGAACTTTGTTTTTACATTGTAATGGACAGATATAAGCAACTCAGTTGCGATAACATTTGAGAGGATATTACTCATTCGGTTCTGTTTCCAAAATAAAAAGGAATTATTTTGAAGTTCCAAGCAAATGACGTCCATTAGGGTAGGAGACAGCTTGTCGTTAGCGCCGTTATTTCGAGGGCATTTGTATTCCGACAGCATTTTGTGATTGAAGGTTTCATTTCATTTCATGGCCCGTGACTGCAGTAAAATTATACACTACTACACGAGTAAGACCGAAGCCAGCCATTTTTATAATCATTTATCCTTGTTTCGTTAACTCCCGTCTTCATAATACGACCACGAAAGTGTGTGATAAGTGGATGCAACTGCGTGTGAACTTCGTTCTTTGCGTTCGCAAATGTACTGTAATTAAATATCGCCTTGAAAGGCAAAATCCAAATATTATAAGTAAACCTACCCAAAGTATACACTTCGATCTTGATCGAATTTGAACACGTTACAGAGTTGAACAAAATAAGACACTTCTTTATACGTGCCCATACGGCCATTAAGGGGCTGAAACACCCCATTTGAAAAAAAAAAAAACTGAGTTTAACATTTCTAAATGACTGCCGTTGAATGAGCAGCATATATAAAAAAGAAAACGTCAAATAAACTTCTATAGTTTTTAATGTACGTTAACGCCGAAATAAGATTTGTCAGAAAAGTAATTTATTTTTCAAAATTCGCTTGCCCCACTATTTTGTTTTTCATTTCGACGTTTGACTAGTAGCAAAACGTGGAGCATCATTTGTATCAAATCCAATCATATATGATAGAGTGGATTTCTAAAGACGCATTTGCCAGAATTAAGCTAGAAATATCTCTCTATCGCCTCATGCGCGTCCGATATCTGCCCGCTTCAGTGTTGTTATCATGTTGGATTGTTTAATAAGTCCTTCCCAGATAAATGTATTCTAAACGTGTATTCTACATACAACGTTCTATATACATATTTCCTTTTAATTTTATGAAATATAAAATATCTTGATTGTATTTGTGTTTTCACACATTTGGTGTTTATTTATTTTTTTTTTGTTTTGTTTTCAAGTAGTAAGAATTTCAGATTAAATTATATTTCAAATCGTTTGAATATTATTTTAAATATGTGCAATAATGTGGAAGTGCAGAATTTTTCGGATAAAAAAATGCTGAATGCATTTTGGGTGCCAGGCAAATAAGACATACATTTTTTGCGATTAACCTTAGCCAAGTGCACGGGCAGTGGCAGGAGGAAAAGTGGTATGAGGAAAACGTTGGAACCGAGCGACTGCTACGGACGCAGGTTCGAATCCTGCCTCGGGCATGGATGTGTGTGATGTGATTAGGTTAGTTAGGTTTAAGTAGTTCTAGGTTCTAGGGGACTGATGACCTCAGATGTTAAGTCCCATAGTCCTCAGAGCCATTTTTTGAAAACGCTGCGTGCCGGGAGGCCCAGTTCGCATGACTAAGTGTGATGCAGACACGCCGAATGTTGGACACGGCCCACGGTGTGGGCGGGCAAGTCTGTTCATGTTCCACAAGGTCGTGGTGGTTGAGACAAACCTTACAGATTGACTGAAAAAGTAAAAGCTAGCCTTACTGATCTGAACCAGTAGTCTATCGCGATGGAATGTGCACCACGTATACGCGTAAAGGGGCTTCAGTTTATGCCCGACAGTGTTGCGAGTTTTCAGTTAAAAGAACTATGGGATATATTGGACATGTCTGACTTTCGTCTCAGTCGCGCAGTGCGACAGGTGACAGTGGTATTCTCTTTCAGAGTTACTACTCTTGCTTTTAGTTGGTTCGGGTTTTATATGTTCGAGATGGCACGCTGGCATTTCAAAATAAACCCAGCATTGGGGATATTTTTCAAATACGAATACAGAAGAAAATCTAAGAATAGTTGAGTCAATGAACTGAGAAATTCCTATTGTAATAGGATGTGATTTCAGCGACGCTTGTACAACACAATGCATGCACGTTTGCATGCTTCCATTCAACATTCTGGCGGTTACATCTGTTACCAACGTGCCAGCATTTCGTATCTGCAATGACTTATCTCGCTCTTGCATAACCTGTGATGTTGCAATGTTAATCACTTAAATGTTACCTACACACAAGTACGTCCAAAATTTCATTACTCTAGATTAATTATTTTTTGGTGCTGCAATCTTTCCTGTAATTTTATTTTCCTCAAAATGAAAAGCAATCTCACTGATTATTTTCATACTTTCTTTACTTCAAGGTACAAATATTGTGTGTGTGTGTGTGTGTGTGTGTGTGTGTGTGTGTGTGTGTACATTGAGTACAAGTACTTTGAAATGCTTAGTAAAGCTCACACAGGTGGCCAATACAAAAAGATGTACACTCTAACACTGTGGTCTCAATCGGTTGACAGGTGCTTGATTTCATTGAAAAAAATTAAAAAATTTATGTTGTCTTCCTTTATAATGAAGGCCATTACATTGCTGTCTCTCGATGAAATGTTTGGGCATTGTGACTATGTCTAATGTCCTTCACGTTCTTTGTGTATGACTCATGACAGATATGTTGCTATATTTTTTCATTGACGATACGACACTTTTGTAAGGAACAGATTTAACGTGGTAAGGGATATTTACGATGTTTTGTATGTTGTAAAGGGTATGTCCTGATACGTTGCTGTCTTTGAGATCAACGCCATCGGTAGCCAAGTTGAAATAATACGGTTTTCGAGTCAGCTGCCACCATTCTGGGATGCGAGGTTTCAGAGTAAAATATACTTAATGGCAAGTGCGCATCGGAATGCACATTCTTCTTGTATTACTCATTTATATGAGGTTTTCTAAGCATATTGTAAATACTTACACTCAATGTATACTTTCTATCCTGACGTTACATTCGTCTTGTAGCACCTATATATAAGCATTTCTAATTTTGTCTTTTGTTTTAGTTTTGTACACAGTTATCTGATGATAATTACTCGAAACGCGTTATAAATTTCAGTATTTAGCAACCAAGATGTTTACGGCGAATAACTATATCTCATGTCTGGATGTTCGCATGCCTTAAAAATGGGTAACTTCATCAGCACATGGAAGTTACGCAAATTTGGCATACAACTCAACCCTGACCTATACCAGAATATGTTAGATAATTAGGTTAAAAAGAAACGTCGCTTGGAACTGTGGGTAATAAGCGACAAAGATTCCGATATAATCTGAAGCTTGAGCTCCCATGTTTGCTCTTAAGATGTGGTTTCTTATGAATAGGCTTTCCTAGTACGTCTTCTACAGCAACGTGTATAATTAGAAACTGATACAGTTTGCGAAAGCTGACCCGTCACATTTAAGAAATGCGATCATTGTGCGTTTTCTTTTCTTTTGTAATGAAATTAGAAACAGTGTACTTTGCTGAGAATTTTCTCGTGACTATTGAACGCCAATTATTGTAGTATTTGTGTGTAACTCGTTATGTTAAAAGACAATGCATGTCATACTTGCGCAATACAATAAAATTCAGAAAAACATTTAACGGTTTTCGCTATTGTTTAAGCATTCTTTTGTACGGTATATGAAAAGCTTGTTACGTCCCGAACACTCGCAGTCTGCTGCCTTTCAGCGCGGGAATAGCAGCTATTGTTTACTGTTCGACGCTGCATTGTTCTGCAAAGCTGGTAAGATAGAAATTTCCTTTATCGGGCTGATGATTAAAAGAACGTTTAAGCACACGTAGAGCAGAGCTATGATCGGCAGCGGAGAACGTATTGGTTAAATAATCTATGTACAGCGTATGAACTTGATCCACATGGTTCATGCAGCGTCTGTAAAGAAAAAAATTTTTTTCCTTTAACATGTGAAGTAAAAGGTAGGTAATAAGCTAAAGTAAATCCACCGCCAGTAATTCTACTGCAGAACTCCTACAAGATAGATAAAAGTACAACATACCGACTTGAGGTAAAACAACTCAGTGTTTCTTCACCCCTGATAAGCGAGTGTGCAAAGTGTTTCTGGAAGAAGGCTTCACTAGGTAGGCATAATCGTCGATTTGGGAGATTCTGCAAGAATAACGCGGTGCCAATACCCAAGAACTTTTGATATAATTAACATAAAAAGTTTATGTCAGATAATTAGAGGACAGATATAAGCAGAAATGTATTCTGCCTCCTTATGATTCCATTGAAGGATGCCCTCCGTTTAGTGACTGCTCAAAAGTGCAGGTAACTGGTTCTCCGGTGGGACGTACTTTCACCATATAACGCGACTTTTTTGTTACAACCTACTTCCTACTGAACAAACAATACTTAGCATCCTCCAGCTTCTCCTGAATCCCAAGATGTATGAAATTCGAGAAATTAGGACCGAAAATTGAAAAAAAAAAGAGCAATGGCAATCTACCTACCGGACTTTAGGGAACGAATTTTACTAAATGCTTCCTAGTATCTTTATGTTACAGGGTATATGGGGTTAGCGATGGCAGGAGGAGGTAAGGCGTGCCTCTATGCACACTGAAGAAAAGTTTAACGAACTACATGGATGCTCAGAGAACATTTGTTTAAAATGTGGAGCGTACTCCTGAAGTACTTTAAACATGGAACATAGATAAAATCGTAACACTATGGATCCACAAGGGTAAACTCAATTAATTATCATTATTCAGCGTGGAGTGGGTCAACACAGTTACGCAACATGGTCACGCATTTGCTTAAGTCCAAAGACTCAAACATTCACAAAATAACCAACCAAAGACAATATTCACAATTTTATATCAAAAGTTGACTCGAATAAACTGGATTGTGGCTCGCACTGGGAAGAAATACAAAAAACAGTCGGGATCAGGATTAACGGAGTGAAATGTGGCCGAATGAGGAACGTGTTTGACGCCATCTGAATTTAGCTAAATGCAAGCAAAATTCACTCTTGAGAACCCCATACTGGTTCTACCAGATGACTTCAAAATTACAGATAGTACCTAACTCGAAAAATCTGAACTTACCCCCTTCAGAAACGGCAATCTCAGTCCACACGATGCAGCACATCATATTTTCCGGTAATTATTTAGAATTCCGTCCTATCTCACCTCCGCGCCCAGAGACCGAAATATTTGTTGATGGCTAACTCACCAAACAACAACACGAATTCGAAAGTGGTATCAGGCGCCTCCTCAAAGTAGAAGACAGGAAAGACAACGCCTGTCTGCTCTAGCCCAAAATCTCCCATCGAGTCAACGTCTAAAATTTAAACAAATGCATCCCTCGCACGTGGGTCTGAAGAAACCAATGGCGAAGCTGCCTTTTAAGAAAGCCCGTGCAGATAACGTCCCATCCGAGTGGCGAACCAAGACAGATTTGAAAATTAAACTCAGCTGCCATTCTCAGATCTCTGCTGCAAGACTGATCCAAGAAAGTCCGTCTCAATTCCTAAGATGCATGTGTTGGCAATTACAGGTACACCCACATTCATTCAATCCATCCATCATTCATGTTTAGAAAAGGTGTTTACTGGTATATGGCATACTTAATCAAATACGTAATAAAACTGAAAATAAAACTCATTCAATTTCCTTTTAAAAATTCTATTTCTATGGGCGTCCACCTACTCAACGTGTTTTGAGAATGAAAACATGGCCCAAGAAGATGTAATCTCTTAATTATCCAATCAACTGGTCAATTTCAAATGTGGATCACTAAAATATGTGCTTGAAAATGATCCACGGTCGAAAATGGCCATTTGCAACGATAATGTATTGCAGTCTACTTGGACGTTCAATTTTGGTTCTCAGCGTAATCTTTCTCCATCACATGGTAAAAGTAAGAAATTTAATGAAAAACAAAATTAAGTGAAAGGTCAATTGACTGTCGCCTTTCAGTTTCAATCCAACATGTGGATAATATACTTGGTCTGCAGAAATCGCTGTTTTGGAGTTATAGCGGTGAAACCGATAAGGAACAGTTAAATGAAAACGAGGTAGAGGGGAAACATTGGCCTGGTGTGAGTAGGACTGAGGATCCGTACAAACATAATTACCTACAGAGGCCGTCCATCCAACCTGGGATTATATATATGGGGTAGTCCATTGATCGTGACCGGGCCAAATATCTCACGAAATAAGCGTCAAACGAAAAAACCACAAAGAACGAAACTTGTCTAGCTTGAAGGGGGAGACCAGATAGCGCTATGGTTGCACCGCTAGATGGCGCTGCAATAGGTCAAACGAATATCAACTTCGTTTTTTTTTTTAAATAGGAACCTTCATTTTTATTACACATTCGTTTAGTACGTAAAAAATATGAATGTTTTAGTTGGACAACTTTTTTCGCTTTGTGATAGATGGTGCTGTAATAGCCACAAACATATGGCTCACAATTTTAGACGAACAGTTGGTAACAGGTAGGTTTTTTAAATTAAAATACAGAAAATAACACGTTCGAACATTTTATTTCGGTTGTTCCAATGTGATTCATGTACCTTTGTGAACTTATCATTTCTGAGAACGCATGCTGTTACAGCGTGATACCACTTTAATGCAATAAATGCTCAAAATGGTGTCAGTCAATATTTGGCAATACGTGTAACGACATTCCTTGCAACAGCGAGTAGTTCGCCTTCCGTTATGTTCACACATGCATTGACAATGCGCTGACGCATGTTGTCAGGCGTTGTCGGTGGATCACGATAGCAAATATCCTTCAACTTTCCCAACAGAAAGAAATCCCGAGACATCAGATCCGGTGAACGTGTGGGCCATGGTATGGTGCTATGACAACCAATCCACCTGTCATGAAATATGCTATTCAATACCGCTTCAACCGCACGCGAGCTATGTGCTGGACATCCATCATGTTGGAACTACATCGCAATTCTGTCGCGCAGTGAAACATCTTGTAGTAAAATCGGCAGAACATTACGTAAGAAATCAGTATACATTGTACCATTTAGATTGCCATCGATAAAATAGGAGGCAATTATCCTTCCTCCCATAATACAGCACCATACATTAACCCGACAAGGTCGCTGATGTTCCACTTGTCGCAGCCACTGTGGATTTTCCGTTGCCCAATGGAGCATATTATGCCGGTTTATGTTACCGCTGTTGGTGAATGACGCTCCGTCGCTAAATACAACGCGTACAAAAAATCTGTCATCGTCCCGTAATTTCTCTTGTGCCCAGTGGCAGAACTGTACACGACGTTCAAAGTCGTCGCCATGCAATTCCTGGTGCATAGAAACATGGTACGGGTGCAATCGATGTTGTTGTAGCATTCTCAACAGCGACGTTTTTGAGTATCCCGATTCTCGCGCAATTTGTCTGCTACTGATGTGCATATTAGCCGCGACAGTAGCTAAAACACCTACTGGGGCATCATCATTTGTTGCAGGTCGTGGTTGACGTTTCACATGTGGCTAAATACTTCCTGTTTCCTTAAATAACGTAACTATCCGGCGAAAGATCCGGATACTTGGATGATGTCGTCCAGGATACCGAGCAGCATACATAGCACACGCCCGTTGGGCATTTTGATCACAATAACCCTACATCAACACGATATCGACCTTTTCCGCAATTGGTAAACATTCCATTTTAACACATAATGTATCACGAAGCAAATACCGTCCGCACTGGCGGAATGTTACGTGATACCACGTACTTATACGTTTGTGACGATTACAGTGCCATCTGTCACAAAGTGATCCAACTAAAACATTCATATTTCTCTACGTACTACATGAATATGTAATAAAATGGGGGTTCCTATTTAAAAAAACGCAGTTGATAACGGTTTGACCTATGGCAGTGCCATCTAGCGGGCCAACCATAGCGCCATCCGGTTTCCCCTTTCAAGCTAGACGAGTTTCGTTCTTTGTAGTTTTTTCGTTTGATGCTTATTTCCTGAGATATTTGGCCCGGTCACTATCAATGGACCACCGTGTATAATCTATCTGAAATCTTCCAGTATCGTCAGGCCTCTACAATGTTTACAATCTTGTTTCGTGATTCTTGAACCAAGTGCAAAATTCTACAAGGCGGCTTCCTCTTTCATTCATTACCCCTATTCCATATTCACCTACTATGTTTCCTTCTCATCTTTTTCCTACTATCGAATTCTAGTCATTCACGACTATTAAATTTTCGTCTCCTTTCACTATCCGAATAATCTTCTTGTATTTCATCATACATTTCATCAATCTCTTCGTCATCTGTGGAGCTAGTTGACATATAAACTTGTACTACTGTGGTCGGCGTGGGCTTCGTGTCTATCTTGGCCACAATAATGCGTTAACTATGCTGTTTGTGGTAGCTTACCCGCACTCCTATTTTTTACTCAATATTAAACCTACTCCTGCATTACCCCTATTTGATTTTGTATTTGTAACCAAGTAGTCACCTAACCAGAAGTCTTGTTCCTCTTGCCACCGAACTTCAATAATTCCCACAATATCTAACTTTAACCTATCCGTTTCCATTTTTAAATTTTCTAACCTACCTTCCCGGTTAAGGGATCTGACATTCCGTAGATCTCCAGCTTTCTTTCTCCTGATAACGAAGTCCTCCTGAGTAGTCCCTGCCTGGAGATCCGAATGGGGGCTATTTTACCTCTGGAGGAAAAATTACGGCTGTAGTTTCCCCTTGCTTTCAGTCATTTGCAGTACCAGTGTAAGTAGGCTGTTTAGGTTTTTATATAGGTAACGCCACGTAGCACTCTGTATGAAAATCACTGGCTGTGCTGTGTGCAGTCTGTGGCTAGTTTGCATTGTTGTTGGCTATTGTAGTGTTGGGCAGCTGGATGTTAACAGCGCGTAGCGTTGCGCGGTTGGAGGTGAGCCGCCAGCAGTGGTGGATGTGGGGAGAGAAATGGCGCAGATTTGAAATTTGTAAGACTGGATGGCATGAACTGCTATATATATTATGATTATTAAGGTAAATACAGTGTTTGTTCTCTAATAAAATCTTTCATTTGCTAACTATGCCTATCAGTAGTTAGTGCCTTCAGTAGTTTGAATCTTTTATTTAGCTGGCAGTAGTGGCGCTCGCTGTATTGCAGTAGTTTGAGTAACGAAGATTTTTGTGAGGTAAGTGATTTGTGAAACGTATAGGTTAATTTAGTCAGGGCCATTCTCTTGTAGGGATTATTGAAAGTCAGATTGCGTTGCGCTAAAAAATATTGTGTGTCAGTTTAAGCACAGTCCTGTACAATTTTTCAAAGGGGACGTTTCATATGTCGACACTTAGCCGAGGATACCTCACTGGAATCTTCTGATTTTTTCTTGTAGTTTGTGTAATTAGTGTAGCTTTTGTTTATTGCTAGTGCGTAATTATAGAGAGAATTTCCTTTGTAGTTGTAGTTTTTCATTGTTGTACAGTAAAACAGTTGTGGCATGCATGTAATTTTGCACCAAGTATTTCGCAGCTGCGCTTGCAATTAACTAGATATTATTTTCAATGCTATGTTAATGTGTTTTGTTATTTTGCTCTTCAAATTGTGTTTTTCTGTGTTATCGGGTGAAATATTGTGACAATAATGGCGTGTGAAAAACGTAACACTAGGCTCCAAAGTAAACTGAGAAATAATAGTGAAGACGAGCGTAGCTTATCAGCACCACTGTGTAATGAATTAACAGACATTCGAAGTAGTAATTTGGTAATTGTGCATAGGGAAATGGAGCGTGCGGCAAATAATAGTGTAGACAGTGAAACAGGTAATGAACAGGGAAGCATTATCGATCGATCGGTCGGCAACAGCTCGCCTCAGGAATCCGAAATGACAGGACACAATTTCGCAAATACTGTAGATTCAGGTTTTGGGTCCTCACCGTTTTCTCAAATAAGTCAAGACACATTTTCTGCTTGTCAAAATGTGAATGTTGCTGGTGCAAATTCACTGCCGAAAAGCACTGAGGAACATGTTTCAGACACCAGTGCACTGTTATTACAGTTAATGCAACAAATGGGACAAAGGCTTCAAAAGTTAGACACAATGGAACAACACCAGAGACAAACACAGCAACAGTTAGACACAATGGAACAAAATCTTCAAAAGTTAGACACAGTGGAACAAAATCTTAAAAAGTTAGACACAGTGGAACAAAATCTTAAAAAGTTAGACACCACGCTTGAACAAACACGTGAAGATTTAACTACTGAGTTACATAACATCGAATCGAAATATCAAAAAGGCTGTAATGACGTAAAAACACAAATTTGTGAGCATTTCCAACCTATTTTTTCGCGTCATGAAAATGCATTACAGAATCACGAAGCAGCCATAAAAGAACTGCAAACTATTGTTCATGAAAATCACGACACCTTGCAAGCTAAAATTGACTCAGTTGCATCTACCGATTCGGTTACGCAACTTGCAAAAACTCAAGAAAACTTAAAGAACACAGTAGATACGATTTCAACGCAAATGGACACTCAGAAAAACACACTGAGGAAATAAGTACACTATCGGAGAAAGTAGCCTAACTTTCGGATCAGTTCACTAACTTATCTGCAAAGGTAGATGATGGTCTGAAAGACACAAGACCTATAGCCATCACTGACACAGAGGAGTGTGAACAAATTAAGAAATTCAAACAAAATCAGAATCAAATTAATATGCAATACAAAAGAGAAATCCGGGAAGTACAAGATCAGTTGGCACAAGTAATACAAGAACTACGTATTTCAGAGACCACTCGCACTCCAATACGGGAAGAGGGACATAGAAATACGGAACAGCCACAAAATAATAACACAGGACATTTCGGAAATTATGAAATAAATTGGCAAGGTGCACCGAATTTTGAAATGGAACCGCCGATACGACGTAACAATGACCTACATGCAACTCGGCGACATGATGAATTTGACTATAAGCTGTTTATTACTACACGTAAATTCAAAACATTTAAGAATTCCGGCAACGGCATTCATCCACAAGCGTGGCTTCATCAATTCTCTCATTGTTTTCCTCCCAACTGGTCATTAGAACACAGATTAGAATTTATGTGTGGCTACTTAGAGAATGAACCAGCTGTAAGAATGCGATCGGTCATTCACGATTGTCACAGTGAAGGAGAACTTTATCATGCCTTCCTCTCAGCATATTGGTCTCAAGCTACACAAGACCGAGTAAAACATAGCATCATGATGTTGAAACACTTTGAAAAATCTGAATTTTCCAGTCTTGTCAAATATTTTGAAGACATGTTGCACAAGAATCAGTATCTTTCAAACCCATACAGCCCCTCAGAACTCATCCGCATTTGCTTAATCAAACTGCCTGACATTTACGACATATTATTTTAGCAGGACGTTGCAAAGACGACATTGAAGCTTTTCAGGGACTGTTACAAGAACTGGAAATTGACACTGACAATCGCGGAACGCGAAAACAGGAGCACAACAATTACAGGTCACATCCATCACAATTCCGCGATGACAGAAATAACACACGACAAGGCTATTCTTTCAACGTAAATCGTGACCAAAACAGACACCACCCATTTGACAACCGTTGGCAGAGTAGTAATAATTACAGGGAAAGATCACCTCTCCACGGTAATGACTAACACAGAGACAATCAGAGAAACAGACAATATGGGAACCAAAATAATTATTATCAAGGGAGACAGAATAACTTCAGATGCAACGGTCCACCATGCAGTTACGATTCAGGGAGAAATTCTCCACCACATGACCGACAACCAAGAAACTATGTCAACTACCGACATAACGACAGACCTGAATTTCATCAGAACTGACAGGAGTTAAACAGGGCTGGGCCCTCTGGGCAAGGTGAATTTGTAGGAGTTAGGTCTCCTAATCCCAGTAACGACGCACGCCAACAAAGAAACAGACAATAACTCGCACTGCAGGCTGCCACGTGCGCCCACTGGCTCAGGGAAAAATAACATAGACGCTAACCTTGAGAAAAATTCCAGTATCCTTTACCGACGTATACCACATGATAATTGCGTTAAAGTTGAAACTCTGCGTACTAGGAAGAGCAAAGGGTTACACCACATTTCACATGTAAAACCGTTTATTGAGAGATAATCTGCTTTTTAACTTTGTCTTTGCCATATAACTTTTCACTTTACATTGATAGTATGCTTTGTCAGACTTAGAATCTGTTAATATGCAACAATGTTTGAAGTTCAATATCCAGTCAAGAACGAAGAGAACTTATTTCAACAGAAATTACGAATGCATTGTTAAAGTCAACAGACGACACAATGTTGTTATTTGTACATTCTTGCTTGTTAGTTGCACGATTACGTAATGAATACAAGGCTTACATACTTAGAACATTTACCAGTACTGCTAATGAGATTTTAATGCAACATTATGGTTTACTTGAAAATACATTCTGGATTTAAAGTACTTTCTGTGAAATACCAGATGACACAGTGGTTAATTTTTGTGACAGCTACACGATTTTATCACGACGCTACTAATGAGTGACAACTTACAATGTTGCTTTTGCGTTGCATCTGTTTTATATCTGCACAGTTTTTATGAATTCTTCTGTAAAGTAAAACATGTTTTAGTAATAACTTTTGTGCTATAGCTACAAGGAGACAGCCTTTTCTGTAGGACAACAATACGTTACAGCACAGTACTTTCCTCATCATGGCAATAAGCGTAATAACTAACATATCTATATGCAAAGAATTTCACTTTTGTGTATCATGAGGTAAGTAAATGGTTCAAATGGCTCTGAGCACTATGGGACTCAACTGCTGTGGTCATAAGTCCCCTAGAACTTAGAACTACTTAAACCTAACTAACCTAAGGACATCACACACATCCATGCCCGAGGCAGGATTCGAACCTGCGACCGTAGCGGTCGTGCGGTTCCAGACTGTAGCGCCTTTAACTGCTCGGCCACTCCGGCCGGCTCATGAGGTAAGTACATTGACTTCTGCCGAACTTAGCTTTCGGAGGACGATACCTATGACACTTCCACAGAGATTATCTTACAACAAGACGCACAGTTTAGTGCTACAGTACACGTATTTGAGTGATTAATTTTGTACTTAAAATATTTATTTTTAAAGATATTTGAAGTACAATGATACAAAGTTTTTCCGTGATACATTTCATTCTATTGCTGTAATCTGTAACACCTGAGGGTATAATTACATTAATGGTCAGGGGGGTACACGCCTACTTTGTGTACCATGTGTTTGGCAAGCACAAGGAGCCCTAGCTAATATGGTATTTGCTTATACAACTTTACACATCGGTACCATATTTCTCTAATACATAAATTACACAGCTATCTGATCATTTAACTGAGAGACAAACATTTTTTTACTACATCAGTGACAGATGTTTACATAATTACACCGTTGTATAACTTCACACTTACGAAATTGTATTTTGTCTGTACTTTGTGAACTGTTCATATTTTTTCAGACCTATTGTGATATTATGAGAACTTTGAATGATGTATTTGGTATGGGATCACGATTTTTAAAGTATGTTTGAGGCAGATGACACTTTTGACATGAGCAGAGAATTTTTTTTTAATTATTGCAGAAAGCTACGACGATTTTGAGAGTTGTCTGAGGTGTTATGATGTTATTATTACGATGACTATGTGTATTATGCTGTTGCGGTATGTTTATGATCAATAAGCTGATGCTATATGAGTTATTTGATTATGCTACGTATCTGTTATGATGAAATATTGAAGAAGTGTCGACGAATAAGGTAAGGAATAATGAGTAGTGTTTAGGGACTCTGGTTTGTGAAAAAGGTTGTTGGAAACCAAGAATCGTACTTTAAGAGTTATGAAATTTGTGTAAATGCGTGAATGTATTACAATGCCGACGAAAATTTTTTGGACACTGTTATATCAATAGCATTTTGTTTCTACAGATTTGTAACGCAAATTCTTGACCTGTGAAATATTTTTATATGAGACTCTCACTGTAGCGGAAACTGCTGTCGTAAATATTTCGGTAAGAAAGTTAAGTGACCACTTTCACGTAATGTGTCGTGGGCACCCAGCTGCGTGACAGACGCCTGGAAAAAAAGCCATTAGTGTGTGCCTTTCAGAGGTACAGATGGAGAAAAAAAAAGAGGCCACTATCCTCGCTATTGACATTCTTTTGTAGAAAGCATCGTAAATACGACACCCTCAAACTTGAAAACATGATTAAACTGTAGAGTTCTTAATTTATGATATTTACTGAAATGAAATGATGAGAAACATTTCATGTCTATTGTCTTCCTACTTGAAAGATTGTTTACTGCATTATGAAATGCCATATGGCTAGTGAATGACATTTCACGCCTTGCTTCGCCTATTTTGTTTAATATCTAGTTTCTAGCTGCACTGCAGCATTGGTTAAAATAAAATTTAATAGATGTACTAATATAGATATTTTATGCCTACAGATCCAGTAAATAACCATTTTATAATCTACTTCAAAAAAACGAGGGAGCACAAAAAGACATTTCCCTTCACAGGAATTGCATATATAATTTTTGTCAATGACTGGGTAACTTATTTAGCAGTGTAAGTTAAGGTGATGCATCACCC